>NC_083883.1:27849484-28152515 GCF_032452875.1 Bos javanicus | reverse complement strand
GTAGGCTGCAGTCCATGGGGTCGATAAGAGTCGGACACAACTGAGCAACTACCCTTTCACTTTTCACTTTCACTCATTGGAGAAGGAAATGGCACCCACTCCAGCGTTCTTGTCTGGAGAATCCCAGGGACGGGGGAGCCTGGTGGCCTTCCATCTGTGGGGTCGCACAGAGTCGGACACGACTGAAGTGACTTAGCAGCAGCAGCAGCTTTGTTTGTAGTGGTGATTCTTAAGGCCCACTTGACTTTGCATTCAGGATGTCTTGCTCTAGGTGAGTAATCATACCATCGTGATTATCTGGGTTGTGAAGATCTTTTTTGTATATTTCTTCTGTGTATTCTTGCCGCCTCCTCTTAATCGCTTCTACTTCTGTTAGGTCCGTACCATTTCTGTCCTTTATTGTGCCCATCTTTGCATGAACTTTTCCCTTAGAGGTGTGTAAATATTAAAAGAAAATACATGGAGATGATAGTGAACAGGTATCTCCTGCTGTTGACTACATGGAGTACTTCTGCTTCTGATTTCTTAAAGGGGAGCAGTGCCTAAAATTTTTATAGCCTAGAAATCTAGAGACATTTTCTAAAAATTTCCGAGTTTAAAATGTTGAAATATTGTATCTAAAATGTTCCCAGAACTTACATTTAAGTATAAATTTTTTAAGAGCAAGGATTTTAAATTTATCACCCTTTACCTCATGCTGGGAACAGAGGGAAGCACTCTATGCTAAGCCCTGTTCTTATCTTCAGGCCTCACAATCAGTGTTGAAAATAGGCATCTAGAGATAATTTGAATATGCAGTATAGAGTGGACATTTGTAACAGGTCGATGTTGGGATTGTGTTTTCCAGGCACCAGTACGTAACCCAGATCAGTTCAGAGCTCTTGGCCTGGTGACTCCAGCTGGAGTCCTCCTGGCTGGTCCTCCTGGCTGTGGGAAAACTCTGCTCGCAAAGGTATGGCATAAATCAGTGGCATGTGTTTTGTTTCTTACTATCAGGGTAATATGAATTCAACTTTAAATGTTACAATGGGATAATTTTGCATAGTTTCTATTAGAAGTTCATTTTGGAAAGACTAGCAAATTTTCTTCATGAAAGTTTCCCACTTTTATTTGAATTACAAAAGACAATATCGTTGAAAATTTAGAAAAGAAAAATTTTAATACATCAAAACCCCATCGATTTTAACAGAAATTGTATATTCTATGTATTATATTGATTTTAATGAGCATTATCACTTAGTTGTAGTTTGTAGCTAAGATTGTTTCCTGCCTTGGTATAGTTATTTATAAGTGAAATTTTTTTTTCTGCATTCCTTATTGCAGTTGTTATTTTGAAAACTTCGTTTTTTACAGTATTAACAGAAAAAATAGATAAGCAAAAGGGGAAAGCATTACTTATAATCCCCTCTTTCTTCCCTGCTAATAATTTCATTTTGTTGTTAGTCCTTCCAGATGTTATTCTCCACTTACATATCAAGATAACATACATAACTTTTACACATATATGTACAACTCTAAGATTTTTAAACATGTATTTCTCACTCAGCAATACTTCTTGAACATCTTCCCATGTCAATATACATAGATAAACATTAGTGTTCTTAATACCTGCAGAGTATTCTGCTATAAAGATGCTCTATAGTTCATGAAATGATCCCCTGTTTAAACAACACTGCATGAAACAGTCCTGTGCTGACGTTTTTGTACTTTGATGGGTAATTTTAATAGAGTGCACTCCTGAATATTTCTTTAGTGAAAAGAATGCATGCGTTCAAAGGTTTTGATCCATTACCACTCCATCAAAATACTTCGTTACCCAGGTGCATTGGATCCGTTACCAAAGTGTCTCCTAAGAAGTTTGTGCCAGTTTCTCCCCTTCCAGTAGAGTATGAGTATCTGTTTCCCCAGCACCCTGAATTAGCAGTAGCCGTTGACACTGTTTTTAATATTTGACAGTCTTATAGGTAAACATGGTTATCTTCCAGGTTTTAAGTTATGTTTTAAAAATATGGCACCCCACTCCAGTACTCTTGCCTGGAAAATCTCATGGACTGAGGAACCTGGTGGGCTGCAGTCCATGGGGTCGCTAAGAGTCAGACACGACCAAGCGACTTCACTTTCACTTTTCACTTTCATGCGCTGGAGAAGGAAATGGCAACCCACTCCAGTGTTCTTGCCTGGAGAATCTCAGGGACGGCGGAGCCTGGTGGGCTGCCGTCTATGGGGTCGCATAGAGTCGGACACGACTGAAGCGACTTAGCAGCAGCAGCAGCAGTGTGTTTTTAAAAATAATGTGTTTTATTGGCTTTTTTCTTGATGAATTGTTTGTTCATATCCTTTGTTTTCCTACTGACAGGCATGTGATTTTCTTTTAATCCCTCTTCATATAGTAAGATCTGTTATATTTGTAGTTTATCAGTATTTTGGGCCTTCTTATTTTGTTAATCATATTTTTGACACTTTTTAAGTTTTGTGGCTTTCCCTCCTGCCCCCAGTAATCATCTGGGCAGTTTTCTCGGTCTTTTGTGATTCCTACCTTCCCTTTGGAATCAAGCTTACTAGAGTCATTTTTGTTATTTGTAAACTTACATTAGTCATGGTTTTTAGTGTCTGTATAATATTCCATCTATAATTTACTTAACCCTTATCACCTTTTAAAGACATTTGGATTACTTGTAAACAAATTAAAATTGATGCCAAAAATAAATTAATTGATTAAAAATAAAATTATAGAATCAAAAAATAAAACCAATGGCATTTTTAGTAAGTTTCACAGCAGCCAAATAATTTGTGGCTCCTCAGTAAATACCAAATATCCACAGTGCCATTTGCTCATGTGTGTGTGTATACATGTAAAATTTTTTAAACTTATTTTTATTTATGTCATTAAATTTTCTTGCTTAATGCTTCTAGTATTCTTATACAGCATTGCTGTAAAGGAGTTTGGGAGCGGATGAGAATAAAGGAGGGGGTTGTTGGTCTGCGTTTTTTCACAACAGTTTTAGAAAACTTTAGCCAGAAGGAAGGTCCTGCAAGCTAATATGTGGATTCACTGGGTTGATGCAGTTCCCTGGCCTGGGTGCCTTGTCATGTTTGTTTGTTTTTGAATTGGTTATATTTGCACCTCAGGTTCTTATTAGTTACCCATTTTATGTATGATACTGTGTGCATGTCAGTTGCAATCTCCCAGTTTATCCCTCCCCTCTTATTTACATTTTTAAGAATTCCTTGACAGTTAAGTGGAAAATGGACTGGAGGAAGACAAGAGGGAAAGGAAGGTAGTCAGGGTTTTGGGGGTTTGATTTGATCTGGGTTTTTTGCCTGTTCAGACAATAGGACATGATGTGGATGAAGGTGATGGTATAGTGGACAAATAGGAAGTGACAGACTCACCTACGTTTTAGCATTAGAGCCAGTAGAACTTCCATATGGGCTCACTGATCTAACAAGAGATCAAGCGGAGACACCGTGGCTTTGGCTTAGAAAATATATTTACTGGAATGAGGAGGAAAAGAGTTTGGGGTGTGGGGTTTGGAGTGTTAGGGGAGATTCAGGAGTCCTGCTTTGGAAATGACAGACTTGAAATTCCTATAAGATCCAAATGGAAAAGTTCCAAGTGGAGATGCTGAGGAGTGTGTTGAACACAGATCTTGAACTCAGATATCAAGTTTTAAACATAGAAAGGAGCTTTATTCCTTGATCGTTTTGAAGTTTTGAGTGATTTTATTTAGATTTCATCTCTGCATTCACAGTATAGTTTTTGGATTCTTCTAAATGTATCACCATATATTTCTCCTTATTTGCTATCAGTGGCTTTAAACCATACAGCTTAATCTTTATTAAAAAAATAATCTGTAAGTACCATAAAGGACAGAAAAGGTATGGACCTAACAGAAGCAGAAGAGATTAAGAAGAGGTGGCAAGAATACACAGAAGAACTATACAAAAAAGATCATGATCCAGATAATCACGATGGTGTGATCACTCACCTAGAGCAAGACATCCTGGAATGTAAAGTCAAGTGGACCTTAGGAAGCATCACCATGAACAAAGCTAGTGGAGGTGATGGAATTCCAGTGGAGCTATTTCAAATCCTAAAAGATGATGCTGTGAAAGTGCTGCACTCAATATGCCAGCAAATTTGGAAGACTCAGCAGTGGCCACAGGACTGGAAAAGGTCAGTTTGCATTCCAGTCCCAAAGAAAGGCAATGCCAAAGAATGCTCAAAGTACCACACAATTGCACTCATCTCACACACTAGCAAAGTAATGCTTTAAATTCTCCAAACCAGGCTTCAACAATACGTGAACCATGAACTTCCAGATGTTCAAGCTGGATTTAGAAAAGGCAGAGGAACCAGAGATCATATTGCCAACATCCGCTGGATCATCGAAAAAGCAAGAGAGTTCCAGAAAAACATCTGCTTTATTGACTATGTCAAAGCTTTTGCAGAGAAGGCAATGGCACCCCACTCCAGTACTCTTGGCTGGAAAATCCCATGGACGGAGGAGCCTGGAAGGCTGCGGTCCATGGGGTCACTGAGGGTTGGACACGACTGAAGTGACTTGGCAGCAGCAGTAGCAAAGCCTTTGACTGTGTGGATCACAACAAACTATGGAAAATTCTTCAAGAGATGGGAATACAGGCCACCTGACCTGCCTCCTGAGAAATCTGTATGCAGGTCAAGAAGCAACAGATAGAACTGGACATGGAACAACAGACTGGTTCCAAATTGGGAAAGGAGTATATCAAGGCTGTATATTGTCACCCTGCTTATTTAACTTATATGCAGAGTACATCATGAGAAATGCTGGGCTGGATGAAGCACAAGCCGGAATCAAGATTGCCAGGAGAAATATCAGTAACCTCAGATATGCAGATGACACCACCCTTATGGCAGAAGGCAAAGGAGAACTAAAGATCCTCTTGATGAGAGTGAAAGAGGAGAGTGAAAAAGTTGGCTTAAAAGTCAGAATTCAGAAAACAAAGATCATGGCATCTGGTCCCATCACTTCATGGCAAATAGATGGGGAAACAGTGAGAGACTTTGTTTTCTTGGGCTCCAAAATCACTGCAGGTGGTGAGTGCAGCCATGAAATTAAAAGACGCTTGCTCCTTGGAAGAAAAGTTATGACTAACCTAGACAGCATATTAAAAAGCAGAGACATTAATTTGCCAGCAAAGGTCCATCTGGTTAAAGCTATGGTTTTTCCAGTAGTCATGTATGGATGTGAGAGTTGGACTATAAAGAAAGCTGAGCGCCGAAGAATTGATGCTTTTGAATTGTGTTGGAGAAGGCTCTTGAGCATCCCATGGACTGCAAGGAAATGCAACCAGTCCATCCTAAACGAAATCAGTCCTGAGTATTCATTGGAGGGACTAATTTGAACTCCAATACTTGGGCCACCTGTTGCAAAGAACTGAGTCATTGGAAAAGAGCCTGATGCTGGGAAAGATTGATGGTAGGAGGAGAAGTGGGCGACAAAGGATGAGATGGTTGGATGGCATCACCGACTCAATGGACATGAGTTTGAGTAAACTCCGGGAGTTGGTGATGGACAGGGATGCCTGGCGTGCTGCAGTCCATGGGGTCGCAAAGAGTAGGACACAACTGAGCAACTGAACTGACTGAAGTACCATAAAGACTAATATTGATGCTTTTGAATTTTGGATTATAGATGAATGAATGACTGATTGCTTTCATTGGGCAGGGCATTTGTGCCCAGTGAGATTATGATTTTACTAGGATTCTAAACTCAGGCTTCAAATATGCTTACATATACCACATTTATGCAAACAAAAGATTTACATAAATGTTTCTGGTCATTTTCATCTAAATTTTGTCTGAGTAATTTGTGAAAAGTATTGAGTTTCTTTTTATTCCCATTTGTCTATTGTCCTTCTAATGAGAAAGAGGCGGCTATGAAAAGGGGGAAATAGAGATAAACAGCAAAAATTCCTTGTATTAAAAAAAAATTCCTTGTATTATCACACATTTTTAGTATTTTATTGTATCCTTGTCTTATTTATGTCTTTTTTCTCTTACTAGGCTGTTGCAAATGAGTCCGGGTTAAATTTTATATCTGTCAAGGGCCCTGAATTACTAAACATGGTAAGTTGCTGTGGCATTAGCTATTATTTTTTATTAGGAAAAGTAATGGTCATTCAGAGTACAGGGTCCTCAGATTGTTGAAATAGTCATGGTATTTTGGTAAAATCACTGCATTAGGAGTGAAGAGATTGAGCTTTGCTTTGCTATACTGTTCACTGGGTATAAATGCTTTCTTAATTAAGTCTGTTAACATCTGAGCCTAAATTTTTTCACCAGCAAAATGGAAATAATCAAAATAGTCAACATTTTAAAGTGTTAACTCTGAATTTGTCAAACACTTTACATGTATTATTCTTCAACAACCCTGTGAGGTACATATTATTGTTGCCCTGATTCACAGATGAGGAAACTTAAGTTTTGAGGAGTTGTATAACTTGGCCAGTGCCCAATAGCTTGGAGTTAGTGGAGCTGACATTTGAATCTTTGTCGTCAGACTCCTAACCTGCTTTCCTTCAGATGAGCTAAGGATTAATAAATAAAAATACTTAGAGGGAAAGAAATCACTGAAGTATTTACTAAATAATAACTTCTTTCTGCATTTAAGCAATTTGTATCTCAAGTTTGAGACTTTGAATTTCTTATTTCCTGTTTATGCCTATGAAAAGTAAAAATGCCATTCTGTAATATTCAAAGAAAGAAGAAATGGTATCATTTGTTTAAAAAGCCTTTTTCAATTTTTTCAGTGCACTTTTTACATTTACTATATATTTTATATTTATCCCTATATTAAGAAAATAACTTTTAAGTGTGGTAGTCATGTAGTTAATGTTAAAACTACTATCTTTTAGGGGTAGTAAAATATTTATAAATAAAGTTATGATGTCTGGGCTTTCCATCAAAATAACAAGTAGAAAGAAAGTGGACAGGGTTTAGATGAAATAAAACTGATCATAAATTGTGTTGATAATTATGAAGCTGGGTGATGGAGGTATTTGGGATTCATTACATTATTATGTCTACTTTCATTATATGTTTGGAACTATAAAAACAAAGCCACTTTTTATAAATGTTATGTGTTCTTTTATAACTTGATTTTGTTATTTTTGTTAAACATTATAATATTTCCCTTGTTGATATATTTGTCTCTAGTTATTAGTTTTATGTGTAGTAGTCTATTGAATGACTTACAACCACAGTTTTTTGTTTTTTTTTTTTTTTCTTTTTCCTGAATGCTCTAGTGGTTTTCCCTACTTTCTTCAATTTAAGTCTGAATTTTGCAATAAGGAGTTCATGATCTGAGCCACACTAAGCTGCTGGTCTTGTTTTTGCTGACTGTATAGAGCTTCTCCATCATTGACTGCAAAGAATATAATCAATCTGATTTCAGTATCAACCATCTGGAGATGTCCATGTGTAGAGTCTTCTCTTGTGTTGTTGGAAGAGGGTGTCTGCTATAACCAGTGTGTTCTCTTGGCAAAACTCTGTTAGCCTTTGCCCTGCTTCATTGTGTACTCCAAGGCCAAACTTGCCTGTTACTCCTGGTATCTTTCAACTTCCTACTTTTACATTCCAGTCCCTATGGTGAAAAGGACATCTTTTTTTGGTGTCAGTACTAGAAGGTCTTGTGGGTCTTCATAGAACTGTTCAACTTCAGCTTCTCTGGCATTAGTACTGTGAGCATAGACTTGGATTACTGTTATACTGAATGGTTTGCCTTTGGAACAAACAGAGATCATTCTATCATTTTTAAGATCGCATTTCCGACTTTTTTGTTGACTATGTAGGCTGTTCCATTTCTTCTAAGGGATTCTTGCCCACTGTAGTAGATATAAAGATCATCTGAATTAAATTTGCTCATTCCGTCCATTTTAGTTCACTGATTCCTAAAATCTCAGTGTTCACTCTTGCCATCTCCTGTTTGACCACTTCCAATTTACCCTGATTCATGGACCTGACATTCCAGGTTGCTATGCAGTATTGTTCTTTACATCATTGGACTTTACTTTCACCACTAGACACATTCACAGCTGGGCATCGTTTCTGCTTTGGCTCATTCTCTTCATTCCTTCTGGAGCTTTTTCTCAGCTCTTCTCCAGTAGCATATTGGGCACCTACTGATCTGGGGAGTTCATCTTTCAGTATCATATCTTTTTGCCTTTTCATACTGTTCATGGTATTCTCCAGGAAGAATACTGAAGTGGTTTGTCATTCCCTTCTCCAGTGGACCACATTTTGTCAGAACTCTCCACCATGACCTGTCTTGTCTTGGGCAGCCTTACACAATGTGGCTCATTGTTTCATTGAAGTAGACAAGGCTGTGATCCAAGTGATCAGTTTTGTTGGTTTTATGTGATTGTAACCACAGTTTTAAAAACTTTGTTACAACCTAGAGGGATGCATGGATTGGGAGATAGGAGGAAGGTTCAAGAGGGAGGGGAAATATGTATACCTATGGCTGATTCATGTTGATGTATGGCAGAAACCAACATAGTATTGTAAAGCAATTATTATCCTTCAATTAGAAATTTGAAAAAAATAAAAACTCAGTTTTTTTTTCTGGATAGATGTTTAAGTTGAGCATTATATACAAGTCAAAGTGCAGCAACAAAGACCCAGTGCAGCCAAAATCAATTAGTTTAAAATGATAATAATTTAAAAATATCTACTGAATGTTTCAGTTCACCATTCCAAATTTAATTTTTGTTAATTTAGATTTTTTCAGGAAACTAAATTGGTCTGCTGTATTTGTACACTGTGCAGGATGTTATGGTCACAGAAAAATTAGAAATGGTCATGGCTTCTGCTTTCCAAGGACTTATGTTGTAATATGGTGAAGGTATTGTAGAATAGCTCAGAAATTACAACAGTAGGAGGTGCTATAAGAGATGAGAGAGCGATGGGAAGAAAGATCAATGATCGTTTAGACTGCAAGAACTGTGTTGAGGTAGGTTGGAAAAGCAGGTCCTGTGAGAGAAGCAGAGTAAGGCAAAGTACAATGAAAGCTATAGGACAGATCTGAAGAAAAGGAGATCTCCTCAGATAGAAAACAGAAGTGCTTTAATCGCTGTCATCTCTGATGTCTTCTGTGCCTTACTTTCATATGGCCATGTAGTCATACAGTAATATAAAAGATACTTTAGGTATAATTGGTGTTGTAAAGATGTTTTCAGATTCTGTCTTATTTAGCAATATTAGAAAAAAAGCTTTTCTTAGTTAACTAGGTTGAAATTTTACACAAATAATTTTTTGTGCCTAGCTAAAAGTGAAACTATTTTACATATAACTTTTTATTTTAGTTAGTTCTAATGTTATAGCTGCCTATGAATTGCTTTGTATTTTGATTTTACCATACAGTATGCATTTATGAAACCTGGTAGATATCTAGCTGGCTTGATTTGCCTCCTCTGATGCTATATTATGATCATGAGTTCTTCCTTTAGCAAGATGACCTATATAGAAACAACAGTAGGACAGTAAGTTGTCCTCTTTGCATTTAAAATACTGTTGAATTAATGAAAATATATGCTGGGTGTTTTATATGCATAAAGCTTTGATCAGTTCTAAAATGCCATAGAATTGTGGAATTTTTCTTGACCTAGAAGAGACCTTATATTCTATTTAGTCTTCATTTTATAAATGAGGAAATTTATAATAAGTTTAAATAAGACTTAATTTTACGAAGTTGAACCAAATAAAACTATTTTTATAGGTCAAAATGGTTAAATGTCAGCTGTTGTCTGTGGTTTGACCTAATGCTTTTTGAACTCTGATATATACATGTCATTTAAAACTAGTATTACTATAATTTGGCCCAAACTCCAAAGTTGAATTGTTTCTACATTTTATTTCCATTCTGTGTATGGTCAGTATGTTGGTGAGAGTGAGCGTGCTGTGCGACAGGTTTTTCAACGAGCCAAGAACTCAGCACCCTGTGTGATATTCTTTGATGAAGTGGATGCCTTATGCCCTCGAAGATCAGCCCGGGAGGTAGGTATCATAGTTTAGTGATTACAGATTTTTTTGAAGCACCAAACCTTTTTTAACTTCTTGTAAAGTTATGTAGAGTTCAAATAGTTGTTTTATAAAGTCATTCCTTGAGAACGCTGAGACTGTTTAAGTGAAGAAAGCTAGTAATTTGAAAACGGCCTAAGGATAACAGTTTTATTTTTATTAGTCTCTGTATTCATTTTGTTTTCCTGTATATTATTTTGGTTTGTCATACCTGTTTGACACAAGTGTGTTGTTGGGAATGGAATGTTAGTTCTGGATAGCTTACCTTGTAATCTGATTATTCTTTTCAAGGTTCCTGAAACAGTAGAAAATATAATTTCAGACATCATGTGCTCTAAGTAGGGTCAGATAATATGCTTTAAGATTCAGCACCATTTCTATCTGGGGAAGATATGAATTTATCTGCATTAAATACCACTTGCATTACTACTGTGAGTCACTGTTCTTAGAAATTTCAGTACAATGAGTGCTCAGAAATAGGTCTCAGGAATACTGTTATAAAGAGCTGGAAGAGTAGTGAAGCATAGTATAAAAAAACACATAACCTTTCTCTTGGATGTTGCCCTGAGCTTTGTATTACATGCTTCACGGAAAAGAGAAAAGGCCTCAGCGTCCCAGCTGATAGCTCTGGATATCCAGTGTCCTGGGGAGTCTGATCTGGCATCCAAACACTGAGTCTTGGGACTTCCCTGGCAGTCCAGTGGTTAAAACTTCACATACCAATACAAGGGGTGCACGCTTCATCCTTGGTCAGGGATCTAAGCTCCCACATGCCTGGTAGCCAAGAAACCAAAACCTAAAACAAAAAATATTGTAATAAATTCAATAAAAACTTTAAAGATGGTCCACATCAAAAAAATCTTTAAATACCTTAAAAACGAGAGCTGAGTCTAGATTTGCCTAAAGGGAAATTCACTGTAGCTGTTAGATCTTTTTTAAAAATTTATTTTATTGATGTATAATTGATTTACAGTGTTGTATTAATTTGTATTAAAGCTAACTGATGGTATTAATTATACTAATATTGATATTTAGTGCATTAATATTTATGTTATTTGTTATATTAATATTTAATATTAATGCAATTAATATATATAATATTAATTGTATTAAAGCAAATTGATTCAGTTATACACATGTACATTTCTTTTCATATTCTTTTCCATTATGGTTTATCACAGGATTTTGAATTCTCAGCTGTTGCTTCTTCAACTGACTCAGAAGCGTAAAACTTTGGGACTAGCTGAGCCTAAGACTGAATTTCATTTCTATCTTTATCTAGCTTTGAGACCTTGGACAAAGAGCCTCTCTCAGCCTTGGTTTCCTCATCTGAATTGTGGATAGTAGCAGGATTGCGGGGGAAGCACTCTGACAAGAAAATGTTTTGCACAGTGATCAGATACAGTGACTTCTGGAAATGATATTATATCTTTTGACAGAAACTTTGATTCAAGTTAGCAATTACAATATTTTGTATGAAAAAAAAATAGCAGTGTGTTGTTCTTTTTATTAGGAACTGATGGAGCTATATTTATTTGTTTTAGACAGGGGCAAGTGTCCGAGTGGTGAATCAGCTGCTTACAGAGATGGATGGTCTGGAAACACGTCAGCAAGTTTTTATTATGGCAGCCACTAACAGACCAGGTAAGAAAGAAGATTATAAAACAGCTAAGTCTAAAAACTTCCAGCATTTACAAACAGTATAATTTACATACATCCTAGTAAAGAAAGATTAAGTTTGGGGAATCCCTTTTTGGTTCATAAGTTGGAATAAAACTTTAGAAAGCATTTAAGTCACCTATAATTTTTTTTAAATGGATATGTGTGTGTGTGTGTGTGTGTGTGTGTTTGGTGGTATGGCCTGGATTCTGTAAGACTTTTTCTGTGTTGGTGGACAGCAAGTTGTCTTGTTGGCCAAGAACACTTGTAACATACACTTTGACCGTGAAGTATTATCAGGATTTATATCCTGTGGTTCCTCTCAAGCTTATAGGACACAGGAACCAGGCTCTTTTTCACTGTATCTGAAGGTTGAAGGTGGGTGTTTAAGGTTTTATCCTAGAAGCTTATCCATATACCTGCACTTAACTCATTTTTTAAATTGTTAAAAAGCTTAAGTCCTCTGGGAAAGGCTTAGAGAAAGGCTCAAAACTTCAGAAATAATGAATGAAGGTGGCTTATACTTTGGGTCCTAAATTGTTTTCGTATTGTTTGATACTTCGCCATCCATATGAGCGACTCTCATAGCTGCCCTGCATTGAGGTTTCTAACTATGTCTGCCAGCAGTGACATGGGACTTTAATTGCTGAAATGGATTTTTCAGTTTTCTAAGCTGATATAATTTTTCGTTTCTCATAAGTTAGTACAGATACTAAAATCTTCATGAATTGTATACCATTTCATTTTAAAAAGAAAAACTGAAAGGTGTTATGGTTTAACACCTTTGAATTAGACTCTTATCTGTGAATTAGAGGTATTTCCTTTGAGTTCGGCAGAACTGGGTGTGAGTCCTGGCTGTAGCACTTCACATCTTACCAACTCTTCTCTTTCAACCCTAACTAGTCTGTACCAACTGAGTAGGTTATAGTTCAGTTCTGACACTAACCACTTAGAGTTAGTGCCAGAACCTGCAAGTTAAGGGGTGAGTCGTCTTGACGACTGCCCTGCTTCAGATGCTGGCTGCACGTGGTGTCTCCAGGACACCTGCACTTCTGACCAACTTGCTACACAGACTTGGGGATACCCATAACTGCCCTCACGCTCAATAATTTGCCAGAAGGACTAACAAAATGAAGAAAAGCACTATACCTACATTTCCAGTTTATTATAAAGGGTACACCTGGGGCTAGATCTCAGAGGTGGTACGGTTTCCAGGCCCTGTCTCCATGGAGTCAGGACACGTCACCCTCCTGTCCCATCAGTGTGTTCATCGACCAGGAATCTCCCTCAAGTTTGATGTCCAGAGTTTTTATTGATTACTCATCAGCCATGTGTTTGAACTCAGTCCCCCTGCCTCCCCAGATGTGTGGCTACAAGTTCCAACCCTCTAATCAGATGGTTAGTTATTCTGATAACCAGCCCCATCCTGAAGTTATATTGGGGCCAACCTTGAGTCATCTCTTGAGCATAACAAAAACACTCCTGTTGCACAGAAAACTCTAGCCAAGAGCCAGAGGTAACGACCACTGTACTTATTCTTTACTGTACCACATTAATCCTGAGCATATATTACTTCATCTTGCTGCTGCTGCTGCTGCTGAGTCACTTCAGTCGTGTCCGACTCTGTGAGACCCCATAGACGGCAGCCCACCGGGCTCCCCGTCCCTGGGATTCTCCAGGCAAGAACAGTGGAATGGGTTGCCATTTCCTTCTCCAACTTCATCTTGCTAACCAGTACTTATTCATCTATAAAATGAGGATGATAATACCTAATAGGCAGTATTGTCAACAAAGCTTAAGTGATGTTGGTTATGTATGTATTGTAGTGTGTGGCAAGTAGCTGTTAAGTAAGTATTATCATTGTCATACACACTTTAGGTATTGGCAGTAGGAACAGTCGTTGGGTCATAAAATCAGAGTCATGCTAGAAGAAACCTTGAAGGTGTCAAATTTGGATAGCATCACATCCTGCCTTTCCAAGCAGCTGCAGATCTTTTCTAGCAGATTTCAAGAAGACAGTATTG
Organism: Bos javanicus; assembly: GCF_032452875.1. Classification (NCBI taxonomy): domain Eukaryota; kingdom Metazoa; phylum Chordata; class Mammalia; order Artiodactyla; family Bovidae; genus Bos; species Bos javanicus. Next base: position 28,138,769 of record NC_083883.1, on the reverse strand, counting down.
GGTCTGCCATAACCTATTCTGTCTTTAACTGCACTCAACATCTTTCATTCATCTTTATTGTAGACATCTTATCTTTTAGTTTAATCTCTGTAGATTAGAAAATAGTGGATCCTTCAGCATTACTTAAATTTTACTTAAAATCCTTTCCTTCAAAAGGACTCAGGTACATTGTCTTTCCTCATGTTTTTTTCACCTCCTCTGATCTCTTTATTCACCTTTTAACTCCTTCTCCAGATTCTCCTTAGTTGTAAAAACGGACAACTGAGCGTAGTCGTCTACTGAGCTTAGCCAGTGAATGGAGGCTGAATCATCACGTGGCCCCTGTGTTTTGTTCTTTCCAGCATCCTTGAGTATTGTCTTCCTCTCTACTGTACCTCACCCATCACTTCCTCCCGATTACATTGAGGAGCCACATAAACTTAAAAACAGATGTTCTGGGTCTCTCTGCTTGTATTGATGCTTGTTTAGCAGTTCTGTCCCATTGTATTCTATCCTGTGACATTCTGTGTGGTTGTTTATAACTTCTTTCCTGGTTAGCTTTAAGAAATCCGCTCTTGCCTAATGTACTGGTCAGCTATTGCTGCGTGACAAACTGCTACCATACTTAGTGTCTTAAAATCACCATTTTTGCATTGTTCCTCATTTTGTAGGTCAGGAATTCAGGGAGGGCTTGTCCAGGGGGTTCATCTGTGATCCACATGCCACCAGCAGGCATGGCTGGGCCAGAGAATCCCTTCCGAGGTGACTTCTCTACTCGTGTCTGGTGCCTTGGTGCTCCTTGGCATTATGCCTCCCCTTTCCCTTAGCAGTTGTCCTCTTCCAAGGCCTCGCCATGTGGCTTGACTTCTGTTAGCATGGCTCTCTGAGTACTCCCCTTCTTAGACAACAGCTGGATTCCAAGAGATAAAGGCAGAAGTTGCCATTCCTCTTTAAGGTAAGGCCCAGGTTAGACAAATTCTCTTTGTCAGGACAGTGACAGGAAGAGCCAGATTCAAAGGGGGAGAATTCGGAATGTAAAAACATGTAGTTATCTTTAATCCTTGTTATGTAAATTTTTCTCTCATCATATTCTTTGTGTTATGGTGCAAGTTACACATTCAGCCTTACGGTTTGGTGTTGTATATGGATCAGTTATATCAGTATAGTTTTCTTTAATCTCAGAAGATTTACTTTTTCACTCATTTTTACAGAATTTTTATTATATGCCTGGTCCTACTGAGCTTTGGGAATTCAAAGGTTAACAATTCAGAAAAACTTATTTGCCTGCATATGTTCTGATTTGGGGCTGAACAGGGAATAAGTAATAGGCAGTCCAATAAAACAGGGTAAGAGGATGGAGAATGTCTATTTTGGGGAAAGGAATGCTAACTTAGATATGATGGTCCAGGAAGCCTTCTTCAGAAGAAGTGACATATGAGCAGGAAACCAAATAATGTGAAGAACTGAGCTATACAATAATCTGAGAGAAGGCGTTCCAGGTAGGAAACAATAAGTGTAAAGGCCCTGAGGTGAGAACAAGTTTGGAGAACCAGCACGGCTAGTGTGTCTCAAGTGAAAAGACCTGCGGGGGGCGGGGGGAGTCAGTAATGGAGAGGAGCAAGGGGCCTTTCAGGCCACAGTATGGGGTGTGGGTTTTATTCTGCCGTGAAGATTTTTTGAATGGGAATGATGTGATCTAGTTTTCTTTTTATAAAATACATGATTTTTTTTATTAATAACTTTGTATTTTGAAACATTTATAAACTCACAGGAAATCATAAAAAATAATGCACAGACGTTCCATTTACCCAGTTGTTACATTTTACATAACTATGGTACAAAATCAAAACCAGGAAATAGACATTTGTGTAATTTTGTCTATTTCTGTGCTGTTTTAGCACATGCGTGGATTCATGTAATCCCATTGCAGTCAACACAAGAACTGTTCCATCACCACACAGACCTCCTTCCTGCTGTCCCTTTATGGAAATAACCACCTCTCTCCCCCCATCTCTAACTCAGGGCAACTGCTAGTCTGGTCTCCATCTCTATAACTGTATCACTTTAAGAATTTTGTATGAAAGTAATCATACAAAATGTGACCTGTAGGTTGGCTTTATTCACCTATTCTAATGCCCGTGTTGTTCAGTTGCTAAGTCGTGTCTGACTCTTTGCAACCCAGTGGACTGCAGCACACCAGGCTTCCCTGTCCTTCACCATCTCCCAGAATTTGCTCAAACTCATGTCCATTGAGTCGGTGATGCCATCCAACCATCTCATCTTCTGTGTTCCTCTTTTCTTCCTGCCTTCGATCTTTCCCAGCATTAGAATTCTTTTCCAATGAGTCAACTCTTCACATCAGGTGGCAAAATATGAGACTGATTGAAATTCTTGTATGTATCAATAGGCTGTTCCTTTTCAGTACTGAGTAATATTCTATGGTGTGGAGGTAGGTCCTAGTTTGCTTAACCATTCTCTTCTTAGGGGCATTATGTTCATTTCCAGTTTTTGAGTGCTTCATATAAAGCTGCCCTGAACACCTACATACAGGTTCTTGTATGGACATAATTTGTTTCTTTGAAATAGATGCCTGGGAGCATGGTTGCTGGGTCATATGATAAATATATGTTCATTTTTAAAGAGGTTGTCAGACTCTGCTTGAGTGACTGTGGTTTCTGTCAATAAGGCTAAGAGAGATTCAGTTTTTCTTGCATCTTTGTCCCAGTCTATAGCTTGTCTTTTCATCATCTTATTTCCTTTTATACATTACTTTCTGAGGACCATGTCTAAAATCTGTTTTTCAAAACTATGTTGCAAAGATTGTCTCCAGTGTTTTCTTTCAAAGTGTTATGGTTATGTTTCACACTTAAACTGTGATCTGTTGTTCGGTCACTTATGTGAGGCACAAAGTTTAGGTCAAAGGTTTTTTTTTTCCCCCTGTGGTATCTAGTTGTTCTACCATCATTCATTGAAAAGACTCCTTCCTCCACTGAGTCACTTTTACACCTTTTTCAAAAATAAGTTGGTCAGTGCTGGCAATGAATAATTGGAGTTTGAAATTGAAAATACAATACCATTTACATCAGCACCAAAAAGAAAGAAAAACAGGGACTTAAGTATAAGTTAATAAAATATGTACAAGATCTGTATGAAGCAAACTATGAAACTCTGATGGAAAAAAATCAAAGATCTGAATAAATAGATACCTCTTGTGTCTGATAGGAAGACTCAGTGCTGTCAAGATGTTGGTCTTCCCAGTTTGGTCTATAGATTCAAAACAATCCTAGCAAGTTTTTTTTAAAGAACATTTGTTTTTAAAGTTGATATTGAAGGGCAAAGTTTATATTCTAAAGTTTATATGGAAGTGCAAGTTTATTCTAAAGTTTATATGGAAAGGCTAAAGTTTATTTGGAAACGCAAAAGACTCAGAAGAGCAAGCACAGTATTAAAGGAGAGAACAGGGACTTCCCTGATGGTCCACTGGTTAAGAATTCACTTGCCAGTGCAGGGGATTCAGGTTCAATCCCTGGTCCAGGAAGATTCCACAGGCCTCTGGCATTGAGGCCCGTGAACCACAACTGCTGAAACCTGCATGCTATAGAGCCTGTGCTCTGAAACAGGAGAGGTCATGGCAGTTGAGAAGCCTGTGCACCACCATTGGAGGGTAGCCCCTGCTTACCACAACTAAAAGCCTGTGTTCAGCAACAAAGACCCAGCGCAGCCAAAATATAAAAAGTAAATAAAAATTTAAATAAAAAAGAATAAAATTGGAGGACTGGCACTACCCAGCTTCAATATTTATTATAAAGCTGTGATAATCAAGACAGTGTAGTACTGACGAAAGGATAAGATAAATCAATGAAACCGAACAGAAGCCAGAAATAGACCCACACAGATATAGGCGACTGATCTTTGACAAAGGAACAAAGACAGTATCCTAACAGAAAGGATAGTCTTTTCAACAAATGGTGCTGTAACAAGTGTACACTCACATGCAAAAAAAAAAAAAACAAACTAGACGTAGATCTTACGCCTTTCACAAAAATTAACTTAAAATGATATTCTTAACCTTGGGGATCTGTAGCTAGAATTTAAGGGATCTAGACTTCACTTTTACTTCTCACTTTCATGCATTGGAGAAGGAAGTGGCAACCCACTCCAGTGTTCTTGCCTGGAGAATCCCAGGGACCGGGGAGCCTGGTGGGCTGCCGTCTGTGGGGTCGAACAGAGTCGGACACGACTGAAGCTACTTAGCAGCAGCAGGACCCTACATGGGGCTTCCCAGGTGGTGCTAGTGGTAAAGAACCCATCTGCCAGGAGACGCAGGTTCAGTCCCTGGGTGGAAAGATCCCTGGAGGAGGGCATGGCAGCCCACTCCAGTATTCTTACTTGGAGAATCCCATGGACAGAGGAGCCTGGCTAGCCACAGTCCATAGAGTCACAAAGAGTCAGACACGACTGCGTGACTTAGCACGCATGCACACGCATGCAGACATGAGCCTAAATGTGACAAACTTTTAATTTCACCAACGTCTAACTGAATTTTAGCATTTCCCTAAATTATGAACGTTGGTGACAAGACAGAGTATACCTGGAACTGTGAACTTGTAGCTATTTCTCTGTCACCTTACAGTCTTTGCAGATATCACACAATACTGTTAATATCTATACTACTCCACAATTAGTTTAATCAGACTTGCTGTTTAAGATATTATTAAGGAAGTACATGTATTATTAGAAACTTCCCTGGTGGCTCAAATGGTAAAGCGTCTGCCTACAATGTGGAGACCCAGGTTCTATCCCTGGATTGGGAAGATCCCTTGGAGAAGGAAATGGCAACCCACTCCAATACTCTTGCCTAGAAAATCCTATGGACGGAGGAGCTTGTTAGGCTACCGTCCACAGGGTCGCAAAGAGTCAGACACGACTGAGCGACTTCACTTCATATGTGTTATTCAAAATTTTGTTTTCCTAACAGTTTGATAACTTTTAATACCATTGATTTCTTTGTAATCCTGTGCATTTTGCGTTATGCATTAAAGCACGTTTTTGACAAGGAGTCCATATATTTCACTGTAGTCCCAAAGGAGTTCTTAACATAGAGGAGCATCTGAGTTAGAAGATCCATGGTCCAGGGCAGAATTGGTGTGAATGTGGTGGGAGAATTAAGAAGTGATCAGTGGGAGCTGATCCCACTTTGGGATATATTTTGAAGGTTAAACCAATAGAAAGTACTGTAATTAGATATGGATGTGAGACAGAGAATAAACAAAGGTTACTATTAGATTTTTTTACCTAAAAGCTAGGTAAAAAGTTTGCTACTTGTTGAAATGGAGAGCACTTGGAGAGAAGTAAGTAGGTTTCTATTTTATATCAGTTTCTTTTGCTATTATCATACCTAAGCAATCATTGCCTATCCTGAGGTCACAGAGATTAACTCCTATGTTTTCTCTCAAGAGTTTTATACTTTTAGTGCTCATATTTAGGTCTTTGATCCATTTTGAGTTAATTTTTGTCTGTTGTGAGAAAGGTGTTCATCCTTTTTCAGGCTTTTCATGTGTCTCAGGATCCTTTGTTGCAAAGACTAATCTTTTCCCCATAGAATTGTCTTGGCAGCATTGTTGAAAATTGAAGGTCCATCGGTAACAAGTTATTTTCTGTAAGTTGAAAGTTGCTACTGTTAGCTCTTAAATTTTAGCTTTTTTTGAGTACTTAATAGGATAGCTAAAAAGCCTCTTGATGAAAGTGAAAGTGGAGAGTAAAAAAGTTGGCTTAAAGCTCAACATTCAGAAAATGAAGATCATGGCATGTGGTCCCATCACTTCATGGGAAGTAGATGGGGAATCAGTGGAAACAATGTCCGACTTTGTTTTTGGGGACTCCAAAATCACTGCAGATGGTGACTGCAGCCATGAAATTAAAAGACGCTTACTCCTTGGAAGAAAAGTTATGACCAACCTAGATAGCATATTGAGAAGCAGAGACATTACTTTGCCAACAAAGGTCCGTCTAGTCAAGGCTATGTTTTTCCTGTGGTCATGTATGGATGTGAGAGTTGGACCGTGAAGAAAGCTGAGCGCCACAGAATTGATGCTTTTGAACTGTGGTGTTGGAGAAGACTCTTGAGAGGCCCTTGGACTGCAAGGAGATCCACCCAGTCCATTCTGAAGGAGATCAGCCCTGGGATTTCTTTGGAAGGAATGATGCTAAAGCTGAAACTCCAGTACTTTGGCAAGACTCTGATGCTGGGAGGGATCAGGGGCAGGAGGAGAAGGTGACGACAGAGGATGAGATGGCTGGATGGCATCACTGACTCGATGGACGTGAGTCTGAGTGAACTCCGGGAGTTGGTGATGGACAGGGAGGCCTGGCGTGCTGCGATTCATGGGGTCGCAAAGAGTCAGACACGCCTGAGTGACTGAACTGAACTGAACTGTATAGGATAGCAGTTGCTTTTTGATCAATAGCTGAGGAAGAGTTTCTCCTGTTCTGCATCTGTCTGATTTGTAAGCGAATGGATTTTGTCCTTAAATCTTTAGAATTGTTGATGACTTCTTCATTGCAAAGATAAGAATTGTTCTGTTAGAAACCGAAGAGGGTAAGAATTATTATCTTGAGTCTTCAACTTAAAGTTCTGACACAATTAGGTAAGGAACCATTTAGGAAGCTGTAAAAATAATCCAAGTAGAAGATGATAGTTTGAATCAGGTAATATCTGGGGGTAGAAAGAATCTGAATATGTTGTATCATAGAGTTGACAGGATTTGCTAATGGCTTGAATATAGATGTGGAAGAATGGAATCCAGTATGACTCCCAAATTTCAGGCCTGAAAAACTGGAAGGATCTGTTGGCCTTAACCAAGGTGGGAACTGATGGAGAAAGATCGGAATCTTAGTCATCATTAAGATGCCTGTAGTGAAACAGAATTGTTGAGTGTGAACCAGCTTTTCTTTGAGAAATGATGTAATACATGAAAATTTATAAGAGCTTTTGTTGGAGCATTGTTCAAGTCATCTAACCCCCCCACCCACCCACCCTAGCATGCACACTTTATGGCATGTAAAGTTCTCAGGATGCTTTTTACTGTAAATAAAGTAAGTAAATAGTTTCTTAAAATAATAAACTCTAAAATACTAAATGTGATGTTTGTCAGTAAGAGAGTTTAAATTATTATTGAAGTCCTAAACTAAGAATCCTTTCTAAATACAATAGGGATTGTTTATATCAAGCTTTATTTTGAGACATGCTGATCTGGCTTTAAGACCTACATTTGTGGACTTCCCTGGTGGTCCAGAGGTTAAGACTGTGCTCCCAGTGCATGAGGCGCAGGTTCAGGCCCTGGTCAGGGAACTAGAACCCACCTGCCTCAACTGAGAGTTTACATGCCATAACTAAGACCTGGTGCAGCCAGATAAATAAAACTAAATAAATAAAAATTTTTTTAAAAATCTGCATTTTTATGTTTAAAATAAAAGATGTTTTCACAGCATGGTATTGGCATAGACATAGACATATAGATCATTGGATTATAGAATCAAAACAATGTTTCTACAAATATGTGGACAATTGACTTTTTTTTTAAATAAAGCACAAAGGCACTGGTGGGAAAAGGATGACCTTTTCAGTAGTGATGGGACAATTGAATATCCATATGCAAGAAGAGTAAACTTTAATCCATACCTTTTATGACGTGTAAAAATGAACTCAAATGATCAAAGACCAATGAAAATCCAAAGCTACAAGACTGCTAGAAGAAAACATAGGGTAAAATTTTTTCTACCTTGGATCAAGCAAAAGATTTCATAGATGTGATACCAAAAGTGCAGTCTTTCGAGCAAGTGGTTTAATTGAAATGCTCTTCAAAGGATGCCACTAAGAGAATAAAAAGACCACAGACTGAGAGAAAATTTGCAAAGCATGTTATTTGATAAAGGATATTTCATGAACTCAACAACATAACTAAAAACTCAACAGCAACAAAAGGTATTAAAAATAGGCAAAAGATTTGTACAGACACCTCATCACAGAAAGTATACAGGTGACAGATGAAAAGGTGCTCAGTGTCATTAGTCATCAAGGAAATGCAGATTAAAGCTGCAGTGAGATATCACTGCCAACCTTAGGATGACTAAAATGAAAGAGACTAATTATAGGGCCTTTCATGGATGCCGAGTCTGTGAGAGCGTACGTGAGTGTCAGGCGGGAGGGCACCAGGAAGACCCAGCTGAAGGTGTACGGATTTGAGCCTCGATGTTTCTAAGCCAGGATTTAGAAATGCATTGTGATTCCTGTCCATTAGACTGTGAAGCTATGTAGGTAATCTTGGAAACTATGATGACGGCTGAATTGGAGTGACCTTTAGGCTATTTTGGACCACTCCAAAGAATGTGGGTTGCCAGAAGCCCTCCCAGCTTTGCTTTTGTTGAATTGGAAGATCCCTGAGATGCAGGGCTAGATGGGAGAAGACTATGTGGGCATCTAGATGAGAGGTTTGAGAGTTCCACCGTTGGTGTTCGCACTGGACAAGAGGTTTTCCAGTTGGTGTGGAATCCTAGAAATTTCAAAAAAGTTAGTTTGCCTTTGCTTTGGGTCAGAAGTTCTGTATGTGATTTCCTGGTGGTGGGCTTCCCTATTGGCTCAGAGGGTTAAAGCATTTGCCTGCAATGCAGGAGACCTGGGCTTAATCCCTGAGTCAGGAAGATCCCCTGGAGAAGGAAGTGGCACCCCACTCCAGTATTCTTGCCTGGAAAATGCCATGGACGGAGGAGCCTGGTAAGTTACAGTCCATGGGGTTGCAAAGAGTTGGACGTGACTGAGCAACTTCACTTCATCAGTATCTCATGACTTCTTTCTTTTGCATTCCAGTCCCCTATAATGCAAAGGACATCTTTTAGGGTGTTAGTTCTAGAAGATCTTGTAGGTCTTCATGGAACCGTTCAGTTTCAGCTTCTTAAGCATTACTGGTTGGGGCATAGACTTGGATTACTGTGATATTGAATGGTTTGCCTTGGAAATGAGCAGAGATGATTCTGTTGTTTTTGAAATTTCACCCAAGTACTGCATTTTGGACTCTTGTTGACTCTGATGGCTCCTCCATTTCTTCTAAGGGATTCTTGCCCACATTAGTAGATATAATGGTCATCTGAGTTAAATTCCCCCATTCCCATCCATTTTAGTTCCCTGATTCCTAAAATGTTGATATTTACTCTTTGCATCTCCTGTTTGAATCAGTTTGTCTTGATTCATGGACCTAACCTAACAGTCCAGGTTCCTGTGCAATGTTAATGTTGTTCTTTACAGCACTGGACTTTACTCCCATCACCAGTCACATCCACAGTTGGGTGTTCTTTTCACTTTGGCTCCGTCTCTTCATTCTTTCTGGTGGTATTTCTCCACTCTTTCCAAGTAGCATATTGGGCACCTACCAATCTGGGGAGTTCATCTTTCTAAGATGTATGACTCAGAGGTAACTGCAGAATTGAATATGGAGGCACACATATCCTTCCACTTAGAAATGGAGAGGAGTTGTAATTTCAAGGTTTTATACAATTAGATTAAATCATAATGCAACAACAACAAAAGATTAACTGTACTAAGAACTGACAAGGATACAGAGTATATGAATGTATTACTGTTGGCAATGTAAGATGGTACAGCTTGTTTGGAAAGCAGCTTGTTGATTTTTAAAAGTTAAATGTACACCTGCAGTGTGTTATTGCCATACTGCTTTGCATCCCATACACAGGTATTTACTGAAGAGAAACAAAAGCATATACAAAGACTAGTACTTGAGTGGTCACAGCATCTCTGTTTATAGTAGTCCAAAACTGGAAATGAACCAAAGGTTTGTCAACAGAAGAATTAAAAAACAAATGTGATATAGCCACACAATGGAATGCCGCTCAGCAATAAAAAACAGTTAAGTATTGATACATATGACAACTTAGGTGAATCTCGAAATAATTATGTTGAGTAAAAGAAAGCAGACAGTATATGCTGTATGATTCCACTTACATAAAATTCAAGAAAATGCAAACTAATCCATCGTGATAAAACGGATCAGTGGCTGCCTAGGATAAGGGGATTTAGGGAAGGACAAGAGAGAGAGGAAATCATCAGTAAAGTGGAATCATCAGTAGAAAGGAATCATCAGTAAAAAGGAATCATCAGTAAAGTGTACTCCATTTTTAAAGTGCAGTGGTTTCCTAAGACCACAATGTTTACGAACCTTTGCCCTGTAGAGTCAGGTAACCCTTAGGCTTGTCAGACACGTGGTGGTGAAAGTGTCAGGCTTCATTCTGCAGGGTGGAGCTGGATTTGAGAGAACTGAATATGTATTTTAGGAAGATAACTCTGGCAGCATTGTAAGGGGTCCCAGGGAGGGGAAATTTAGAAAAGAACCAGTTAAGGGGACATTACATTTGGCCTTGACTGAGGTTCGAGGTAATTGGAAGCAGACTTGATAAAATTGATAGAATGTGTCACCAATTAGAAGGAAGGGAGAAACCTGCCTGGTATTTGGGGGACAGGCAGGGGTCATCATATAAGTTTGAGAATCCTGAAGGAAAACAGGTTTGGGGCAGGAGGTGGATAGATAGACTTCACTTTTTTAAGGACAAGGAGAATCTTTTATTTCTAAAACTACTGTAATTTATCAGTTTTTTTCTCTTAAAAATGTATTCTTCCTGTCTCTCATGTTAATTATATTTTGTAAAAGATTTTATTTTATTTATTTAAGGCTTTTCCTCCCTTTGTCTCTAGATATCATTGACCCTGCAATCCTGCGCCCAGGCCGCCTGGACAAAACACTCTTTGTGGGTTTACCACCCCCAGCAGATCGTCTCGCCATCTTAAAAACTATCACAAAAGTGAGTAAAGGAAATGGTATATTTTTGTGTATGTTTCTGACATTTTAAATATAGATAGGTTTAAATATTGCCCAACCTATATGTCCCAAGGGAGAAGGTGAACTATTATTTATAATTTTTTAATTAATTTTTATTGGATTGTAGTTGCTTTACAGTGTTGTGTTTCTACTGTACAGAAAAGTGAATCAGCTATATGTATACATATATCCCCTCTTTTGGGGATTTCCTTCCCATTTAGGTCAACACAGCACTGGAGTTCCCTGTGCTATATAATAGGTTCTCCTTAGTTACCTATTTTATACATATATGTTACCTAGTGTATACATACATGTCGGTCCCAGTCTCCCATTTCCTCCCACCACCCCTCTTTCCTCCTTGGCACCCATACATGTGTTCTCTACTACTTTTGCTTTGCAAATAAGATCGTCTTTACCATTTTTCTAGATTCCACATATATGCATTAATATACAATGTTTGTTTTTCTCTGACTTACTTCACTCTGTATGGCAGTTTTTAGGTTCATCCATTTCTCTACAAATGACCCAATTTCATTCCTTTTTATGGCTGAGGAATATCCCATTGTATGTATGTCCACATCTTCTTTATCCGTTTCTCTCTTGATGGACATTTAGGTCATTTCCATGTCCTGGCTTGTGTAAATAGTGCTGCAGTGAATACGGGGGTGCTTGTGTCTTCTTGAATTATGGTTTTCTCCAGATATATGCCCAGTAATAAGGTTGCTGGGTCATTTGGTAGCTTTGAGAAACCTCATACTGTTCTGCATAGTGGCTATTATGAGTTTACATTCCCACCAGTGGTACACGAGGGTCACATGTCTTCATACCCTCTCCAGCATTGATTGTAGACTTTGATGATGGCCATTCTGACTGGTATGAGGTGATACCTCATAGTTTTGATTTGCATTTCTCTTGTAAAAGTGGCAAGAATACACAGAACTATATTTAAAAAGTCTTAATGACCCAGATAACCACAATGGTGTGGTCACTCACCTAGAGCCAGACATCCAGGAGTGTTAAGTCAGGTGGGCCTGAGGAAGCATTACTATGAACAAAGCTAGTGAAGGTAATGGAATTCCAGCTGAGCTATTTCAGATCGTGAAAGACGTGCTGTTAAAATGCTACACTCAATATGTCTGCAGTTTTTGAAAACTCAGCAGTGGCCACAGGACTGGAAAAGGTCAGTTTTCATTCCAGTCCCAAAGAAGGGCGATGCCAAAGAATGTTCAAACTACACACAGTTGCACTTGTTTCACAAGCTAATAAGGTTATGCTCAAAATCCTTCAAGCTAAGCTTCAGCGGTATGTGAACTGAGAAATTCCAGATGTACGAGCTGGTTTTAAAAAAGGCAGAGGAACCAGAGATCAAATTGCCAACATCCGTTGGATCATAAAGAAGGCAAGAGAATTCCAGAAAAATATCTACTCTGCTTCATTGACTATGCTAAAGCCTTTTACTGTGTGGATCACAACAAACTGTGGAAAATTCTTAAAGAGATGGGAATACCAGACCACCTTACCTGTCGTCTCCTGAGAAACCTGTATGTACGTCAAGAAGCAGCACTTAGAACTGGACATGGAACAACAGACTGGTTCAGAATTGGAAAAGGAGTACGACAAGGCTATATATTGTCACCTGGCTTATTTAACTTATATGCAGAATGCGAAATGCTGGACTGGATGAAGCATAAGCTGGAATCAAGATTACCAGATGAAATATCAGCAACCTTAGAAATGAAGATGATATCACTAATGGCAGAAAATGAAGAGGAACTAAAGAGTTTCTTGATGAAGGTAAAAGCAGAGAGTAAAAAAGCTGACTTGAAACTCAACATTCAAAAAACTAAGATCATGGCTTCTGGTCCCATTACTTCATGGCAAATAGAAGGGGAAGAAGTAGAACCTGTGACAGATTTCATTTTCTTGAGCTCTAAAATCACTGCAGATGGTGGCTGCAGCTATGAAATTAAAAGACACTTGCTCCTTGGAAGAAAAGCTATGACCAACCTAGACAGCATATTAAAAAGCAGAGACCTCACTTTGCTGACAAAGGTCTGTGTAGTCAAAGCTATGATTTTCCAGGAATCATGTATGATGTGAGAGTTTGACCACAAAGAAGACTGAGCACCGAAGAGTTGATGCTTTTGAACTGTGGTGCTGAAGAAGACTCTTGAGAGTCCCTTGGACTCCAAAGAGATAAAACTAGTCAATCCTAAAAGAAATCAACCCTGAATATTCATTGGAAGGACTGATGCTGAATCTGAAGCTCCAGTACTTTGGCCACTTGATACAGAGAACTGACTCACTAGAATAGACCATGATGCTGGGAAAGATTGAAGGCAAAAGGAAAAGATGGAAGCAGAGGATGAGATGGTTGGATAGTATCACTAGACTCAGTGGACGTGAATGAGCAAACTCCAGGGGATAGTGAAAGACAAGAGAGCCTGCTGTGCTGTAGTCCATGGGGTCGCGAAGAGTTGGACGTGACTTAGTGACTGAACAGCACCACAGTGAGGCCCCAGAAAGCTCCCTCCCTGCTTTCATCGTTTGATATTATAGCAAAAAGAAAGTCTGTGAACCAGAAAGTGGCCTTCACCAGACACCGAACCTACTGGCATGGCTTAGAGTTGGACAAAGAGTTGGACATGACTTAGTGACTGAAAAACAACAGACGTGATTATCCAGGAATCTTGTTTTTCTGTCGATCCATCCTGGTCAGGAATGGGCTTGTTTGATGTTGATGTTCTATAAAAAAAAAAGTGTTTATGTTCAACAGAAGAGCACCACTGCCTAGCTGTGACCCCAGTCAACTCATAGCAATGCCATGGGCCACTTGCTGGATGTCAGGGCCTGCTTTTCTCTGTCTTGGTGGCTTTATATTTCCAGATTTTTCTATCATGAACATGTAGCTGTATATTAGGGGGAGGGGTATGGACAATTTTTTCCCAAACAAAAACATAAATGTTGAGGTTAAAAGGGAAGGGCCTAGAATTAGCTAGAAAGGCTTTTTGGGCAGCTTCCCTGCACAAAGTTGTGACTGTTGAAAGAAAAGAAAAAGCAAAAGACTGATAAAAATCTGTACAGCTTCGAAAGGAACTTTTGTGGGCTTGTGGTTTAGACCGTTAAATTGTCAGTTCTCAACATCTGTCTATGCTAAAGGCTAAGGAGGGCTCTGGGCCACTTTTTCTTCGACTTTGTTTTTGTAGCAGTTTCAAGTGTGTCGTGTTCTCAGACCCATTCCACAGGAAGGGACCCGCTCGGGCCTGGGCAGCCAGGCACATTTTGTTGCCCTCTGAGGAGAGCTCCTTGCACTGCATTTCACATCCTTACCTCACTTTTCCCCTCCAGAGGCCTGAAATGTTTAAACATCTTTGTCGATGGCTAAAGCTGAAGCAGGGTAGAGGGAGGGGAAGCAGAATCTCTAACTTCAGGGCAGAGTCCACAAGGCAGACCTCCTGCCCACAGGTTGTCTTTATAAAGACTCAGCCAAAAGTGAGGAAAATTGGCAGTTTTAATGTTCAGTAAGCCATTGTATTTCAAAGTTTGCTAGCTTTTTACTTAATGTCCCCAGATGGTTTTTATACTCTTTCCTCTTTTTCCAATTAATACTTGGAATATTATGGGGAGATTAGAATAAAATTCTTTAGTCTTGGTCTGAAAAGTGTAGGTCAGAGCAACTTTTCAGTATCTCTCGGAGCCTAAGTTTCTTAAGAGAACAGTGAGCAATGACATACTGTTTCTTTATACTTTGTATTTGGTGATTCTGGTAATCATGTGATAATGAGAGGCTTATCACTAAAAACCCCCTTGGACAAGTGGAATTTTTTTCTTTCGTAATTTCCATTTCTTTCCTATAAGTGTTATTAAAACTTACCCTCTTCTCAGAAAGCCAGAAAGGTTATTTGATGTCTGCCAATGCTTTGAGATAATAATATGCAAACTTTAAAATGGTGATAAAAATCCTACTGAAAGACCCAAGATTCTCAGTGTTTATAAAATGTGCTCCAGAAGACTAAAACGTATAAAACATCTCACCTAGAAGTGTAACTGTTAAGTTTTCATGAGCTAAGATAAAAATATCTGATAGAATGATAAGTGATATTTATTAAACACTCTGTTCTAGGTACTTTGCATATATGAATATGCTTAATCCTTGCAACTGCTTTTTGAACTCTAATATTTAAATATTCACATGAATATTATTTCCATTTTACTGATGAACCAACTCTCTCTCAACAAGATACAGAGATGTGTGTTTCTTTTTATTTTTTATTTTATTGAAGCATAGTTGAAGAGTCCATCTCCAAAACTCTTCATTTTGCAGCCTAAAAATCTATCCCCATTAAACTCCCCATTCCACCCTCCTCCCACCCCTTGGCAACCACCTACTTTCTGTCTCTATGAATTTGAATACTCTTTCAGCTTCTCTGGTGGCTCAGGTCACCTGCAATGCAGGAGACCAAAGTTCATTCCCTGGGTTGGGAAGATCCCCTGGAGAAGGAGATGGCAACCCACTCCAGTGTGCTTGGAGAACCCCATGGACAGAGGAGCCTAGGGGTACAGTCCATGGGGTCGCAAAAGTCAGATTCTTAAGAGACTATTTTTCTCTAACAGTTCCTTTGACTCAGCTTTCTCTAGTCATGAAATTATTGAGACTTCCATTAGAGTTTTATTAAGAGGGGCTTCCCTGGTAGCTCAGATGGTAAAGGAATTTGCCTGCAATGCAAGAGACCTGGATTTGACCCTTGGGTTGGGAGGAGAAGGGAATGGCAACCCACTCAAGAGTACTTGGGAAATCCCATGGACAGAGGAGCCTGGTAGACTTTAGAGTCCATGAGGTTGCAGAGTCGGACACTACTGAGCATCTAGCACTTTGGCACTTTCAAGAGGTGATAAATCAGTAGTGAAGAAGACCAGTATAAAAAGTTCTAAATATTTTCATACACATGTAAGTATCATTTTAATAAATGAGTCTCTATAGTATTTACATATTTGGTTTTATAAGCTTACTAATATTCCACTTAAACTTGTTCTAATTGCTCCCACTTGACAGTAAATAGAATTGACCTTTCATTTTACTTCTTACTGAAGGTCAGAAACATTTCCACATTTCAGTTAGGAATAATTAGATTTTAATGATCCCAAGATTCCTTAGCCCACATTTCTACACATTGGAAAGTAATGTTGTTATTGAAACTTTTCTAAGTATCTTATGTTGACCACACCACTGCTGCTACTGCTGCTAAGTCGCTTCAGTCGTGTCTGACTCTGTGCAACCCCATAGACGGCAGCCCACCATGCTCCCCCGTCCCTGGGATTCTCCAGGCAAGAACACTGAAGTGGGTTGCCATTTCCTTCTCCAGTGCATGAAAGTGAAAAGTCAAAGTGAAGTCGCTCAGTCGTGTCCGACTCTTAGCGACCCCATGGACTGCAGCCTACCGGGCTCCTCCATCCATGGGATTTTTCCAGTGCCTTCTCCATGACCACACCACACACACCCCCAAAAAAGGACAATTTGTTATTTTTTTCCAATTGATAATATATTGGGAGTTAATTTTTCTAAAATATTGCTCTTAGATAAGCATTTGTTTATTGTGTTCCTTTATATATTGAGCTTTCTCAAAATATTTAAAAGAGTGCCCTGAATATAGGAAGTTGGCGATTGCTCCCAGTATGTAGTTGTGAGAAAAGTTTCTCCTCTAGGGTGTCATAAAGAAAGCACTCAGATGTGATAGATGTTTTTGATAATATCCCTGTCAAATAATAGCACAATAATAACACAATAAACACAATATAAGCTTTTCAGTACTGAAGCTGGTGGTTGTCCTGGTGTAAGCTGAGGACATAACTAAAAACCGGCTCATTAAAAACAACTTGATGAAAGGTCAAAGACATGCATTCGGAGATGTGTGGGCCTCTGTGAAAGTCCAGCTTGACCCAAGAATAGAAGTTAGATATTGAGAAATATAAAAGAAGTATCCTCAGGTATTCCTCCATGAATTGATTTCTTATGATTATGAGTTTTTGATCAAAACAGACAATAGATAGTTTGAAGTAAAATTCTCTAGCAGCGCAGGGAACGTCCATATACTGGGTGACAGTCAGGGTAAGGTTGATAGTTTCTCAGGAACATTAAAGAGACTCATAAGGGCTCAGGCCTAATGAGGAAGCCTCTCGTCCCACCCCGTGCCTCCTCCTACAGTGGACTGGGACTCAACAAGGCAGTATTCTCAGGCTTTCCCACTGCAGACGTAGCTTGGAAAGTCCAAACATTTTTCTCCATCATAATAAATCCTTATTACATGTTCATCATCACTATTTAAACAAGACTTCCCCTCCCTCTCTCAAATATAGCACCAAATTATCTCTATTTATCTGGTAATAAGATCTTGGGTTTTTGGGGGGGATTCCCTGGTGACCCAGTGGTAAGAACTTGGTGCTACCATGGACTTGGGGCCAGTCCCTCATCTGGGAACCTAGATCCTGCCTCCTTGAATCCCTGCCCACCTCTGCCCCCTGACAAAATTGAAAACATTGATATTAAAAGGAACCATAGGGGTCACTTAGTCTGTCTAGTTTTATATACAACCGGAGAGAGAAAGGAAAAAAGCACCAAAATTGTCTGCTGAGGTCGCCCAGAGAGTTTACTTTCCCATGTTTATTTCACAGGTCAGAGTGGATTGAATGGGAAACATAACTTCCTTGAATCTGTGATGGATGAACATTTGCATTTTATCGTATAATAGCAGCTAGCATATGTACAGTTTGTGAAATTCTTAAACATGCCCAGCTGCAGGGACACCTGCTGAGCATGTGCTAGAGGAAGGTGATGGCTCAAGTGCCGGGTCGTCTGACCCTCTGCTGAGAGCACCTGCTGAGCTAATATTTACACTTGAGGCTTAATGACATATGTTTATTTGCTGTTTTCCTATATATATTTCTTCTTAAACTGTGTCCATGTAATATCTGCTACAAAGGAAAGACAGTATGCAGTGTAGATATAAGTTATGAATCAGAATAATAAAGCACATATAAGCCTACCATCTAACATCGTAAACTTTGTCACTAAAATCTGTTTTATTTGCCTCTGCAGTGTAAGTCACTAAAAATGTTATTAAATATGTACTGTATGCATGCAAAGTACCATGTTAAGTGTTGTTGAAATTTTGAGACTGTTCTGATACTTGTCCTTTCTAGCATCTCTTGGTATGAGCTGGAGGGGAGTTGGCATCAGAGTGAGGGTTAAGTTTTAGATAAAGGGTTGGAAAAGAAGACATTGAGCACAGAGGGCTTTAGGCTTTTGTTGTAGAGCCGTTTGCTGATTGTTCTTTCCTGGCCACGGTCAGTGTTATTTCTCCCTTCCGAGCCAACCTCACACTAAAACTAAGCTGACATATACACATCAAAACTAATTTCTGCTTGTGTATTTGCCATATTGAATCAGGCAAAGGAAATGTGAGTCTTCACCTTGGAAAGATTGAGGGTGTGGGTTTCGTTCTCGGTGTTTTGTTTTTTGGCTGTGGTGCTTGCACGTTTGTCATACTTCACCAGCATGAACTGTTTGCCTTTGGCTTTCCCAGGTTTGGGATCTGCTTCTTAACCTTGTTTCTCAAAACTGAAATTTGTAAAAATCTGTAACACTAGTCTGGGAGTCAGTTACATTCATTCAGTCAAGCAGCCGTTACTGTCTGTTTAGAACCTATTATGTGGGGAAATACTGGTTTTTAAAGTCTCGACTAAAGTGGATGTTTCTCTCTCACTTAGAATGGTACAAAACCCCCACTGGACGCAGATGTAAACTTGGAAGCAATTGCTGGTGACCTTCGCTGTGATTGTTACACGTAAGTATGTCGGTCTCAGATCACTTAACTCTCTGAGGTCCCATTTCCTCATCTGTAAAATGAAGGAGAGTGATAGCAAAAGGATTAAGTTAGGAGTCCTATAAAGCACCAGGGTCTGGCTCTTCCTCCTTCTTAGAGACAGGACCACCCATTTTGAGGCCCTGAGGAGTTCTCAGGAATAGGCGAGTCCTCTCGTGTGTCAGCTGCTGGTGTTCAGCCATCCTGACCACCATCACTGCCCTTCACAGCTTGTCTCTCTGTCCTTCCAGAATATTGCAGGAGACATCTCATTACCAGCTGCCAAATTATCTAGGTGCTTCAGCATTTAAAAGAAAATAATCTACAAGCTTTTCAAGCCTCAGAATGCATTTTTCATAGCACACCTATTAATATCCACACAATCTATGAAAACAGGAGGTCAGATATTTCTACTTTCATAGTTTATGGTTGTTACGAGTTTTTGTTGTTTTCTTCATTATCATAAAACTTCATTATAGTAACTTTCCCAATTTTGGGTCACAGGGAAGAAAATGAAATTCACATTTAACAGGGCACATCTCTCCCTCCGTTTGGGGGTTTGTTTTTTTTTTAATGAGGTGGTGAACCTCAAAGCATGTGGGATCTTACTTCCCCAAGCAGGGATTGAACCCATGCTCCCTGCCATCGAAACATGGCGTTTTAACCACTAGACCACCAGGGAGTTCTCCTCTGGCTTATCCCTGTTGATTGTCCACAATATACTTGGTGTTCATGATATTCCTATAGCTGAAAGCCAAATAAATGTGTTTTCTGAAGCTAAGTCAGTCAAGGAAGGTAATGTTTTAATCTTCGAGGTCTTCTAGAGTCTGTTGTTCACAGTGTAAATTTATATCTGAAGAACATAACTACCGGTACTGATACAGGCACCCAGTTCTTTCCAGTTCTGGTTGAAGATTTTCACAAAACTGTCTCATGAGATGATTACACTTGAAACCATGCTACTCACTTTTAGGGAGTGTGGCCAGGATCCAAGGTCTAATTTCCAGTTTTTTCATACATAAACATCTTAGGGATCTGAGTCTTGATCTTTGTTCTGCTACCGCTCCCCTAGTGCTCCTGAGAGATTTGCTGCACTCCAGTTGGGACTCTTGTCTCACTTAAAAAAGCGGTGACTGTCTCAGTGGAGGGGAAATGGTCAGTCCCAGGCCATGGTGTTGAAGGGCCTGTGTAAAAGCCCTGCATTACCTTTAAGGAGAATGTACCTTTTTCCCTCGTTGGGAATCAAATGCGTGCCAGTCTGTAGTTAACGAACTTACTGCTAAAGAAAATAGGACTTAAGTGAGTAGTTTATGTATTTGAATGCTAAAATCTGAAAAGATTTTCAGTTGATAATAGAGGCAGTTTTGATGCAGAACTGACCCTGGGCCAATCTTTTGGATTATACCACATAGGAGGTCATTTATTAAATGGGTCAGGGTTAAACTTTTGAATGGTATATGTTTTGGGTTTTAATACCACTGTCATCACAGGGACTGTATAAGACTGCAGCCTTTAGCTACTTGTTACATTAGTTAATGGTGTCTCTGCACCTGTGTTGATTTAACATATGGGGTTTCCCCCATGTCTCAGACAGTAAAGAATCTCTGTGAATGCAAGAGACCTGGGTTCGAGCCCTGGATCGGAAAGATGCCCTGGAGAAGGGAATGGCAACCCACTCTGGTATTCTTGTCTGAAGAATTTTATGGACAGAGGAGCCTGGTGGGCTACAATCCATGGTGTCACATAGAGTTGGACATGACTGAGTGACTAACACTTTCACGCTTTTCACAAAGAAATGAATACCCTGGCATGTATGTACCCACTCCAGTGTTCTTGCCTGGAGGATCCCAGGGACGGGGGAGCCTGGTGGGCTGCCGTCTATGGGGTCGCACAGAGTCAGACACGACTGAAGCGGCTTAGCAGCAGCAGCAGCAACAGCATGTGTATGATTGTTAAATAATATTACAAACCTAACACCTAACCAGCAGAAACATTGAGTTCAGTTAATAATTTAAACTAAATTTAATAATCTTAGGTATGTGGATTATCAGCATTATATATTAAATTAGTTTGTCTAGAGATGAGGATTTTAATTTTAAAGATGAAGTTTTTATCTCCCAGTTGAAACTCTTTCTCAAAGAATCTCTAAGAATCCTGTTAAAGATGTAATGTATTGAAACACCAGTCAACCCCAACATCTTTCATTGAACGCAAGAACCATGCTGATTCAGCATGTTATTACACAGACCAATTAAATGAAGGCTTGTTAGTTCTTGTCATATTTTAAGTAATTTATGATGTGTCAATTCAGCTTGAGCTTGAATCAAATGCATCAAACTCTTTAGCCTTTGTATTTTCCTTTTATGAACTAGGGTCATAAATGACTTTTTATATAAGCTTAGTTTAGACTTTAGGTAATATATTAATGGTATATACTTGTAATGGGCCAGTTTGTACTTCAGCATGAGCCTTGTGAATAAAATTTTACAGTAAATAATGTGTAGGTTGCTTTCTTCTGACTGTTTGAGACTTTTTATATTAACATTACTATCTATAGTGATTAGCGTGAGAATATTTGACTCACTGCATGTTTCCTTCATAATTTCCTTTCTTCTAAAACTTAGAAGTATTTTGAGTAAAAACTAAAAGCTCTTTCCTAGTGACCATGATTGGTTTATCCCACCTTTATTGGTCAGTTTCTTTCCTAAACGTTTAATATGTGACTTAAAAGAAAATTACAGAACTTCCCTGGTGATCCAGTCCAGACTTTGCCTTCCAATGCAGGGCACACAGATTCGATCCCTGATCGAGCAGCCAAGATCCCACATGCTTCTTGGCCAAAAAACCAAAACATAAAACAAGCAATATTATCACAAATTCACTGCTTTCAAAAAATACATTTAAAGAAAAATGGAAATTGCTTTCAGACTTTTTTCTGGGCTTTTGCACAGTGTCTAAGAATAAATGAGTTAAGAGCTCTTCTTTTATTTCAGGGGTGCAGATCTCTCTGCTTTGGTACGGGAGGCTTCTATCTGTGCCTTGAAGCAGGAAATGGCAAGACAGAAGAGTGGAAGTGAAAAAGGTACAGTTCTTGCCAAAATCTCTCAGTCCTAGTTAATTATCACTCTGGGTACCTAATGCCACTGTTAACCTGGAAAATGACCATTTCCTAGCGTTTATCATCTGTGATATTAAAACTGACATTTTTCTGATGAGACCTTTAGCAGCTGTTCTGGAATATTATATAACCTCTGTAGCTGACAACTATAATAATAGCAGTTACTTGGTGCCTTATACAATGTATTCTGTCTTTGCTTATCATCATACATATACTGTTTGCATCATGAGTTTGGTCTGTTTATCAGTCCTGGAAAACCTCCTCATTCTTTTTGTTAGGGCAGTGCTGCTGCTGCTAAGTCACTTCAGTCGTGTCCGACTCTGTGTGACCCCAAAGACGGCAGCCCACCAGGCTCCCCCGTCCCTGGGATTCTCCAGGCAAGAACACTGGAGTGGGTTGCCATTTCCTCCTCCAATGCATGAAAGTGAAAAGTGAAAGTGAAGTCGCTCAGTCGTGTCTGACTCTCAGCGACCCCATGGACTGCAGCCTACCAGGCTCCTCCGTCCATGGGATTTTCCAGGCAAGAGTACTGGAGTGGGTGGCCATTGCCTTCTCCGTGTTAGGGCAATACCTATGGTTAAAATGTAACCTAACCTGAAGAACTTAGAAAACACATAAGAAATGAAAATTGAAATGACTTTCCATATACCTACACTTTCTTTTGGGACATCTCAACAGCTTTACACTGTTCTTCATATTTGACAGTGTGTTTGAGAATACCATTTGGATGTGTAGTACTCTTGCCTGGAAAATCCCATGGACGGAGGAGCCTGGTGGGCTGCAGTCTATGGGGTCGCAAAGAGTCAGACACTACTGAAGTGACCTAGCAGCAACGTGTAGATGAAAATGCTTTATTTGTGATCTGCAGTCTGACTGTCAAGTAGAGAAATAGCCTCTGCTGTGCTTGGTTTCTGGGAGGATTGTTTGATCGGTTGCAGTGTGTGGCCGTCTTTGAACGTATACATTTAGTACTGTCGAATACTTTCTTCAGAAAGACCTACCTTTCCCTCAAAACCTGTACTTTGATCTCAAGTTCAAACCTGTATTGATCTCCTTTTATTCATTAGATTTCCCAGAAGATGTTTCTTTATTTGTGTTTATTTCATTTATTCTTTTCCCTTTTTTCTTTGGCTACCAGGAATCTTGGAGCTAACTTTTGTTTACAGTTACAGCAGCATATGCTTAGCTTAGATTTATCAACACACATATCTCCTTTTTTTTTTTTAATTATTTAGGCTTTACTTTTTAAAAATTGATTTATTTTATTTATTTTTTTTAAATTTTATTTTATTTTTAAACTTTACAATATTGTATTAGTTTTGCCAAATATTGAAATGAATCCGCCACAGGTATACCCACGTTCCCCATTGTGAACCCTCCTCCCACCTCCCTCCCCTATCCTCCCTCTGGGTTGTCCCAGTGCACCAGCCCCAAGCATCCAGTACCGTGCATCAAACCTGGACTGGCGACTCGTTTCATACATGATATTGTACATGTTTCAATGCTATTCTCCCAAATATCCCCACCCTCTCCCTCTCCCACAGAGTCCATAAGACTGATCTATACATCAGTGTCTCTTTTGCTGTCTTGTACACAGGGTTATTGTTACCATCTTTCTAAATTCCATATATATGCGTTAGTATACTGTATTGGTGTTTTTCTTTCTGGCTTACTTCACTCTGTATAATAGGCTCCAGTTTCATCCACCTCATTGCTTTATAATATTGTGTTGATTTCTAGCATACATCATTATGAATCAGCCATCAGTATACATATATCCCTTCTCTCTTGAACCTTCTTCCTACCTCCTAACTCATCCCACCCCTCCATGTTGTCCCAGAGCCTTGGTTTGAGTTCCCTCAGTCATACAGCAAATTCCCACTGGCTACCTATTTTACATATGGTAGTATATATATTTCTATGTTACTCTTTCCATTTGTCCCGTCCTCTCCTTCCCCCACCCGCTTTTTTTATGTTTAACAAACATTTATAAGGGGGGAAAATGCTCCAGACTAAGAAGTGAACCACTGTTATGTATACAAACATTTATTAAGGCAAAATGTACCCTATAGGACCAGGAAAATCTAACCTGCCATAGAAATCAGACAGATGAAATACAGTATAATAGAAACAAAGATGTTCTCTTTTCTATAAAACCAAGCTGAGGGATGCTGCTGCTGCTGCTGCTAAGTCGCTTCAGTCGTGTACGACTCTGCGCGACCCCATAGACAGCAGCCCACCAGGCTCCACCGTCCTTGGGATTCTCCAGGCAAGAACACTGGAGTGGGTTGCCATTTCCTTCTCCAATGCATGAAAGTGAAAAGTGAAAGTGAAGTCTCTCAGTCATGTCTGACTCTTCGTGACCCCATGGACTGCAGCCTACCAGGCTCCTCTGTCCATGGGATTTTCCAGGCAAAGAGTACTGGAGTGGGTTGCCAGTAAACTTATATGCATATATAGAGGCTCCCAAACCAATCTGCTGTCTAAATGCCTTCCAAACTACCATTTCAGAGACAAGAAGGAGGGATTTAGAGGGGACAGTCTTTGAATCACCATTTTGCCTTCAATTCTTTGCTCCACTGACATCTGAGAGTTTGGCATTTTGGGGGTCTTCAAATTTAAAAGAAATGCCAAAGCTTGACTAATGCAATCTAAGAAAAATGGTATAAACTCCAAATGCCTGTGCAGTTTTCTATAATTTCCAGCATTATGCCTTGAAAATTTATCAGATTTAAAACTTAAGCCACTTCCCGTAGATGGTATAATTTTAGGAAAAAGCATTATCCAAAAATTAAGGTAACACTAAAATTGTATACCCCAAATTCAAGTCTAATGCCATTTTGTTGTTCTGGGTTACTTAGTGTGTAGGAGGATGTATGCAGATATTAACTTTGTTTTTGAAAAAACTTGAAAATTTTGCAGTGATTCTGTCTTACAGTTTCCTCAGTATATGTTCAGGAATCTCCCTCTTTGAGGTTGAATTCTACTGACCACCAACATGGTCCTCTTAAAAATAGGTCTCTGTCCATCATCCCCCTCCACCATGGTCTAAAACATGTTCCATCTTCCATAGTTTGGGGCCTGATACAGCCAGAGCTGAAAATAAGTATACTTCACCTTTGCTGATTTCCATACTTCAGCTTAATACAAATAGGAGTCATGGCATTGACTGACCTCTTCTCTGTACAGCACTACTTTTGCAGTTATTCTGCTGTATTACTTTTGCAGTTATTCCACTACTATTCTTTTTTCCTCAGAAATATTAAGATTTATGTGCTTAAATATCTGAACGCTCTGCATAAAAGCAAGACTTTCAGTAAGAAGTATTAAGTTGGAAAAAAAAATAAACCTGAAAAACAAGATGTTATCTTGTTTTTAAAGAAAGAGGGCTGAATTCCCTGGTTTCAGAATTAAAATTTGACTCTAGTTTAAAAGGTAAAAAGAAGGACCATTGATGTACTTCTTTGTGTCAAATTTCACTTAAACTTTAAAGTATCAGTGCAGAATAGAAAGAACTGGAAAGAAAGGATAGAAACATAAGCCACCAGTTATTATTTAAGAGTAGATATAACTTCAACCAAAATCAAAAGTATATCAGGAATTGGCCTCTTTTAGGGAGTCTTTAAAAAAAAAAAAATCTGTCATTTGGTATAGCCACTGCACATCAACTTTGAGATTTCTTTAAATAAGTTAGTATTCTTGTCTAGCTATGTGAAATTTTTCAGAGTAATTTTACTAGGAGGTAATTGGATATCATTTGGTACCTTCACATATGACACTGACATGGAATAAAAAGTTGACAGGTGGGAAAGGGGAGGAAGGAAGATCCACAAAGTATAAAGTGAATTATAATGTGTAAAAACTTTTTAAAAAGTAGGGCTGAAGAATTTGAAACCATAAGAAAAAGCTATGTGTATACATACATATCTAAAAAACAGTTTTATATCTTTAAAATTAGAATGTTATTTTACTTTAAATGTACGGCATGCAAAATGCTTTGTAGGAGTAGAATGTGTACTACAATATAAATTTAAGTTTCTAGACACTGACCTAGGTCCTTAAGCACTCACTTACCCAGCAAAGAGATTATTCACCCAGCCATCACTCTTGCTTGGACAATGCTTACTTGTACCTGGACAATTTAAAGTGTATATGAATTGTTTTCATCAGTGAAGACACAGCTGTTCAGTTCAGTTCAGTCACTCAGTCGTGTCCAACTCTTTGCGACCCCATGAATCGCAGCACGCCAGGCCTCCCTGTCTATCACCAACTCCCAGAGTTCACTCAGACTCACGTCCATCGAGTCAGTGATGCCATCCAGCCATCTCATCCTCTGTCGTCCCCTTCTCCTCCTGCCCCCAATCCCTGCCAGCATCAGAGTCTTCTCCAGTGAGTCAACTCTTCTCGTGAGGTGGCCAAAGTATTGGAATTTCAGCTTTAGCATCGCACTTTCAATTGCTGAATTACATGTTTTTTCACTTTGATACCTTATGATCATTAGAAAGCTGCTTATATAATGTTATAATCACACAGTATGCTAACTGCCTATTTGTAACTACAAGAAACTTGTTAAAGACACACTGTTGACTATGATACTTTACAGAATCATGGCCACAAGTTTCTGCAAATGAGGTTTACTTCTCTCAAATCAAAAAATATCCCACAGTTCAGATTTTCATAAGTAGTGCTTCTTTTAAAATAAAAGCAAACATGTTGTCCTGTCTGTAAAATTATATTTCTAGTCCACTTTACAGAATATTAAAATGCTTATAAATGCATTGTATGCTGTGTGCTCAGTCACTCAGTTGTGCCCGATTCTTTGTAACCCCGTGGATCTGTCCATGGAATTTTCCAGTCAAGAATACAGGAGTGGGTTGCCATTTCCTCTTCCAAGGGCTCTTTCCAACCCAGAGATTGAACCTGCATCCCTTGCATCCCCTGCATTGGCAGGCGGATTCTTTTATCTCCTAGTGAAAAACAAAACCAGTCATCACACTGGCCCATGGAGCCATCTAGGGCTATTTTATATTTCCTACCATTAGAAAAATTGAACTAAATAAGGAAAAAAAGCAAAGGAGAGAAAAGAAATTTTACAAAATGGCAACTAGCATGACCTAAAAAAAGAGTGTACTGAAATATCTTCCTTCAGTTCAGTAACCAGGCCCTTTCTGGAATGAACATTTATGGGTAACTAGGTTAGCAGAGTGTTCCTCTTAGTGCTCAGGACAAAAATACAAGGTATGTTGAAATAACTTCTATCTTTGTGTAAGGAAAGACAGACTTTGAAACAGAGTGACTTTTAAAAACCACAAACCTATATTTAGCCAGAATGTTCAAGATTGACAGGTTTGATGGAAGGAAATCTTCATTGGCAACAAAATTAAAAATCATAATCTTATGGATGCCAATTGTTTTTACCAATGTGAAGATTGTTTGAACTTGTAACATGTGTCTTAGAAGTAAAAAGGTTGCTTTAGTTCTGTGGACTGTTGAATTGCCCTTTAAATAAATATTGCCTCCATCTTAAAAAAAAAAAAAAAAAAGAAACAGCTTCTGAATAGCGTGGACTTCTTCACTGTGGGAAAATAGCCTTGGCAAACTTGTTTCAGAGACTCCCTCCAAGGAGATTGATTCATCCATCAAGTCTATAGTTAATCTTAAGATCTGCACAAGACTGATTTCATCCCATCAAGTCTATAGTATCTCCAGATCTGCACCTCAGACTTCAGAAGTCTGTCTACTTCAGCTCCTAACATTTTCTCCATGCTTAAGCATAAAAGTCTAGTTCTGTCGGAGTCTTCATGTTTTGAATTTCTCATAGCATTTATTCAAAATCTGGTTTTTCCAAATATCTTAACAGCTCACCCATTGAGCTCTACTCCTTCCTTAAAGCTTACTTTCCCTAATCCCATCCTTTACTGATGAGTTGTTCTCCAGGAGGTCAGTAAGCTGCTGCACTTGCCCTGGCTGGCTGCATTGCCCTGAGAGTGCTTCTGTGTTAGTGTAGATGAGGAATGCTGCTGCTGCTTAGTCGCTGTTGTATCCGACTCTGTGCGAGCCTGTGGACTGTAGCCCGCCAGGATCCTTTCTCCATGGGGATTCTCCAGGCAAGAATACTGGAGTGGGTTGCCTTGCCCTCCTCCAGGGGATCTTCCCAGTTCAGGTATTGAACCTAGGTCTCCCACATTTCAGGAGGATTCTTCACTGTCTGAGCCACCTGGGAAGCCCAAGGAATGCTGAGACCATGTCTGATAAGATGCCGTCACACAAGAACGTAGGTTGTCATACAGTGGATAGCCTGCTGTAGAAGTAAGGCCATACAAGTGGCTGCTCTTGTCACTCCTGACACTGCTGCAGTATCCTCCAGTAGTTTTTGTTACATAGATTGTATACTGTCCAATATTGAGGCCTGCGCCGCTGCAGACAGCCTCAGCAAACCCAGAAAATCAACACTCGTATCTTAATCATGAAGTCCCTGAGCTTTTGGTTGTTTAATTTGAAGATTCAGTTATCTGAACTTCTTTTATGTAAGCTGTTTTAAGTTTGTTTTGAAAGTGGGTGGGATATAATTCACAAAATCAGAATGTCATATAAAAAATCCTTATGTGGTACTATGCTGCCTGAGAGCTGATTATGATAACTATATTTGGATTTGTTTGTCACTAAAAATTAGCAGGCCTCTGTATATGTATTGACTGCTCCTAATAACTCTAATGGGATGTCTTCTTATAAATATGTGTAACAGATTCTGACATCCCTGCTTTGCTGCAGTTTTCATTTCCAACTGCCTGTCCTTGAGGGACTTTGCATTGATATCTTACTGAACCTGAAATCAGTAATGCCATTCAACTTCCATTTGACATGTTCAGCTACACATTGTATTTTACTTTTAGGTAAATACACTTTCTTAATTTATATATTAGTACTATTTTAAGTATGAATTGTCATCTCGTAAGTTGTCATATGATTGTAAGCGAAGCCTTTCTTAAGTAACATTTAGGTACTGGATTTCTCTTACGTGTGTTGGCATAACCTTACAAGGAATCAAAGTGCCCTTCCAGTCCGGTGTTGCCATATGACCTGTATGTATTATGTGTTATGATGTAACTCCATTCATCTCATTATGTGTATGTACCCTTAAGTAATATGGAATTCCGTTTTCCATTCTTAGTTAAATTAATTTGAATTATCTTGAAAGAGAAGAATTCTGATGCTTTGTCCTGAACATTGCCATTAAGTTAAACAATACAAAGATAACGGGGTTATCTGTTAATGAGTGATAGTTCTCTTACTACATTAAACTATGATGAGCCAGAGAGTGGGAAAAATGGGGAGGTATTGATCAGAGGGTACAAATTTCCTGCTATATGATGAATAAATTCTGAGGATCCCGTGTACTAATTATCAGTAGTGTGTTATATACAGTTAACCTGGGTTTGAACTGTGCAGATCCACTTATACATGTGGATTTTCTTCAGTAAATATGTAGTACAGGACTACACGATCCATGCTTGGTTGAATCTACAGAAAAAGAACTACAGATTCAGAGAGTCAGCTATAAAGTTATACATAGATTTTTGACTGAGGGCCACCACTCCTAACCTTCACATTGTTCAAGGGTCAGCTGAACTTGAAAGCTGTTCAGAGGGTAGATCATAATAAGTATCACCACAAAAATAAATAAAAAGGTGATCATGAGGGGCTGGAGGTGTTAACTACCTTACTGTGGTAACCATTTTGCAGTAGATCATCGTGTCACACTGTACTTCTTAAAGTTAACTTATATTTATTATGTACCAACAGTATCTTAGTAGAGCTGAGGGGAACACAAAGTAACAGAATATATGAACCATTTATCTTTTTTAAGGATAAGAATCTCCTTTCTAATTAAATATGGACAAAATACTTTTTAATATAATTTGTCCCATAATAAACTGTTTTGATTGCTGGGGGGAAAAAAAGACTATGCTTTTAAAATATATGACATAACTTATGGAAAATTAAATATGGTTCGGTTCAGTTCAGTTCAGTTGCTCAGTCGTGTCTGACTCTTTGTGACCCCATGAATCGCAGCACGCCAGGCTTCCCTGTCCATCACCAACTCCCAGAGTTCACTCAGACTCACGTCCATCAAGTCAGTGATGCCATCCAGCCATCTCATCCTCTGTCGTCCCCTTCTCCTCCTGCCCTCAATCCCTCCCAGCATAGGGAGTTTCCAATGAGTCAACTCTTCACATGAGGTGGCCAAAGTACTGGAGTTTCAGCTTTAGCATCATTCCTTCCAAAGAAATCCCAGGGCTGATCTCCTTCAGAATGGACTGGTTGGATCTCCTTGCAGTCCAAGGGACTCTCAAGAGTCTTCTCCAACACCACAGTTCAAAAGCGTCAATTCTTCGGCGCTCAGCCTTCTTCACAGTCCACCTCTCACATCCATACATGACCACTGGAAAAACCATAGCCTTGACTAGACAAATCTTTGTTGGCAAAGGAATGTCTCTGCTTTTGAATATGCTATCTAGGTTGGTCATAACTTTCCTTCCAAGGAGTAAGCGTCTTTTAATTTCATGGCTGCAGTCATCATCTGCAGTGATTTTGGAGCCCAAAAAATAGTCTGACACTGTTTCCACTGTTTCCCCATCTATTTCCCATGAAGTGATGGGACCAGATGCCATGATCTTCGTTTTCTGGATGTTAAGCTTTAAGCCAACTCTTTCACTCTCCGCTTTCACTTTCATCAAGAGGCTTTTGAGTTCCTCTTCACTTTCTGCCATAAGGGTGGTGTCATCTGCATATCTGAGGTTATTGATATTTCTCTTGGCAATCTTGATTCCAGCTTGTGTTTCTTCCAGTCCAGCATTTCTCATGATGTACTCCACATAAAAGTTAAATAAGCAGGGTGACAATATACAGCCTTGACGTCCTCCTTTTCCTATTTGGAACCAGTCTGTTGTTCCATGTCCAGTTCTAACTGTTGCTTCCTGACCTGCATACACATTTCTCAAGAGGCAGGTCAGGTGGTCTGGTATATGTAAATTAAATGAAAATGAAAAACTGTCTATAACTTTGATGAGCAGAATATATCTGGCTTGAATATTGCTCTGAAAAAGAATAGAGCCAGTGTCGTTAATTGCCTCAGTGTTTGCCTTGAATGCTTGTAAGTCTCTCAAGAAAAATTTAGTTATAAATCACAGTTAGCTTACCATACCCAAAAATTATGTATGTTCATGCATTTGCTCCACAGGTGAACTGAAGATTAGTCAGAAGCACTTTGAAGAAGCTTTCAAGAAAGTAAAATCATCTATATCAAAAGAGGTAAGCAATGCTCTTAAAGGTAGAAGAGCAATTAGAATTGAGAGTAGTAAGTATGAATTTATGAGAAAAAGCAAAATGGTTGCCTCTGAGAGAGTGTTCTCGAGAGACTGTAATTTTTAATGTTTCTGGAGACTAAACACAGAGAGAAAATGACCTCGTGTATGTTTTCATAATCTCAGAATTTTTAATCATTCAAGTGTTACTTGACCTGTATCACCCTTTACACTTACCCATAGTTTCAGGAAAGTAAAAATACCTTCACTGTAAGGTCAGACTTGTCCTTACAAAAAACGCTGAATTTTACTGTATTTCTTACTGTGTTGAGGTATTCTGTCTGTAATAAGTTAAAATGTTTGCTGTTAAGTGAAGTGAGGTTACTGTGACACAAAAGAGTTGAACCCAACCCAAAGTAATGTCTGAATTGAACACTGGATATCTTAGGGCTTCCTCATAGCTCAGTTGGTAAATCATCTACCTGCAATGCAGGAGACCCAAGTTCTATTCCTGAGTCAGAAAGATCCCCTGGAGAAGGAGATGGCAACCCATTCCAGTATTTTTGCTTGGAGAATCCCATGGACAGAGGAGCGTGGCAGGCTATAGTCCATGGGATCATAAGAGTTGGACATGACTTAGCGACTAAACCACCTATATTGGATGGATATCTTTGTTTCTGGACTTCCAGAAGTCTAATTTGCCTTAGCCAAGTGATTCTGTTTATTGACTATACTTAAAATTCCTCTAAGTCATTATCCATTTATTACCCCTGGCTCAGTATTTCTTAAGATTATTGATGGAAAACACTCAAGTCCAAGTTCAAACAGTTACATGAGATGGGTTGCTGTGTTCCAGTACCTCCATTCCTGGTGTAAATACTCTTATTTGACCATCTTACCACTTTTAACTAAAGTAATCAGTTAAGGAGTTTGGGCTGGTGATGGTGTCTTTTAAGTATATAGTTTACTTCTTTTTCAACTAAGGTCTAGTCTGCTGAACCTGGCCTGGGTCTTTTACTATATGTGGAGAAATGAAAGTCTGTTTTGACCTCCCAGGCATTTTGTACACTAGAGGAAATGTTTTTATTTCATTGTCTGTCTTTGAATAAGATAGTCTTATTAATTAAAATCAAACAGTTTTACAGTTAATCTTACTGGCACTTTTCATTCTGATCAACAGGAAAGTAGTGATACAAGTGTCCCCCCTCCCCAAAGATTTAGTCATTAAAAAACAAATCTTCCTTATGTTTATTACCTGTAATCAGAGTTCTGATTTGAGGCTTTTCAAGAATCAGGACATACTGGCATAGCTCCACATTTGTCACTCTCATCCTGTAACCTTTTTAAAATTGAAATTTTATTTACCTTTGTAGTGCACAAATACAGTTCTGTGCGTGTGCGTGTTAACTTGCTTCAGTCGTATCCAACTCTGTACAACTCCATGGACTGTAGCCCACCAGGCTCCTCTGTCCATGGGGATTCTGCAGGCAAGAATAGTGGAGTGGGTTGCCATGCCCTCCTCTAGGGAATCTTCCCGACCCAGGGATTGAATCCATGTCTCTTATGTCTCCTGCGTTGGCAGATAGGTTCTTTACCACTAGCGCCGTTTGGGAAGTCCTACAGTTCTGTAAGTTTTGGCACGCTTAACTGGTACTTCAGTCAATATAGAGAACATTTTCATCACTTCAGAAAGTTCCTGTGTTCCTTTGTAGTTGTCAGTCCCTTTACAAATGCTGTACCAGGTAACCCCTAATCTGACTTCTGTCATCATGCTCTAACTTCACCTGTGTAGGAACTTTATGTAAATAGAATCATATCGATATACTCATTTGTCTGGCTTCTTTTGCTCAATGTCATGTTGCAGAGACTCATCCACATTGCTGTTTTTCACTAGTTTGATCCATTCTCTTGCTGAGTAGTTTTCCATTAAATGAATATACTGCAGTTTGTGTATCCTTTCCCCTGCTGGTGAGCACTTGGGTTTTCTCCAGTTTTTGGCTTCCTCAGATAATTGTGTGTCAGAGAGAGAGAATGAGAACATGTGTTTTTATTTCTCTTGAGTAAATAACTAGGAGAGGAATTGCTGGAACTGCGGCAAGTGTATGTTTAACTTTATAGGAAACCGCCAACCTTCTTTCCAAGTGACTGTAATACCGTTTTGCATTTTGTGAGCTTTCCAGTTGGCCCACACTCTTACCAACACTTGAGTATTTTCAGTCTTTTAATTTTAGCCATTCTACTGGATGTGAAATAGTATCCTGTTGTGGTCTAAATTTGTTTTCCTAATGACTAAAATGTTGAGCATTTTTTCATATGCTTATTGATCATTTGGATATCTTATTTTGTATCCTCACCTTTTGCTCTTAAAACATTGAGTTGTTTTCTTATTATTAAGTTATGCAAATTCTTAGTTTATCTTGGCTTGAAGGCTTTTATGAGATACACATTTTTTTCTGAAATATCTGTAGGATTTATTTTGGAGTATAGTTAAAATGTGTTTCAAGATTTATACAACAAAGTGAATCAGTTATATATATATATCTCCACTCTTTTTTTTTTTTAGATTTTTTTTTTCCTCATATAAGTCATTACAGAACATTGAGTAGAGTTCTCTGTGCTGTGCAGTAGGTCCTTATTAGTGATCTATTTTGTATATAGTAGCATGTGTTATGTCAGTCCCAATCTCCAAATTTATCCATCCCTCCCTCTTCCCCCCTTGGTAACCATAAGTTTGTTTTCTATATCTGTGACTCTGTTTCTGTTTTATAAATAGAAGTTCATTCGTACCTTTTTTTTTTCTTTTAGATTCCACATATAAGCAGTATCATATTTGTCCTTCTTTTTCTAACCTACTTTACCTACTATAATAATCTCTAGGTTCATCCATGTTGCTGCAAATGACATTATTTTGTTCTTTTTTATGGCTGAGTAATACAGATGTGAATATTGAGGATATTTTGTCCTAATTTGGTTTTTGGTTTTGTTTTTTCAATTTCTAAAGGCATCTTTTGAAGAACAGGAGTTTTTAATTTGTATGAAATCCATTTTTTTAAAATGATTTGTGTTTTTCTGTCATAAGAAATCTTGATTATCCTAAGTTTATGAAAATTTTCTCCTTTGCTTTTCTCTAGTAGTTTTATAGTTTTATCTTTTACATTTAGAACTATGATCCATTACAAACTAATTTTTTTAAATTTGAAGTTAGATAGAAAAGTCATGATTATTTTTTTCCATGCATCTATCTAGTTACTGTGGTCTTGTTGGTTGAAAATACTTTCCTTTCATTGAATTATCGTGCCCTCTTTTTGAAAACCAATTGATCATATATGCATGAATTTATTTATTCACTCTTTTTTCTGTTCCACTGATCTTTATATCCATTTTATGCCATGTATATGTTTTGCCACTCTGTTGATTGTTTTACATCAATTTTTAATTTTTATTTATTTTCTGGCCACAGAATGTGGGATCTTAGCTCCCCAACCAGGGATCAAACCTGTGCTCCCTACAGTGGAAATTTAGGTTCTTAATCACTTTTAGGGAAGTCCCCTTGATTATTACAGATTAGATATGTTAATCTTGAAGACAGCTAGTGTAAGTCATTCAGATTTGTTCTTTTTTCCCCCCAAAATTGTTTTATCTATCTTAGTCTCTTTGCTTTTGCATATAAAATTTGCAGTCAGTGTATCAATTTCTGCAAAACAAACTTTCTGGGATTTTGATTGGATTTGCATTGAATCTGTAGATCAGTTGGGAGAGTATTAAAAATACTGAGTTTTTCAATCAGTGAACCTAGTATATCTGTTCATTAATTTAGGTCATTTTATTTCTTTTATATAAATTTATTCATTTTTTTAAAAATTCACTTATTAGAGCCATTTGATCTCTCCCAGTAACGTTGTGCATTTTCAGGATGCAGATTTTTCAGGATGTACATTTTTCAACAAGTTGATTAATTTATGGTTTTTAATTTTTATAATGTTTTTTAAAATATTCTTCTCCAATTGCTACTAGTATATGGAGGTTCATTTGGTCTTCATGTATTGGCCTGGGATTGCTCCTAGTATATGGAGGTTCATTTGGTCTTCATGTATTGGCCTGGGATTGCTCGTAGTATATGGAGGTTCATTTGGTCTTTATGTATTGAATGGGATTGCTCCTAGTATATGGAGGTTCATTTGGTCTTTATGTATTGGCCTGGGATTGCTCCTAGTATATGGAGGTTCATTTGGTCTTTATGTATTGGCCTGGGATTGCTCCTAGTATATGGAGGTTCATTTGGTCTTTGTGTATTGAATGGGATTGCTCCTAGTATATGGAGGTTCATTTGGTCTTTATGTATTGACCTGGGATTGCTCCTAGTATATGGAGGTTCATTTGGTCTTTATGTATTGGCTTGGGATTGCTCCTAGTATATGGAGGTTCATTTGGTCTTTATGTATTAACCTGGGATTGCTCCTAGTATATGGAGGTTCATTTGGTCTTTATGTATTGGCTTGGGATTGCTCGTAGTATATGGAGGTTCATTTGGTCTTTATGATTGACCTGGGATTGCTCCTAGTATATGGAGATTCATTTGGTCTTTATGTATTGGCCTGGGATTGCTCGTAGTATATGGAGGTTCATTTGGTCTTTATGTATTGAATGGGATTGCTCCTAGTATATGGAGGTTCATTTGGTCTTTATGTATTGACCTGGGATCGCTCCTAGTATATGGAGGTTCATTTGGTCTTTATGTATTGACCTGGGATTGCTCCTAGTATATGGAGGTTCATTTGGTCTTTATGTATTGGCCTGGGATTGCTCCTAGTATATGGAGGTTCATTTGGTCTTTATGTATTGGCCTGGGATTGCTCGTAGTATATGGAGGTTCATTTGGTCTTTATGATTGACCTGGGATTGCTCCTAGTATATGGAGGTTCATTTGGTCTTTATGATTGACCTGGGATTGCTCCTGGTATATGGAGGTTCATTTGGTCTTTATGTATTGGCCTGGGATTGCTCCTAGTATATGGAGGTTCATTTGGTCTTTATGTATTGGCTTGGGATTGCTCGTAGTATATGGAGGTTCATTTGGTCTTTATGTATTGAATGGGACTGCTCCTAGTATATGGAGGTTCATTTGGTCTTTATGTATTGAATGGGATTGCTCCTAGTATATGGAGGTTCATTTGGTCTTTATGTATTGACCTGGGATTGCTCCTAGTATATGGAGGTTCATTTGGTCTTTATGTATTAACCTGGGATTGCTCCTAGTATATGGAGGTTCATTTGGTCTTTATGTATTGAATGGGATTGCTCCTAGTATATGGAGGTTCATTTGGTCTTTATGTATTTTCTTGGTCTTTATGTATTGGCTTGGGATTGCTCCTAGTATATGGAGGTTCATTTGGTCTTTATGATTGACCTCCTAGTATATGGAGGTTCATTTGGTCTTTATGATTGACCTGGGATCGCTCCTAGTATATGGAGTTCATTTGGTCTTTATGATTGACCTGGGATTGCTCCTAGTATATGGAGGTTCATTTGGTCTTTATGTAATTGCTTCATTTGGTCTTTATGTATTGGCTTGGGATTGCTCCTAGTATATGGAGGTTCATTTGGTCTTTATGATTGACCTGGGATTGCTCCTAGTATATGGAGGTTCATTTGGTCTTTATGTATTGGCTTGGGATTGCTCCTAGTATATGGAGGTTCATTTGGTCTTTATGTATTGGCCTGGGATTGCTCCTAGTATATGGAGGTTCATTTGGTCTTTGTGTATTGAATGGGATTGCTCCTAGTATATGGAGGTTCATTTGGTCTTTGTGTATTGAATGGGATAGCTCTTCGTTTGTCACTCTTTTACCTTCTTTACCTCTGAAAAAATTACTTCGGTTTTCTAGACTAAAAAAATGAAACCATCTTGTTTGTATTTGCCTGCTCTAATTTTGAAAAGCTTCCATGTTTAATGTTTTTACATTTAAGAGTTACATTTATATTTTGCAGTTACAATTAAGTAATTGTATTAGAGTTGGCTATAAAAATGTCATGCAGGGTTTGAAAATTGCTTGCTTGACCTATCCTTAAATTGGGCCACATTTTCATCCTTGTATTTGTGATAATTAAGGAGTAAATCTTTATTTTGTTACCTGTTCTGAAACTCTGCTGGTAGATTTGAAACCAGTGGATGTTACGTTTGGTGGGGGGCGGGCACTCAGTCTCTGCTTTCTGATTCTCATCCTTCACAGTCCACAGCTGTGCCAGAGAACATCTTCCTTCCTTAAATTGTTCTTAGTTGAAGCATAGTTGATTTACAATGTTGTGTTAGTTTCTGGTGTACAGCAAAGTTGAATCAGATATATATTTATGTATATTATATATGTGTGTGTATATATATACTTTTCATATTTTCATTATTATTTTAAGATATTAAATATAGTTCCCTGTTGCTATTCAGTAAGGTCTTCTTTATCTAGTTTGCTTATTTATTCTGGCCGAGCTATGACGCTTGCAGGATCTTAGTTCCCCAACCAGGAATTGAACCCCAGGCCCCTGGCAGTGAAAGCATGGAGCCCTATCTATTGGACCTCTGTGCAATTTGCTATCTCTTTTATGTATAGTAGTTTGTATCTGCTAGTCATGAACTCCTAATTTGTCTCTTCCCCAGCCCCTTTCCCCTTTGGTAGCCATAAGTTTGTTTTCTTTGTCTGTGAGTCTGTTTTGTAAATAAATTAATTTGTGTCCTGTTTAGATTCTACGTATAAGTAATTTCATGTGGTATTTTTCTCTTTGTCCGACTTAATTCACTTAGTATGATAATCTCAGTCTGTGCATGTTGCTGCAAATGGACGTTATCTCATTCTTCCAGAAGGGTGCCCAGGAGTGGGATTGCTGGATCGTATGACCACTCTATTTTCGGGAAGCCTTCTTCTGATTTAGGAGAATTCAGTTGAAATTAGAGAAGTTGGATAGTCAAACAGAATCCATTTGAAAAATCAAACCAAAAGACAGGTGTGGCGTTTGTTGATACAATTCTGAACGTAGGATTGAGTGGCTCATTTGTAACCCACCTCTTTCTACTTTTAATATTAGGGTTCCTTTAGTTGTAAATGACAGAAACCCAACTCTCTAAGTGGGAGTAAAGAGGAATCCATTCCACATATAAGGAAGTTGAGAGTACTGCTGGCTTCAGGCATGCTGGATCCAAAAACTTCATTGCTTTGTTTCTTGGGGGAAAAGGCTGCCTGCAGGCCCAGACATACAGGCTACTTGTTTATTAACCCCCATAGCAAGAGAATTTCCTGATAGCTCCAACAGGAGAGTTTCAGGGAACCTGTGATTGGTCCAGCTCAGGTTAGAGCCCATGGCAAAACGAATCACTATGATTAGCTCAAAAGTTAGATTCTCTGGCCAGGTGGAATGTAAGCGGTAACGTAGTTTTCTAAAGATCATGACTTCAGGCCCTAGGATAAAAAGCTATAGATAAGGCGAACTTAAGTCTTTTCACACTAAAAGAAAATCTACTAGGCTTGTTAAACACAAAAGGAACATTTAATTACATTTTACATTTTAACCTTTCAGACATACTTACAGAGATAGCAGTTGCTTTGAAGTGAGTTAACATTAAATAAATGATTGGGAGATGTCGAAAAAGGAAAAAGAAAAATGAAAGAACGGTGTGCACATTCTGTGCCAAGGTCCACAGAGCTGGTCCGTGTAGTTCAGAAATGTCCAGCCTGTTCTCAGGCTAGGTAAATCTGCCCTGCTAGCTGGTGCCTTCTCTTTCCTTGAGGCAGTCAGCTCCCTGGTGCCACATGGTTTTTAGTTTGAGGTTGGAAAACAACAGCGTGTGAAGTGGATTCGAAGTGTCCAGCAATTGGCAACATGATAGTAGGGTCTGGTTTAGAGGCCAGATGCAGAAACTTGTCATCTGACCCAATGAATCCTCATAACCAGCTGAGGGTGAGAGGGGAACACAGTTTGCAAACATTCCTTCTGAGACTCTGCCTGTATTCCTCATTCATTCCTACTTCATTGCTACCAAACTTTCAGGCTCCATCTGAAGATCCCTGCCCAGTCCTAGTTTCTCATGAGAGGCCACGTCCTACTGTGATCCTAAGAAGACTGAATAGATGGGCAATTCATTACGCCAGATACCCCAACTTAGACGATTGTACTCTTTTTGCCAGTTTCTTCCTAGTCATCTGTTACTTTCTTCCCTGAATGAAACCATTGTCCAATATGTGTCACTTCACAGACTTATAAAGCATAACTTACTTTGTTGGTTTGGTTTTTTTCAGTAATAACTGCTCACCAGAAACCTGAGCCTGGGTTAACATCAGTAAATGTTGAGACCTTGAAATTGTTTTCCCGTCTATATATTATCTCAAATGTAGGCTTTTCCCTCTGCCTACAATGACATTGTTCAACTGTCAGGAAGGAAACCTCACTCAAACATAAATTAGGTATTTTTTTCCTTCCTCCTCTATTAAAACCATACCATAGACCCTCCTGTTTTATTAATTCATTGGTCTAGTGTTTTTCACACCCACTGGCTGGCACACTTGATTCTCTTCTTCACACTCAGGATTATATGGTTCATCCATTTGCTTGATCAAGTCTGTCACATTGAGAGAGAAAAACTTCCCAAGTAGAGTTGCTCTTGCCTCTAGCTGTGTATTGAGTTGCCTAGGAGCCCATCCTTTCACCCATCCAGAAACATATATGTATCATGTACCTGCCATACACATGCCAGGCTTTGTGCTAGACTCACAAGGTATAGAATTGCATAAGACCTGAGTTAGGAACCATTTTGAGCAATTGAAGAGTTGTAAACACTACCATAGATGTGTACATAGAATACGTATTAACCTGACCACTCAAATTCCTTCAGTGTTAGAAAATAGTTTGCAAGTAACTTTTGCTTAGAAGGTATCAGCACAGTGTGACAATGGCAATGTGACTGATTTTATTACTCACATATCTAAACCAGTGGTTCCACACACTATAATTTTTTTTATCCTCTGAAGAACATCCACAGGAAGGCTACGTGTGTGTCCCGGTGATACTACTTGATTCCAGTATATTCTCTTTAATACTTTTGATGGTCATAAACCTTAAAACTTTGAAATATTTAATTTCTGAAAACTACCCTAGTGAATCATAAGCTGTCACTTCTCTTTTGGAGATAGGCATAGTATGAATTTTGAATAAATAATAAATAGATGACCAAGCTGATTATTACTTTGTGAGATCTTTTAAAAAATTAAGGCACAACAGTTAAGGTAGAGAGACAGCTTTCCTTGTTTGGCATCGTAACTGGCCCTTATGAAACTAATGATGGTTGTGGGGAGAGAAACTGGGTGACTGGAGGACAGAAGTTTGAAAATGAACCTTTCATCTTATTTGAATTTTGAACCATGTAAATGTATTACCTAATTTAAAAACTTAAATACTAAAAAAATAATAATTTAAAAGACCTTGAGGACCAAAGTAGTAGTGATAGTTATTTCTGAAAATTAAGGATTACTTTTTAATTTTTTCTGCTGATCTGTATTTTCTAATATTTCTACAATAAATGTTTTATAATTTAAAACATTATTATTAAAAAGGGAATCACTTTAATCTGGCTGTAAACACAGCATGCTTAAAATGTTTGTTGTTGTTCAGTCCTGTTTGACTCTTTGTGACCCCATAGACTGTAGCACGCCAGGCCTCCCTGACCCTCACCATCTTCCAAAGTTTGCCCAAGTTCATGTTCATTGCATTGGTGATGCTGTCTAGCCATCTCATCCTCTGACGCCCTCTACTCCTTCTGCCCTCAATCTTACCCAACATCGGGGACTTTTCCAGCGAGTTGTTTGGAATTCCAGCATCAGTCCTTCCAGTGAATATTCAGGGTTGATCTCCCTTAAGATTGAATGTCTTTACTACACCTTTATTATTTAGCAGTGAGTTGAAATACCAAGGCCCTCTTATCCTACTTCAGAGTTAATTCAGCATTTCACTAATACCTGTTTTATATTCACTGTTGACACTGTTTGAGAGCTACTTGCCAGGAGTTGGTCCAAGGGTTACAAAATGATGTTTTCACTGCCATGGGCCCAGGTTCAGTCCCCGGACAGGAAACTTAAGATCCGGCAAGTTGCATAATGCGACCAAAAAAAAAGAAGAGAGAGGTACTTGGAAAAAATCACTGAAATAAATATATAGAATTTTTTAAATTAATCTTTACGTGGTCTCCTGTGCCTTAGTCTTTACATAGTCTTCCCTCTGTGCATGTCTGTGTCTTACTCCTCCTCTTACGAGGACACCAGATCATACTGGATAACTAAAGCCCACCCTAATGACTTCATTTTAACTTAAATCGCTTTAAGACCCTCATTTCCAAATCCAGTCACACTCTGAGGTACTGGAGGTGAGGACTTCAACATCTGAATTTTGGGGAACACAGTTCAGCTCATTTCAGTGTCTAGCTCCATATTCTGTCCTCTCCTCTCCTCTCAGGATCGAGCAATGTATGAGGCTCTCCAGTGGTCCCTCAGCCGGTGACTTCTCCAGCAGCGAGCCTTCCGACAGTCCAGTGCCTCGAGATGCCAGAGATGCCCACGTGCTCTGAGCTGCCCACTTTCAACCTGACACATGTGGTCTCACATAAGTGTTTTATCCTCAAATTAATGAGGCCAAGTCAAAGCTGAAGATTCTTCCCATCTGGACAACCTCATATGGAAACACCCTACCTCCTATTTAAGGGGAAAAAAAAAATTGTCAAAGTAAAGTAACAGATAACCTTTTTAAAATAAAAATGTTTATTTTAAAAAAAATGTTTATTTTGAAACAACCTCGACTGTACTACAGAAAAGTTGTAATTACAGTAAAAAGAACTTCCCCCCCAAAACCATCTGGGGGTGCTTCCCAACCTGATGCCTGATTACCAGTAAATACTTTATATTTCCTGCACAGCAGGATAGTCCCCTACATAACCAGCCATCCACATCAGATCAGCCATGTCAGCTGTGGTACTTCCCTGCCAAATCCTCAGGCTGCATTCAGGTTTCTCCAGTTGTCCCAATAAAGTCCTTTATAACAAAGGAATCTAGTTTGGAATTAGCTGTTGCAACTCCTTGCTTTTCTTTTGGGGGCGGGGGGTGCACTGGGTCTTCGTTGCTGCACGCAGGCTTTCTCCAGCTGTGGCAAGTAGGGGCTACTCTTCCTGTTGTGTGGGCTTCTCGTGGCAGCCGCTTCTCTTGTTGCAGAGCACAGGCTCTAGTTGCCCTGCCGCATGTGGGATCTTCCCCGAACCATGTGGGATCTTCCCCAAACCAGGGATCAAACCTGTGTCTCCCACATTGGCAGGCAGATTCTTAACCACTGAACCACCAGAGAAATCCTGCTATTTTCCTTAAAGTCCAGAACAGCTTCTGTCTTAACTTTTGATACTTTTGAAGGTTATTGGCCAGTTACTTTGTAAAATGCCTTCAATGTGAGTTTGTCTGATGTTTCCCCATAATTAAATGCAGCTTGTACCTCTTTGGCAGGAATAAATATCATGAAGTGATGGTCTTCCCACTGCATCCTGTCAGGTAGGTGCAGTCTTGGTTTGTTCCATTACTAGTGATGTTCACTTTGATCACTTAAGAGGGTTCTGCCAAGCTTCTTACACTATAAAGTTACTCTCATCACACTGAGGTATTGCTACTGTTTTAGTGTCTTCTCTTTTATGTTGTTGGAATCGTCCCAGATTCAGTCAGTCGGGAGCCCCTTCACATTTGCCTCTGTGCACTCTTGGCAAGTCTCTAGCTGATAATTTCAGAAGGGTTTGTGTCCTCTTGTATCTCATTGCTGATTTACAGCGCTGCTCAGTGTCTTCTGAGACTGTGTAGATGGCTTTGGTTACCCACTTTCTCCCCTTCCAAATTTTCTATTCCACCTGACTCTACAAAAGTGTTTATGCTACTTTTAAAAATGTGATTGATAAAATGAAGAAAATAGTAATAGATCAAAGCAAGTCAGGTAAGTAAGGCACAGTCCTTTTTTTTCGAGTTCACGACCGAATATAGGCTTCTAACCAGAGTATCACAATACCCAAGGGAGGGGCATGAAAAGGAGGGTGCTGTAGGACCCCAGAGGAAGAACACCAAAAGAAAAAGCAAATCAGGGTCATGTCTTCAGCATAGATGATTAAGAATGAAAGCTAAAAAGTGTAGGCCACAAGGTCTTAAAGAGTTATGTAATTTGAGTAACAGATTTGATTGGGCTTGGTATCAGCCAAATCAAGAGAGAAACGCAGTCTGGTATGTCGTATATGTAATATAAGAGATAGTGAAGATTGTCTTGACAATTGAATTTTCTTGACAATTTCTAGACAAGTCTAAAGTACCAAACTTTCTGGTTGTTTAGCTTATCCTAAATGCCAAGTGTTGACTGCATCACAGGTTAGGCTGCGTTTGTCTGTCAGCTTTGCAAATCAGCTGTGATGTACGTTGGACAGCAGGGAGTTATTGGGCAGGAGGTTAACCAACTAATGTCACAGAGAATATTGCCAACACTCTCCATAAGGAAGGAAAGATAACATGTTCTAAGCACCATCTGTGTGCTGGACAGTGTTGTATTTTAATTCTCCCAACTCTTACTCCCCATACCATAGGGATCGAATAGCATCTTCATTTTACTAAAAAGAAGAGCTTCTTCACAGTCACCTGCTGTATATACATGCGTGTATATGGAACAGCTGAATTCTGGTCCACAGCTGTCCATCCGGCTTTTCTTTCTCTTGAGAAAAAGTTCCAGCCCTGTGTTAGGAAACATCTGGAGTTGTATCCTCTGTTCTAGCATTGTGAAAGATTCAGCAACCTCATTAAATGCTTTGTGCTGCGCACTGATAACATACTGGTAAACTCGGAACTTACTGCCTAATTTGATATGTATAGCGGAAATAGCCAATTGTCCCATAATATACATTCTTCCCTTCTTCCTTTTAGTAGGAAGAGTTCTTGCTGCCAGGAGAGTGACTGTGTTCTGTCTAGTGTAATATTAACACTGGTGATGACCTCAGTTCTGGTCACACCCTTAAAAAGAAGACACTTGAACTGCAAACCTATCATTAAATGGGGGCAAT
Organism: Bos javanicus; assembly: GCF_032452875.1. Lineage (NCBI taxonomy): Eukaryota > Metazoa > Chordata > Mammalia > Artiodactyla > Bovidae > Bos > Bos javanicus. The sequence goes on along the minus strand of NC_083883.1, from coordinate 28,094,523 downwards.
CTGCCTTGAACTCAATGCATCTTAGCCCATAAGCAGACTCTGGAAAATGTCCTCAGAAACCACACCTGGTTTAAAAAAGAAAACACTGTTTGCCCATTTAATTCTAGTTCTCCCTTCCCTAGGCTGGAATGATGAAGTGAAGACTGGCTTTGACCATATAAATAGTGACATTCTAGAAGGTGACAGAACCATAAGACATAAGAAACTTAAGGTCCCTAAGCACTTGTTGGGCAGTTTTCTCACCACTCAAGGCTCATTTAGCCTGAACTTTTATGTATGACCTTTATCTTGCTTAAGCCAGTTAAATTTTTGTCTCTTAGAGCAGCCAGTCTAATATCCTAGTTAATGGCGTGTTGAGACAAGGAGGAAGTTGCAAAACCGCGCGCAAATGGCTGTGAAGGGATGAGAGCAGATGCTGTTAGGAGGAGCCCAGAGGAAAGGCAGCTGGTTCATCACGGGGTCAGGGAGAGTTCTCCAAAGAAAATGATGCCTCACCTCAGCTGAGTCCTGAAGGCTGGAGAGGGAAATGCAGGAAGAGAATAAATGATCTGACAGATGGTAGAAACCTCAAGATGTGAGAGGGACTGATGTCTGGGAAACTAATTCTCCTGTTATCCATCAAAGTTGTGTTTACAAGAGGGTCTTACTTCCCAAAGCTGAAATAGTGAGAAAGCAAGTTAGTTATGTGTTAGGCACAATCTTCAGTCATTGTTTATCTCTCTCACTGTTGAACTCAGAACTGAATGGATTTGGATGTATTTTTGCACCACTCAGTTCCAAAGCCTAGGGGCCAGGTACATTTGGGATAAAACGGAATCCCACATCATTCAGATGCTATCCTTAACTCCATTGCTTTAGTTCCATGAGACCTATGCTTGTGCTGGCATCAGCATTTTTAATTTTCAACTTATTTTTTATAAAATAAGGACAACAAATTCAATTAAATATGCAGGTGTTATAGTTGACTGACTGACTTTGGGTCTCCTGCTAAGTTTCATGAGGGGAGGGATCCTGTCGGGCTTGTCTCCTTAGCATCCAGCCCAGTGCCTGGATCACAGGAAGCATTTAATAATAAATATTAAATGTTCTTAGGCAACAGGACTGCCAAAATTAGACACTGTGCCCAGCGTCTCCCTCTGTGGGAGAACTGTAAGTGTTGATTCATTGGGTAATAGAAACCTCACTGTGTCATATGAAAAAAGATAAAGGAACAAGTGAATAACCTATAACCAACAGTTTCACTCTTAACACATATATCCAAAATAGAAATGCATACACAAAGGCAGCAAAATTCATAATTGACCAGAAATGGAAACCAAAGTATCCATCAATAGTAGAGCGGATAAACGTGGTATCTTCATGCACTGGAATACTACACAGTGATGATGAACTATACGCAACACACAGATGATTCTCACAGATACTGAGTGGAAGAAGCCTGTCCTGAAATCATCTTGGGCAGTTCTACGTATTAATATATAAAATTCAAAAAGGCAGCTGGTCAATGCCATTAGAAGTCAGATCAGATCAGATCAGTTGCTCAGTCGTGTCCGACTCTTTGCGACCCCATGAATCGCAGCACACCAGGCCTCCCTGTCCATCACCAACTCCCAGAGTTCACTGAGACTCACGTCCATCGAGTCAGTGATGCCATCCAGCCATCTCATCCTCTGTCGTCCCCTTCTCCTCCTGCCCCCAATCCCTCCCAGCATCAGTATTTTCCAGTGAGTCAACTCTTCACATGAGGTGGCCAAAGTACTGGAGTTTCAGCTTTAGCATCATTCCTTCCAAAGAAATCCCAGGGCTGATCTGCTTCAGAATGGACTGGTTGGATCTCCTTGCAGTGCAAGGGACTCTCAAGAGTCTTCTGCAACACCACAGTTCAAAAGCATCAATTCTTCGGCGCTCAGCCTTCTTCACAATCCACCTCTCGCATCCATACATGACCACAGGAAAAACCATAGCCTTGACTAGACGAATCTTTGTTGGCAAAGTAATGTCTCTGCTTTTCAATATGCTATCTAGTTTGGTCATAACTTTCCTTCCAAGGAGTAAGTGTCTTTTAATTTCATGGCTGCAGTCACCATCTGCAGTGATTTTGGAGCCCAGAAAAATAAAGCCTGACACTGTTTGCACTGTTTCCCCATCTATTTGCCATGAAGTGATGGGACCAGATGCCATGATCTTCGTTTTCTGAATGTTGAGCTTTAAGCCAACTTTTTCACTCTCCACTTTCACTTTCATCAAGAGGCTTTTGAGTTCCTCTTCACTTTCTGCCATAAGGGTGGTGTCATCTGCATATCTGAGGTTATTGATATTTCTCCCGGCAATCTTGATTCCAGTTTGTGTTTCTTCCAGTCCAGTGTTTCTCATGATGTACTCTGAATATAAGTTAGAAGTCAGGCTTATGGTTAATATTAGAGGGCAGTGCCTGGAAGAAGCACCAAGTGGCGTGGCCTCTAGGTTGCTGGCCATACCCTCCTGGATCTGATAACAGTTTCCTGCGTGTGTTAGTGATGACTCATTGCTCCATATGCTTATCATAGCTCTTTTCTGTAAGTATGTTCACATCAGTTAAAAAGGTTTTTTTTTTTAAACTTATGAAGATTTATCTATAATTTATGATTTCATATGATTTTATTTATAATACACATTTCAAAAATTTAAAAGGATAGGAGTAGCAGTATTAAAAATGTAGGTCATTTAAAGGTAAAGAACCACACAGAGCCCAGTATACTTGAAGAAAAGCCAGCCACATGTTTCTTTTCCCCCTAAAACACCAGGCATGTTGCTCATACTGTCCTTTCAGCTGGTTAGAGTTAAGAAAGGTTAAAGAGGTGAGTGGGGTGGAATTTGGTTGTTTAAATTACCCCAGTTCTAATGTCTCTCTCTCCACTTGGGAGAATGTGAGCTTCAAGGATGTCTGTAGCCATCAAGGTTGTCTGGAATGTTTCTTTAGAGGGCATGTTGGCCATGCAGTCTGGTCCCACTTCCAGGCAAGCTTTGCCCCTAAGAGGAGAGCAGGAGGAACTTGGCAAAGTTTGTTCCAAAGACCTCTTTCCTAGGTGTGCAGGTGAACAGTCCACATTACATCATAGACAAGGATGTTCTATTTTCCAAGACTGCAGTAAGCCTCAAGATGGAGAAACTCAACAGTTGCTTCCTTTGCTTTTATGCCCTACCTCTGCACTGAAACACTTTCTCTGCCTCCCACAGTCCTCATCACCCAAGCCAGAAGGATGAAAGTCATCTTGAGTACTACTTATCAGTGATCAGTCATTCATTATTTATTCTCACGGACACTGACCTAGTTCAAGCTGTAATCAGCCTTCATATGTTTACTTTGACCTAATTAATGTCCTATTCCAAACTCTTACTAAAACCAGGATTGCCGTCAGAAGATACTTATTCATTATGTCACTTTTCAGGCCTCCTGTGGCCTAAACTCATTGGTCTCGTTATGCATGGACCTTTGCAGGCAGTACACCTCTGACACCCATCCAACCTCCTCTCCCCTGACTGGATTCATTGCCATTCCAGTAGAACACCGTATTGTTTCACATCTCGGCCTTGGCTCACGAGGTTCCCATGACCTGGCAAATCCACCTAAACACAGGACCCTCTTCCAGGCTTGAAACACTCCTATTGAGAAGTCTTGCCCAATCCCTCACTCTGCTTTTTGCTCACTGTTCTGACCTAGACTATATGCTTTAAGTACTAGATTCTCAGTGGCAGAGTCCTTAGTTTATTTTTGCATTACAGCACTTGACACATAATAAGAACAAAGTAGCTTTTTAACAACACAATTCAATCACTTGCTCAATGGCACAAAGCACTGTCAACAGTGGGGGGATTTGGTGCAGATTTTATGTTGTTTTCACCTGAGGAATCTACCAGACTGGAACTTCATGGCTCATGGCTCTCTGAAGAGAAATCAGCAAAGTTCTGGAGGTGTGGCCTCTGCTGCTGCTGCTGCTGCTAAGTCGCTTCAGTCGTGTCCGACTCTGTGCGACCCCATAGACGGCAGCCCATCAGGCTCCCCTGTCCCTGGGATTCTCCAGGCAAGAACACTGGAGTGGGTTGCCATTTCCTTCTCCAACGCATGAAAGTGAAAAGTGAAAGTGAAGTTGCTCAGTTCTGTCCGACTCTTTGCGACCCCATGGACTGCAGCCTACCAGGCTCCTCCGTCCATGGGAGTTTCCAGGCAAGAACACTGGAGTGGGTTGCATTTCCTTCTCCAGTGGCCTCCTCTAGCACTTACTTATTGCTTGTCAGAAGTCCTTTTAGCAATACTCCTCCATGGCTAAGGAACCCCTCTAGGTGTGCTCAAGGCATTCAAAAGAAACTATTTCTAAGAGCTTGCTCTACATAAGTATTCTCTCTCTAAAGCAGAAAGCTTTAAAAAGAGATTATATATATTTATTACAACTGCTGTTTATTACAAATGCTAATTACCTTTACACAGACAGGAAAATCTGCTCTCCTACTCTGTGACTGAGTGAGCCTGATAAATGAACAATGGGTCTTCTTTACAGACTCCAGGAAGTTTTTCTAGCTTGAACTTTCTCAAAACTAATATTACAGAAAGCTAAATGAGTTTCACAGAAACTGAGGCTGTTAAAAGTGGAAATACCAGGTGGCAGAAGTAGCTTAATTCAGGGACCTGAGAATCGCTGTTTTGCAGTATATGTATAAGAAAGTCTGGGTTCTCTGGGTGGGTCAGTGGTAAAAAATCCACCTGCCAAGCAGGAGATGTGAGTTTGATCCCTAGCTTGGGAAGATCCCCGGGAGAAGGAGATGCAACCCACTCCGGTCATTTTGCCTGGGAAATGCTATGGATGGGTGAGCCTGGTGGGTTACAGTCCATGGGGTCACAAAAGAGTCAGACTTGGCAACTAAACAACAAGCAAATTAATTAATTCAGCACTTTTGGAACATCTATTTCATATCTGCTTTTGCTTTTTTATTCATTTGCCTCCATTATTCTCAGCTCACTTAGAACTTGGATGTTGGAGCAACAGATTCTCTTGACACTTTATTGTCAAACTCAGTTTGTAGTCCAACGTAGAGTCACTTATTAAAAATGAAATTATTTGTGCCACTTTAATTTTGTACCTTGCATGGCAGAGGTTTGGAGCATTTGTGCTTTGATAAACAAAATATCACGGGCTTTGTTGTTATTGCCAGCGGCATGGGATGAGGAAAGAAGAGGAAGATGGACTTACAGACTGTTTCTTTACTGACATATTAAAACTGAGACAAATAGTATCTTCATTTTATATTTGAGAAAACTGAGGCTCAGAGAGGCTTCCCAGGCGACACTAGTGATAACCCTCCTGCCAGTGCAGGAGACATAAGAGACATGGATTTGATCCCTGGGTTGGGAAGATCCCTGGAGAAGGGCACAGCAACTCACTCCAGTATTCTTGCCTGGAGAATCCCATGGACAGAGGAGCCTGGCGGGCTACGGTCCATAGGGTCACAAAAAATCAAACACAACTGCAGCAAATTAGCACGAGGCTCAGAGAGGTTGAACAACTTATCTTGGTTCTCAGCTAATAAATTATTATCTGGAAAAATCAAACTCGAGAGTGTCTTACCTTTAAAGTCTTTGCCCTTCTCCTACATCTTACTGGCTTTGGGGGGCAGAAAATGGACTTCTGTGTCATTAACTAGTGTGAGTTGTAGTAATAATATTCTTTATTAAATAGTGAATAACTTTTTTTTTCCTTTGAACTCAAGCAACTAATATCAGAAACTGTACACTCTTGCCACCCAGAAAACTCATAAGATTGTAGCAGACAAGCTTTGAAGTGACCATTTGTTGTTCAGTTGCTATGTCATGTCTGACTCTTTGTGACTCCATGAACTGCAGCATGCCATTCTTCCTTGTCCTCTGCAATCTCCCTGAGTGTGCTCATATTCATGTCCACTGCATCAGTGATGCCATCCAACCATCTCATCCTCTGTCACCCCCTTCTCCTCCTCTTGCCCTCAGTCTTTCCCAGCATCAGGGTCTTTTCTAGTGAGTCGGCTCTTCACATAAAGTGGCCAAAGCATTGGAGCTGCAGCTTCAGCCTCAGTCCTTCCAATGAATACTCAGGGTAGAATTCCTTTAGGATTGACTGGGTTGATCTCTGCAGTCCAAGTGACTTTCAAGCGTCTTCTCCACCATCACAGTTCAAAGGCATCAGTTCTTTGGTGCTCAACCATCCTTATGATCCAATTCTCACATCCATACATGACTACTGGAAAAACCATAGCTGTGACTATATGGACCTTTGTTGGCAAAGTAATGGCTCTGCTTTTTAATACGCTGTCTAGGTTGGTCATAGCTTTTCTTCCAAGGAGCAAACGTCTTTCAATTTCATGGCTCTAGTCACAATCTGCAGTGACTTTGAAACCCCAAAAAATGAAACCTGTCACTGTTCCACTTTTTCCCCATCTATTTGCCATGAAGTGATGGGACTGGATGCCATGATCTTAGTTTTCTGAATGTTGAGTTTTATGCCAGCTTTTTCACTTTTCTCTTTCTCCTTCATCAAGAGGCTCTTTAGTTCCTTTTCACCTTCTGCCATTAAAGTGGCATCATCTGCATATTTGAGGTTGTTGATATTTCTCGCAGTAATCTTGATTCTAGCTTGTGATTCATGCAGCCCAGCATTGGCATTTTGCATGATGGACTCTGCATAGAAGTTAAATAAGCAGAGTGACAATATACAGCCTTGATGTACTGCTTTCCCAATTTGGAACCAGTCGGTTGTTCTATGTCTTGTTTTAACTGTTGCTTTTTGTCCTGCATACAGGTTTCTCAGGAGACAGGTAAGGTGATCTGGTATTCCCATCTTTTAAAGAATTTTCCATAGTTTGTTGTGATCCACAGAGTTAAAGGCTTTAGCATAGTCAGTGAAACAGAAGTAGATGTTTTTTGGAATTCCTTTGCTTTTTCTATGATCCAACAGATGTTGGCAATTTGATCTCTGGTTCCTCTGCCTTTTCTAAAACCAGCTTGGACATCTGGAACTTCTCAGTTCACATACTGCTGAAACCTAGCTTGAAGGATTTTGAGCATAATCTCGCTAGCATGTGAAATGAGGGCAGTCATACGGTAATTTGGACATTCTTTGGCATTGCCTTTCTTTGGGACTGGAATGAAAACACCTTTTCCAGTCCTGTGGCCACTGTTGAGTTTTCCAAATTTGCTGGCATATTGAGTGCAGCACTTTCACAGCATCATCTTGTAGATTTGAATTAGCTCAGCTGGAATTCCATCACCTCCACTAGCTTTGTTCGTAGTGATGCTTCCTAAGGCTCACTTGACTTCTCACTCAAGAATATTTGGTTCTAGGTGAGTGACCACACCATCATGGTTATCTGGGTCATTAAAGGACTTTTTTGTACAGTTCTTCTGTGTATTCTTGCCACCTTTCTTAATCTCTTCTGCTTCTGTTAGGTCCTTGCTGTTTCTGTCCTTTATTGTGCTGATCTTTGCGTGAAATATACCCTTGGGTATCTCTGATTTTCTTGAAGAGATCTCTAGTCTTTCCCAGTTTGTTGTTTTCCTCTGTTTCTTTGCATTGTTCAGTTCAGAGGATCTCTTCTTGCTATTCTCTGGAACTCTGCATTCAGATGGGTATATCTTTCCCTTCCTCCTTTGCCTCTCTTCTCTTCTTTTCTCAGCTATTTTTAGGGCCTCCTCAGGCAACCACTTTGCCTTCTTGCATTTCTTTTTCTTGGGGATGGTTTTAGTCACCACCTCCTGTACAATGGTACGAACCTCCATCCATAGTTCTTCAGATACTCTGTCTGTATAGTGACTGTATAGGGTCCTTTTTGGAGAAGGCAATGGCACCCCACTCCAGTACTCTGGCCTGGAAAACCCCATGGATGGAGGAGCCTGGTAGGCTGCAGTCCACGGGGTCGCTAGGAGTCAGACACGACTGAGTGACTTCACTTTCACTTTTCACTTTCATGCATTGGAGAGGGAAATGGCAACCCACTCCAGTGTTCTTGCCTGGAGAATCCTAGAGACAGGGGAGCCTGGTGGGCTGCTGTGTATGGGGTCGCACAGAGTCAAACACAACTGAAGTGACTTAGCAGCAGCAGCAGGGTCCTTTTCAGGAGTTAACTATTGGTCAAGCTCTACACTGCAAAATGTAAGCACAAAGGTAAAAACAAGAGGAATGAGGATATAGCTGAGTGTGTGATTTCACTGTTCACCATGGAAATATTCAAATACATGTATAAAAAAATCATTAAGTTATACCAAATGAAATGGTCATGTTTGTAAGTTAAAAGGATCAAATTTACCAATGCCACATGGTTCAACTAAACAGAATGATTCCCATGTGCCTCATCACCCGGCTTCACCAGTGACCACGTCATGCTTAATCTTTTCATCTGTTCTTTCCCTTGCTACTCCCCACCCTGAATAATTGTGAAGGAAGTCTGAGACAGCCTGTCATTTAATTCATATACATACATAAATACCACGTGTTAGTTTTATATAACGCATACATACATTTATTTTTGGCTGTGCCACGTGCCATGCAGGATCTTAATTCCCCAATCAGAGCTGGAACCTGTGGACCAGGAGTTGATCCCACACTGCCTGCAGTGGAAGCTTTGTAGACTTAACCACTGGACCACCAGGGAGATACTGCCTGTGTGTATTTTAAATAGTGATTTTTAAATGGGTAGGCTGGAGGCAGAAAAGTCATTGGAAAAGTCCCTGATGCTGGGAAAGATTGAGGGCAGAAGGAGAAGAGGGCATCAGAGGATGAGATGGCTGGGTGGCATCCTTGACGCAATGTACATGAACGTGGGCAAACTTTGGGAGATGGTGAGGGACAGGGAGGCCTGGCGTGCTGCAGTCCATGGGGTCGCAAAGAGTCGGACAGGACTGGGTGACAACAACAACAGGCTGTAGGCAGAGAAATAGCTATCTTACTCTCCAGCCTTGGGAGTAAAAGGTGTAAGAAAATGGACAAATGTTTAAGTCTGGGGACATTAGACAATGCTCAAGTCCCTCCTTAGGCATCATCGGAAACCATTGTTTGCATTGTGCTTTTCAAATCCCATTGAATTCTGGAGAACAATGGTCATTTCTCCACATCCAGGGATCTCAGGTCATCTAGCAGCATTACCATTTGAGTTTTATCTTGCAGATCAGTACCTCCAGTTTACTTACAGCCTCCTTCTCAAGACTATTGAATTGTCATGCTACAAGAGGCCTTTGAATCCTCTGTCGGTGTTTCTCAATTCTGGATGACAGAAAAATCAACTGAGGCTTTTAAAAAATACCTTATCTGCCTGTCTCCCAAGTCAATACAAATAAAAGCAAAAATAAACAAATGGGACCTATCAAACTTATAAGCTGTTGCACAGCAAAGGAAACCACTAAAATAAAAGCCTACAGATTGGGAGAAAATATTTGCAAATGATGCCACGGATAAGGAACTTAATTTCCAAAATATACAAGCAACTCATACAATTCAAAACAACAACAAAAAAACCCCCAAACGATCTAACCAAAAAATGGGTGGAAGACCTAAACAGACACTTCTCCAAAGAAGACATACAGCTGGCCAATAGGCACATGAAAAGATACTCATCGGTAATTATTAGGTGCAAATCAAACTACAATGATGTAACACCTCACACCAGACACGGTGGCCATCATTAAAAAATCTACAGGGCCTTGGCCGTCAGTGGTTAAGACTTCAGCTTCCATTGGAGGATTTGATCCCTGGTCAGGGAGTTAGGATCACAGGTGCATCTTGGCCAGAAAGAATACAAAGCGGGAACAATATGGTAACAAATAAAATACAATTCTCTTTAAAAATAGTCTACATCAGAAAAAAATCTACAAATAATAAATGCTGCAGAGAATGTGAAGAAAGGGGACCCCTCTTATGTTGCTGGAAATATAAAGGGTACAACCACTATGGCAAACAGAATGGAGGTTCCTCAAGAAACTAACAATGGAGTTGCCGTATGATCTTGCAGTCCCACTCCTAGGCGTATATCCAGACAAAACTGTGATTTGAAAAGATACATGCACCCTAATGTTCATAGCAACCCTATTTACAATGGCCCAGCCGTGGAAGCAACCTAAATGTGCATTGACAGATGAATGGACAAAGAAGATGTGGTACATGTACACAGTGGAATAGTACTCAGCGATCAGAAAGGATGAAATGCCACTCGCAGCCACACAGATGGGCCTAGAAATTATCATACTAAGTGAAGTAAGTCAGAAAGAAAGAGACAAACATGCTGTCACTTACATGTGGTATCCAACATACAACATAGATGGACATATCTACGAAACAGAAATCAGCTCACACACGTAGAGCACAGAGTTGTGGTTGCCAAGGTGGAGGGGAGGGAAGGACTGAAAGTTTGGGACCAGCAGATACAAACTATTATATGTAGGATGGATACCCAACAAGGTCCAACTATATTGCACAGGCAACCACATTCAGTATCCTGTGACAGACCACAATGGAGAAGAATACAAAAAAGAATATATATAACTGAATCACTTTGTAATACAACAGACATTAACACAACTTTGTGAGTCAACTTTACTTCAATAAATGTTTTTTAAAAAATGCAACCTGGGCCTCACTGCAGTCCTACTGAGTCAGAGTCCCTGGGTGGGGCTTGGGGAGCTGCAACTTGGATCTCCCTAGGTGATTTTTTTTTTCACTTGGAATATAGTTGACATACAATAATACATTAGTTTCAGGTATAGAATATAGTACATTAACATTTATATTCATTATGAATTAGTCACCACAATGTCTAGCCAGCATCTATCACCATACAAAATTTTTGTAATATTATTGACTGCTTCTATATTGTATGCTTCCCTGGTGGCTCAGAGGTAAAGAACTCGCCTACCAATGCAGGAGACACAGGTTCAATCCCTGGGTCAGGAAGATCCCCTCGAGAAGGAGATGGCAACCCACTCCAGTATTATTGCTTGGAAAGTCCTATGGACAGAGGAGCCTGGCGGGCCACAGTCCATAAGGTTACAAAAGTTAGACATGACTGAGCAACTAAACAACATCAACACATGACCAGGTAAAGCCTCAGTCATGTTGAAAACAAAAGAGAAAGCGAAAGTGGGTTCTGCCAACCTTGGCTTTCTGCTGACCTTGACCAAGCAAACAAGCCGGCCTTGGTGAGCAAATATGTGCCATCCAGACGTGCTCGCCACCCTCCTTCTCAAGGTGAAGTCTGGAGAGTTACCAACCCAGGGATGGCTTTGGTGCCACAGTTTCCACCTCCTGTTTCTTTCTTTCACCTTTAGCCTAATCCTTGCAGCTAGCTGTGGGGTGAGCTGACACATGACAAAATTTGCCCCAGTGGAAGTTCACGTGTTCCTCTCTTACAGTGCAAGAGAGCAGGAGAGGCGTTTCAGATCAAGAGGGTGTGCTGGGCAGGGAGCAGCGTGATTGGCAGCAAAGGGGCTGAGGGACAGATTAGGAGCCCTCTTTCCTGCTGCTCAGCATGTGGCAAAGCTGGAAAAGGGGGAAGACTTTCAGATTTACATGAGGTCTCAAATCTTGAAGAATCCTAAATTTGTTTGCATTCGGGAACCCGTAACAGTTTCTGTTGCTAGATGAAACTCAAGTTCATTTAAGGTGAATCTAATGATTGAATTTTCATTGGCATCAGGGCACAGTAGCTATAGTAGTTTGCAGTCCATAGTCCACTCGTAACTTGAAATCAGAAACTGAAAGGCAGTCACGTAAGTGGGAGGAGAGATTTCATTAATTTGTTCAACAAATATTTCTTGACTGACGACCGAGAGCAGGTTTGCTGCTAGTTGTGGACAGTACAGCTCAACCTGGAGCAAAACCCAAGTCATTCCTCTGAGAGGTGTGGGAAGGTAAAAAGGCAGTTGATAAGTCCAGGTGTTGTTTAGTCACTCAGTCGTGTCTGACTCTGCGATCCCTTGGACTGCAGTACCCCAGGCTTCCCTGTCCTTCACCATCTCCCGGAGCTTGCTCAGACTCATGTCCGTTGAGTCAGTGATGTCATCCAACCATCCCATCCTCCGTCGACCCCTTCTCCTCCTGCCTTCAATCTTTCCCAGCAGCAGGGTCTTTTGCAATGAGTCAGCTCTTTACATCAGGTGGCCAAAGTATTGGAGTTTCAGCTTCAACATTAGTCCTTCCAATGAATATTCAGGACTGATTTCCTTTAGGATGGACTGGTTTGATCTCCTTGCAGTCCAAGGGACTCTCAAGAGTCTTCTCCAACACCACAGTTCAAAAGCATCAATTCTTCAGTGCTCAGCCTTCTGTATAGTCTCACATCCATAGATGACTACTGGAAAAAACTCTCACATCCCTAGATGACTACTGGAAAAACAGTAGCTTTGACTATATGGACCTTTGTTGGTAAAGTAATGTCTCTGCTTTTTAATATGCTATCTGTCATAGCTTATCTTCCAAGAAGCAAGCGTCTTTTCATTTCATAGCTGCAGTCACTGTCCACAGTGATTTTGGACCCCAAGAAAATGAAATCTGTCACTGTTGTTTCCCATCTGTTCACCATGAAGTGACGGGACGGGATGCCATGCTCTTAGTTTTTTGAATGTTGAGTTTAAGCCAACTTTTTCACTCTTCTCTTTCACCTTCATCAAGAGGCTCTTTAACTCCTCTTCACTTAGTGCCATAAGGGTGGTGCCATCTGCATATCTGAGGTTATTGGTATTTCTCCCAGCAATCTTGATTCTGGCTTGTGGTTCATCCACCCTGGCATTTCGCATGATGTACTCTGCATAGAAGTTAAACAAGCAGGGTGACAATATACAGCCTTGACATACTCCTTTCCCAATTTGGAACCAGTCCTTTGTTCTATGTCCAATTCTAACTGTTGCTTCTTGACCTGGATAGATGTTTCTCAGGAGGCAGGTTAAGTGATCTGGTATTTCCATCTCTTTAAGAATTTTCCACAGTTTGTTGTGATCCACCCACACAGTCAAAGGCTTTATAGCATAGTCAGTGAAGAGAAGTAGATGTTTTATGGAATTCTCTTGCTTTTTCTATGATCCAACCAACAGATGTTGGCAATTTGATCTCTGGTTCCTCTGCCTTTTCTAAATCCAGCTTGAACATCTGGAAGTTCTTGGTCACATACTGTTGAAGACTAGCTTGAAGGATTTTGAGCATTACTTTGCTAGTGTGTGAAATGAGTGCAGTTGTGCAGTAGTTTGAGCATTCTTTGACATTGCCTTTCTTTGGGATTGGAATGAAAACTGACCTTTTCCAGTCCTGTGGCCACTGCTGCGTTTTCCAAATTTGCTGGCATGTTGAGTGCAGCACTTTCACAGCATCATCTTTTAGGATTTGAAATAGCTCAACTGGAATTCCATCACCTCCACTAGCTTTGCTCATAGTGATGCTTCCTAAGCGCACTTGACTTCGCACTCCAGGATGTCCAGCTCTAGGTGAGTGACCACACCATCGTGGTTATCTGGGTCATAAAGATCATTTTTGTATAGTTCTTTTGTGTATTCTTGCCACCTCTTCTTAATATCTTCTGCTTCTGTTAGGTCCATACTGTTTCTGTCCTTTATTATGCCCATCTTTGCATGAAATGTTCCCTTGGTATCTCTAATTTTCTTGAAGAGATCTCTAGTCTCTCCCATTCTATTGTTTTCATCTTTCTTTGCATTGATCACAGAGGAAGGCTTTCTTATCTCTCCTTGCTATTCTTTGGAACTCTGCATTGAAATGGTTTATCTTTCCTTTGCTCCTTTGCCTTACCCTTCTTTTCTTTTCTCAGCTATGGCCTCCTCAAGCAACCATTTTGCCTTTTTGCATTTCTTTTCCTTGGGGATGGTTTTGATCACCACCTCCTGTATAGTATTATGAACTTCTGTTCATAATTCTTCAGGTACGCTATCTATCAGATCTAATCCCTTGACTCTATTTGTTACTTTCACTATATAATCATAAGGGATTTTATTTAGGTCATACCTGAATGGCCTAGTGATTTTCTGTACTTTTTCAATTTAAGTCTGAATTTTACAGTAGGAGTTCATGATCTGAGCCACAGTCAGCTCCTGGTCTTGATTTTGCTGACTGTATAGAGCTTCTCCATCTTTGGCTGCAAAGAATATACTCAGTCTGATTTTGGTATTGATCATCTGGTGATGTCCATGTGTAGAGTACCAAGTACATGTATGCTTAGGCACAGGCACATCAAATAGAACGAGAGGTAAGTGCTGCTAAGAAAAAGGAGGGAAGGGGCAGAGCCAAGTTTGTGGGTCTGTGGGTCAATGGTTGTTTTACGTAGATGAGTGGGAACAGGAAGCAAGAGAGAGGCAGGCAGCCTTTGGGGTTAAGAGTGCTGGACCACACTGCCATTCGTCAGGAGCTCCTTATTCTTCCCCATGAGGCCTCGGAACCTAAACTTCCATCAGTCGAAGGCATTTACTCCCCACTGGGCCACTGTGCCTTCACTTTCTACCTACATCTTCATTAAACCTACACACAACATAGTACCCCTGGGCAGCCTCTTCCTGCTGGATGTGCGGCTCCTCAGATACTTTCTAGCCTCCTAACAGGCCAGGCTGGTGGTCTGGTCTTGTCTCTGTCCTCCTCACTCTCCAGGGTAGGGCACGACTGCATTGCGGCTGTCTCAAGCTCCATCTGTGGCATCAATGACCCCTAACCTCTGCAGGGAAGGAGAAGTGCAGAGCTGTCACACCTGGATTCCTGTGGCCTCAAGGGTCATTACCTTGAGGCTGAGGGGCAGTGAGCTGGCTGCCTTCCCAGATTTTAGCTCTTTCACTTCTCCCTGTAGCCCTGGGAGGATGGTGCGTCTATTATCCTCAGTTTGCAGATGAAGGAAATCACCCACGGCTAGAGGCAGAGTCGGCCAAGTCTTATCCATAAAGAAAATCCCTTTCTTTAGGGAAACAAAGCACAATTATAGAAAGTTCAAAGGTCTAGGGTTTAAATAACGCCGAGTGTAGTCACAAGGCAAAAAATGGTGACTTAGGAAAGGAGAGAGGACTTAAGTAGTCTTAAATACTGCCTGCGGGTTGGCACAAAAAAAGGTTGTTTGTGAGGAGCCTAGATAGAATGACCAACTTAGGTATGGGAGAGCCATTTAATACACCTGTGGATAGCTTTGTTCATATATCTCTTTGTTGCTAAAGGAATTTGTAAAAAAAATTACAGAGAGTTATAAAAAGTCATCCAGAATCAGAAGAATATCCACAAACTGACCACACACCCCACAACTCCCCTCCCTCACCCTCTTTATAAACCTTTCCCTTAAAAAAAAAAAAACCTTTCCCTGCAAGCCTTCGAGGAGTTCATTCCCTTTGAGCACTCGCCACCTGGACTTCTTGCTTGCCGCCTGCAATAAATGCTGCACTTTTCCTTCCCCACAGCCTGGTGTCCGTAAATCGGCTTTTTTGGGTGAGTGGTCCTGAATTTGGTTCGGTAACAGTACCATGCTCCATGTATCCCAAATGTCCTTGAAAGCCAGTTAAAAATAAGAGAGAATAGGTCCAACCAGTCAATTTACATACTTATTGTTCAAGGAAAGTTTAGTGAGCCCTGCCAGGCTCTGTTAGAGAGTTGGGGATGTGGTGGCAAATACGGCCCTTTCTCTCCCAGAGCCCACGTGATGGTTCATAACTGAAGCAAGCACATATCTGGATGGGACACCTGTGGTAGCAATGCGTACCTGGAAGGAAATAAGTTGGGAATGGGCGGGGGCAGATCCCAATTGTGGATTGTTTTGGATTTTTTTTTAAAGATATATTTATTTACGGGCTGTGGTGGGTCTCCATTGCTGAACGAGGGCTTTGTCTAGTTATGGTGAGGGGGCTACTCTTTGCTGTGGTCCACGGGCTTCTCAATGCAGCGGCTTCTCTTGTTGCAGAGCATGGCTTCTAGGATGTCTGGAGTTGAGGAGTTGAGGCACATGGGTTCAGTCGTTGTGGCTCCCGGCCTTGGTTGGTCCTCGGCATGTGGGATCTTCCGGGACCAGGGATCGACCCGGTGTCCCTTGTATTGCAAGGCAGATTCTTAACTACTGGGCCACCAGGGAAGCCCCAGATCCCAGTTTTGTGGAGGCGGAAGCTTATCTGAGGGCCATCTTTTAGAAAAAGAATACATGAGCTATTAATTTTCCAGGGCTGTCATGATGAAGTATCACAAACTGGAGGCTTCAACAATAATTATCTCAGTTCTGGAGGCTAGAAATCCAAAGTAGGGTTGGTTCCTTCTGAGGACTCTGAGGGCAGGTCTGTTCTAGCCCTCCGTGGCCCATCCTTGGCTTGTAGATGACACACCACTCCATCCTCCACCTTCCCATGGCGTTGTTCCTGCACTGACATCTTCCTCTAAGTCTTGTTGGATTAGGAGCATGACTTTGCCTTTTGTTTTTAATTTTATATTGGAGTATAGTTAATTAATGTTGTGTTAGTTTCAACTGTACAGCAAAGTGATTCTGTTATACATATGCATGTATCTATTCTTTTTCAAATTCTTTTCCCATTTAGGGTATTATAGAATATTGAGCACATTTCCCTGAACTATACAGTAGGTCCTTGTTGGCTATCTATTTTATACATAGTAGGGTGTACAGGAAAGCCCAAACTCCCTTTTTAATTGTGCATACCCACCCCACCTCCACCAGCATCAACTCATTTTAACTAATCACGTCCAGTGACCCTACATCCCATAAGATCCCGTTCTGAAATAGGCAGCCTTCAGCATGTCTTCTGTGGGGGACAAAATTCAACCCCAGCACAAGGCTAGGGCTCTTCCCAGGGCTTATAGGGCCTTGTGCCAGCGAGGGGCTCTGAGGCATAGCTTCTTCAGCGTGGCAGCAGCTGTCCCCGTGGGATGCAGGTGAGCAATGGTGTGACGGGAGGGGTCGCACCATCCCTGGGGTGGAGGGGACACGGCAGACCCATCACTGCCCCTCCTGTCTTCTCCACCCTCCTTGGAGGTCCCAGTCCCTCTTTTGCAGAAGCCCTCCCTGGGTTTCTCAAGGGCTTCCTCTGTCTCCACCCTCAGCAGCCTAGAAGTGGCCCCAGGAGAAACCATCAAGCAAAGAGGGTCAGGAGTTGGTGAACATACCCCTCAGCCTCCTCCTCCCTCAGAGGGACTTTTTAAAGAATCTTTTATTGTGAGTGCAGATGCAGAAGTCGAGGGCTTCATGGCTTACTCTAAGGCAGACACCCCATGACACTGGGGGACTGTTCTCAGGTGCAACCCGTCCAGTCTCAGGAGGCACCGCGGCGAGACTTTTCTGACTCACTTCTCCATTGCCTCATTGTGCTCCTGGCACCACGTTCCAAAGAAGTGGCTTGCACCAGATTCTTGTCTCTGGATCAGTTTTTGGTGAAACGCAAAGCAGGCTGTTGGTAAGGAAAGGCTTCTTTAGAGAAATGGCATCTGCGGTGGGACCTGGGTGTTGAAAGGACATTGGCCATGCAGAAATGTGGCCAGGTGTTTCAGATAGTAGGGGGGGGGTGCCCATGGAGGCCCCAGGAGAATGGGCCCAGGTGCCCAGGCAACAGAAAGAAGCCTGCTATGTGGCTGCGACACAGGCACAGGAGAGGCAGCAGAAGCCTGGAGATCCTGTGTGTGTGTCTGTGTGCGTATGTACGTATTTGAGTTGTGTGGGTGGTGGGGCAAGGGCCCTGTGGAGAGAGGCCCTGCCTCCTTCCCTACCCACCACCCCCCCAATCCAACCTGAACGTCCACAAGTGCACACACTCACCAGAAGCAGAGCTTTGAAAACCCAATTCCATGTGCCCATTTGCAAGTATTTATGCAAATCAGGTCATTTGAAACCAAATCATCTCCCCATGAGCCACACTAAGTGTGGAGATACCTGAATCACCAGGATGCCACCTCAACTGTGCTGTTCTGGCTAATGATGGAGATACGACTGTGCTTGCCCAACTGCAGCCCTGGAGCTGAGATGCCCCTTCCTGGGGGCAAGTCTCTCCAGCAAAGGGGAGTGAGTCAGTGTATGGAGAGCTGCCTCGACCTGAGGCTGGGGTGGGTGTGGCTCCCCCTCTAATGAATACCTGTCTTTGTTACTCTACTGTGAAACAGGCCTGCCACGGAGTGCTTGTCATGTGGATTGACATGCACAGTGAAAGGTTTTGCTGGAAAAAAAAACAAACCACTCAAGTCAAACTCAGAGACAGAAAGTAGAATGACAGATGCTAGTGGCTGAGGGAGGGAGACTTGTTCTGTGGGTACAGACTTTCAGTTTTGTAAGGTGAAACAGTTCTGGAGACTGGTTATACAGCGTTGTGAATGTTGTTGTTTTTCTTCAGTCTTCAAGTCACGTCTGACTCTTTCTGACCTCATAGACCGCACCTTGCCAGGTCTCCCTATTCCTTACCATCTCTCAGAGTTTGCCCAAGTTCATGTCCACTGAATCCGTGATGCCATCCAACCATCTAATCTGTCACCCTCTTCTCCTTGTGCCTTCAATCTTTCCCAGCATCAGAGTCTTTCCCAATGAGTGGGCTGTTCGCATCAGGTGGCCAAAATATTGGAGCTTCAGCTTCAGCATCAGTCCTTCCAATGAATATTCAGGGTTGATTTCCTTTAGGATTAGCTGATTTGATCGCCTTGCTGTCCAAGGGACTCTCAAGAGTCTCCAACACCACAGTTCAAAAGCATCAGTTTTTCAGCACTCTGCCTTCTTTATGGTCCAGCTTTCACATCGATACATGACTACTGAAAAGACTGTAGCCTTGACTACACGGGCCTTCGTCTGCAAAGTCCTGTTTAGGTTTGTCATACCTTTTGTTCCAAGAAGCGATCATCTTCTAATTTCATGGCTGCAGTCACCATCGTGGTGATTTTAGAGACCAAGAAGAGGAAGTCTGTACAGCTTCCACCTTTTCTCTTTCTATTTGCCATGAAGTAATGGGGCTGGATGTCATGATCTTAGGTTTTATAATACTGAATTTTAAGCCACTCTTTCCACTCTCTTCTTTCACCCTCATTAAGAGGCTCACAGTGATGTGAATGTACTTAATAATATTTAAGGATGGTTAATTTGGGGGCCTCTCGCCTTCTGAGATGGCTCACACTCTGTGGAGTGTATGTCTCTCTAAGTAAATCCACCTCTTACCTATCAAAAAAAAAAAAAAAGACTGATTAATATGGGTAAATTTTGTTATGTGTATTTTACCACAATTAAAAAAAAAAAATCCTAGGACTTCCCTGGTGGTACAGTGGATAGGAATCCACCTGCCAATGCAGGGCACAAGTTCAATCCCTGGTCCGGGAAGATCCCACGGAGATGCCACGGAGCAACTTAGCCTGTGTGCCACGACTACTGAGGCTGTGCTCTGGAGCTTGGAAGCCATGACTACTGAGCCCACGTGCCCCAAGTACTGAAGCCAGCACACCCTAGAGCCCGTGCTCCGCAACAAGAGAAGCCGCCGCAGTGAGAAACCCACACACTACAACTGTGAGTGGCCCCTGCTCGCCACAACTAGAGAAAGCCTGCCCATAGCAACAAGGACCCGGTGCAACCAAAAGATAAACAAATAAAAAATATTTTTCTAAAAATTCTCGGGACCTCCCTGGTGATTGAGTGGCTAAGACTCCACGCTCCCCATTCAGGGGGCCCAGGTTCCATCCCTGGTCAGAGAACTAGATCCTACGTACCCCAACTAAAAGATTCCATGTGCTGCAACTAAGACCCAGCACGGCCAAATAAATAAAAATAAATATATATTTTTTAATTCCTGAAAAAGCCCAGATATCAGACCATAGTTTAGGCAGCGGTTCTTAATTGCTCTGGGTTGGAACTTTTTTGGTTTCTGGCACTGTACCAGGTGGCCCATTCCAGCACCTTGATGTTCCAGTAGTCATCATTCCTAGTGACAGTGCCTTACATATTTAATCTCCACAATCCAGCCCAACAGCCCAAGAGGTAGATAGAAAGATAAAGAAACCAGCTCTGAGAGGTTAGTGAACTGACTCCAGGCACATGAAGGTCCTGTTTTCTTCCTCACTGCTGTGACTTTCCTCCAAAAGCCACAGAACATTGGTGACCCAGTCAAGATCCCTTTCCAGATTTCCCCCTCACAGGCCCGTGCTCTGTCCTGGGCCCTGGCAACTAGGGTTTACAGCTGAGGCTTATTAAGTAGCTGACAATTGTCCTCCTGTCAGGAAAAGGAGTCACCATTTTAAGGAGCTCACAGCGCCCAGCTGTCCACCTTCCTTTCTTGTTGGCAAATCAGGCCCAGGTTTTGCCTGCTTTTGCTGGAGCATCTAATCTGGGCTTTGTAGGACTGATTATTTAGAAAATCATAACTGCTGAGAAAGCTCTTAAAAATGTGTGGTTATGTGTGAGCTCCAGGCCACAGGCTCCTGTTCTGACTTTTGCTTAAGTACCCTGTGACCTAGGACATGTTGAAATAGCTTGAGCAGTTTACAGGCCAAGCCTTCCCCGCCTTCCTCATGGCACCCTGTCACTGAGCCTGCTGCCCAAATTCCTGGGAGGGTCGAAATTGATAATATCTTTAAAAAAAAAAAAAAAACTTCACATGTTACACTAATTAGGACAGGGCTCTGAATTCACCAGTAATGTTCACTGTAAAGTCCAAATGCAAAAGTCATGAACTTTGATTTTTAATTTTCATTTTTTGGCCATGCTGATTGGCATGTGGGAACTTCCTTGATCAGGGATCAAATTCCCACTTTCTGGGCCTTAACCACTGAACCATCAGGGAAGTCCCAGAAGTCATGGACTTTCAATTTAGACACTGGATTCAGGCTGACTGTGGCTTTAGACAAGTTACTTATTCTTTCCTATTCATTCATTTCTTGACTGAGAAATGAGACTGATGCCAGCGTAAAGCAGAAAATATTAAGAAGCGGTGGCAAGAATACACAGAAGAACTATACAAAAGAGATCTTAATGACCCAGATAACCACGATGGTGTGATCACTCACCTAGAGGCAGACATCCTGGACTGCGATGTCAAGTGGGCCTTAGGAAATATCACTAAAGCTAGTGGAGGTGATGTAATTCCAGCTGAGCTATTTCAAATCTTAAAAGATGATGCTGTTAAAGTACTGCACTCAATATGCCAGCAAATTTGGAAAATTCAGCAGTGGCCACAAGACTGGAAAAGGTCAATATTCATTCCAGTCCCAAAGAAAGGCAATGCCAAAGAATGCTCAAACTACCGCACAATTGCACTCATCTCACACACTAGCAAAGTAATGCTCAAAATCCTTCAAGCTAGTCTTCAACAGTATGTGAACCAAGAACTTCCGGATGTACAAACTGGATTTAGAAAAGGCAGAGGAACCAGAGATCAAATTGCCAACATCTGTTGGAGCATAGAAAAAGCAAGAGAATTCCAGAAAAACATCTACTTCTGCTTTATTGACCATGCCAAAGCCTTTGACTGTGTGGATCACAACAAACTGTGGAAAATTCTTCAAGAGATGGGAATACCAGACCACCTTACCTGCCTCCTGAGAAACCAGTATGCAAGTCAAGAAGCAACAGTTAGAACCAGACAAGGAAAAACAGACTGGTTCCAAATTGGTAAAGGAGTATGTCAAGGCTGTATATTGTCACCCTGCTTATTTAACTTCTATGCAGAGTACATCATGTAAAATGCTGGGCTGAATGAAACACAAGCTTGAATCAAGAATGCCAGGAGAAATATCAGTAACCTCAGATATGCAGATATGCAGCACCACCCTTATGGCACAAAATGAAGTAGAATTAAAGAGCCTCTTGATGAAGGTGAAAGGGGAAAGTGAAAAAGTTGGCTTAAAACTCAGCATTCAAAAACTAAGATGATGGCATCCAATCCCATAAGTTCATGGCAAATAAATGGGGAAACAATGTAAACAGTGAGAGACTTTATTTTCTTGGGCTCCAAAATCACTGCAGATAGTGACTGCAGCCATGAAATTAAAAGCCGCTTACTCCTTGGAAGAAAAGCTATGACCAATCTAGACAGGATATTAAAAAGCAGAGACATTACTTTGCCAACAAAGGTTCACCTAGTCAAAGCTATGGATTTTCTAGTAGTCATATGTGGATGTGAGAGCTGGACCATAAAGAAGGCTGAGCACCAAAGAACTGATGCTTTTGAACTGTGGTGTTGGACAAGACTCTTGAGAGTCCTTTGAACAGCAAATAAATCAAACCAGTCCATCCTAAAGGAAATCAGTCCCGAGTATTCATTGGAAGGACTGAGGCTGAGGCTGAAGCTCCAAGCTTTGACCACCTGATGTGAAGAGCTGACTCATTGGAAAAGACCCTGATGCTGGGAAAAATTGAGGGCAGGAGGAGAAGGGGACGACAGAAGATGAGATGGTTGGATGGCATCACCTACTCAATGGACATGAGTTTGAGCAAGCTCTGGAAGATGGTGAAGGACAGGGAAGCCTGACATGCTACAGTACATGGGTCACAAAGAGTTGGATACAACTGAGCAACTGATCAACACAGCAACAACCAACATAAAGATTAATAGTGCATGAACAGACTGGTCCAGTGCCTGGCACGTGGCAGGAGCCCCATCAGTACTGTCAGCCCCCGAGTTAGGATTCTCTGGGAGCATGTATGCTTATGGCCCTTATATCCTTAGAAACAGTTTGGCTTCTTACCATGTAATTCTGTGAAGAGGATTAAGGTTCTTCCTACACGCTTGCTTACATAGTTAGTTTTCTCAGCAAACTTTTACGGGCCGGCCAGATCCAAATGCGTCTGGAGCAATGTCACTTTTCCCCTAGAAGGGCAACCATGGGCCTGAGTTGGTAGCAGAGACAGCTGGTGATATTGTTAGCTGTTTCTCCCTGGAATTTGGGGAGGGGATTGGGGCATGGGTGGGTTTCAGCCCTCTGTGGTGGAACATTCAGAAACTCTAGGATTCCAAACTGGATGGCACTATACCCCAACACCTTTGCTTCAAGTGGGAACAAACAGAGATTCTTCAGAGAGAAGTTAGTAACTGAAGGGAGGTGTCCACCTGTGCTGGCAAGGGCTTGGACTGGGAGTAAGCTCAATAACATCCGGGTTGTGGGAGATCAAGCTGGCCAACCCAACCTGAAGCAAGTTACTTAACTTCTTTGATTCTCAGTTTCCTTCTCCTGTAAATGCAAATAAGATTAGGGACTGTAATCAAGTGATTTAAAAAGAGATAATGATGCTAAATGGAAATAAGACAGTGACTATCCTAATCCGACAAAGGTCTGTCTGTCTAGTCAACGCTATGATTTTTCCAGTATCTTGTATGGATGTGAGAGTTGAACCATAAAGAAAGCTGAGCACTGAAGAATGGATGCTTTTGAACTGTGGTGTTGAAGAAGACTCTTGAGAGTCCCTTGGACTGCAAGGAGATCCAACCAGTCCATCCTAAAGGAAATCAGTCCTGAATATTCATTGAAAGGATTGATGCTGAAGCTGGAGCTCCAATACTTTGGCCACCTGATGTGAAGAACAGACTCACTGGAAAAGACCCTGATGCTGGGAAAGATTAAAGGCAGGAGGTGAAGGGGACCACAGAGGATGAGATGGTTGGAGGGCATCACTGACTCAATGGACATGAGTTTGAGCAGGCTCCAGGAGTTGGTGATGGACAGGGAAGCCTGGTGTGCTGCAGTCCATGGGGTCACAAAGAGTTGGACACAACTGAGCGACTGAACTGAACTATCCTAATACATGATTACTCTCATCTCTGATCCTTTAAGAAAGGAAATAACAAAGCTATCAAACAGATGAGTGAGACCATCAGAGCGCACTTGGGGTGGTGCCCCCACTACTTCCCAGGGAGCCTGGCCTGTGAGCTCAGGGGTGGCAGAATCCCACACGTACTTGGAGAAATCTCCTGACTCTACAGAGGAAGAGACTCTAGATCAGTCAGCTAAATGCCAACTCAGTTCCCAAAGGACTATGGAGATTTTCAAAATCTGTCTTTTCCTCTGGTCAAGCCCCTCCTTCTGATGGAAACAAACAGCTCTGGTCAAACTACTTTAAGATCCAGCTAGTTTGATGGCCCCAGGGACTCAGGCCCCAGAGGGAGTCAGGTACTCAGAAAGGAAAGAAAGAAATTTTCAGAAATTTGACGACGCTGTCATTCAGACTTGATTTTTGGTGAATTCTCATGCTTTCACTTACCTGTTTTTGAGAAGGTAGCAGGAGATGAAAAGATTGCTTTCATGAAATTTAGGGATGGCAGAATTTCAACTGGAAACTGCAATTGTTTTCAATTCTAAAAGTCCTCAGAGTGGGGGCATGGTGGGTGAGCTACCAGGCTTATTTATGCATCTGTGGAGAGAAAGCAGCCACACCAGCCAGGGAGCACTTAGAGGATGGGGTGTGTGCCAAACAATGGGACACACAGGGTTTAGAAGCCCGGCTTGCTAGGCTAGCACTTTTTTGGTCAACGCTAAACCAAAAAGCAAGGAAAAGTGACATGAAAGTACTTTCACTCAAGGCTACAACAGAAAAGAATTACTTTCTCACACGTTTAAGGCCCAGCCTGGAGGGGAAACCAGCTGTCATGATGTGTGTTTACTAAGTCAACTATACTCCAATAAAAATTTTAAAAATAAAATTTGCTTGCAAAATTGTGATGAAAAAAAGCTGTGTGATTATTATGGCTTATGGCTTAGCTCAGACTGCCATTCGGGGGGGGTTGGAACCCCAACCTAACCCCCACAAACTTCCAAAAAAAAAAATCTCAACTACTAATTGGAAGGGAAATTTGAGGCTTAAACCACAACCAAACCAATGAATGCACCCCCCAACCCCGGCCTTTTTTTTGAATAATAAAGGGTTACTCTTGTTCTGAGGGTCTGTTCCTGCAGTCCTGGATCATAACCTCACAGGGAAGGGATATTAGTGGCCCTCCTTGGATTAGCAACTTGCTGACCTATGAGGATTTAGAACCCAACATCGAGGGCAGCTCCATTCCTCAATGCAACTATTCTGTGCCTTTGCTGAGGATTGCAAATACAGGAATGTGTGCCTAGTAACACGGAATCCACTCTTAAGTCTACAAATGCTGCTTGGGTTTCTTCGGGTTCTGCTTTTCAAAGAAAGTTCTAGGTGTGTGCCCTGGATCACAGAAGGGGTCCATTACAAAGAACCCCCTCAAACCCACTCTTTTTGATCTGTGTGTGCCAATTCACACACACTTGTTACAGCAGTCACCTTCTGAGCGGCAGGGATACATTCTTTGTCCACATCTGAAAGCTTCCCTCTTGCTGGGTCCAGTTATTGGCCTCAGGAGCCATATGCCAATCTGGATTAAATTTAACAAAAACAAAACTCCAGTTTCAGATGACGCTCCGCATTCTTCTTCTTCATCTAACATGTCATTCATTTTCCAACCAAAAAGTAGCTGCATGTCCCTCTGTTGTCAAATCTTACTCCTTTCCCCACTCTTTGGGTTGTCACCACACCCCTTTCTGCTAATCCCCACTGCAGACCTCGCCCACAGCCCAGTGGGGATCTCTTACTTTGATGTCTTTAGGCCTCAGTTGCCCCTTCTCCTCCACTCTGAGACCCCCCTTGCAGGTGCTACCCCTGTCCTTATCCTGTTTCAGAATCAGATACATGAAGAGGATCTCAGGGTTTTTGTGCTTTTGGGTTTTTGCGGGTATAATTTTTTTAGGACCTTCCCAGCCCAAGGATCAAACTATCCTTGCTTCATTACAAATGACTAAGGCTTCTGGAAGTTTTCCCTAAGAAAACACTTTTTTTTTTTTTTCCTTATCCAAACAGATCTTCCAAGTCAGCTGGCGAGTGGAACAGCAGCAACAGCCCTGGCTTGGACAGCTCACAGTGCTCACCTCAGGCTAATCTCTTGGAACCTCCCTGTCTTCATGGGAATTTACAAGGGATGATATTTGCCTCCCCAGGCCAATATGGATGAAAACAATAGCCTGCAGGGATGGTCTGGCAGAGTTTAGACACCTGATACTGTTGTGCACACCAGCCACATCGTGACTGTCCTATTTTTTTTTAAATATTTATTTTTATTTATTTATGGATTTGGCTGTGCCCGGACTTCATTGTGGCACGGGGCCCTCTCATCTTCATTGCAGCATTTGGGATCTTTGATCTTCCATGCGGCGTTCGAGATCATTAGTTATGGTGTGCAGGATCAGGTTCCCCAACCAGGGACTGAACTCGTGCCCCCTGCATTGGGAGCACAGAGTCTTAGCCACAGCACCACCACAGAAGTCCCATGACTCTCCTAGCTAAGGCATTGAGTTCTTTATTACTGAATTCTTTTCTTTTTTCAACTTTGATTGGAGTATAGTTGATTCACAATTTTGTTAGTTTCAGGTGTGTATAGCAAGGTGAATCAGTCATGTATATATGGATATGGATATATATATACTCATTCTCTTTCAGATTCTTTTCCTGTATAGATTATTACAGAATACTGAATAAAGTTCCCTGTGCTATACAGTAGGTCCTTGTTAGCAACCTATTGTACATATGTTTATGTGTGTGCTCAGTCATGTCCGAGTGTTTGTGGCCCCATGGACTGTAGCCCACCAGGCTCCTCTCTGTCCATAGAATTTTCCAGGTGAGAATACTGGAGTGGGTTGCCATTTCCTACTCCAGGGAATCTTCCTGTCACAGGGATTGAACCCAAATCTCTTGTGTCTCCTGCTTTGGCAGGCAGATTCTTTACCACTGTTCCATCTGGGAAGCCCCTATTTTATAATGTGTAATAGTGTGTATGTATTAATCCCAATCTAATTTATTATTTCCTCCTACATTTCCCCTTTGGTAACCATAGGTTTGATTTTGACATCTGTGAGTTTGTTTCTGTTTTGTAATAAAGTTCATTTGTATTTTTTTATTAGCTTTCACATATAAGTGATATCATATGATGCTGGTCTTTCTCAGACTTACATAAGTATGATAGTTTCTAGATCTATCCCTGTTGCTGCAGATGCCTCTATTACTGAATTCTGATTCATTTGCATATCCCAGCACTAGGGCATCAGCTCCTTAACTTCGGATATTTTGTCTTTGCGTCCTCTCTGCCTAATGTAGTGCCTAGCCAAGTACCCATAGAATGAATGTGCTTAGTCAATCGGTTGTGTCCGACTCTTGGCGACCCACCAGGCTCCTCTGTCTATGGGATTCTCGAATACTGGAGTGGGTTGCCATGCCCTCCTCCAGGGGATCTTTCCAACCCAGGGATCAAACCCAGGTCTCTGGCACTTCAGGTAGGTTCTTTACCATCTGAGCCACTAGGGAAGCCCCTAAAATGAATAAGTAAGTTCATTTTTACTTAGGATTTAAACCAGTGTTTCATATAAGAATTTAGTTGGGTTCTTTGCTCAGCTTCTGTGAAAATGCTCAGTCCTACCAAGGAAGCTAAGGCAGTGTTGGAGTGAGGCCCTCGTTTCTGGTGCTCAATGCACCTGGCAGTCGTCCACTTGGCACTCGCCCCTCCACGGTCTCCATCTCTGAGCTCACCTGCATCTACCCAACCCTCATCCTGTGCAAGGATGAGGTGCCACTCACGTAGAGTATGGTCAACACCCTCATTAGCAGCAGCCAATGTGAATGTCAAGCCTTTCTGGCCAGGTTTGTTTGCAAAGGCCCTGGCCAATGTCAACATCGAGACTCTTATCTACAACACAGGGCTGGTGGCCCTGCCCCAACAGGAGGTTCTGCCCCTACAGAGGACAAAGTGGGAGCAGAGAAAGAAGACTGAGGAGTCTGAAGATGACATAGGGTTTGGTCTTTTGATTAAATCTCTGGTGTAATATTTCTATTTTGTAATGTTCAATCCAAAGCTGACCTCTTAGAAAAAAATAAAAAAGAATTTTTGATTGTCAAAAGTCAAACCCCCTCCCAGAAATATAGCCCAAACTGCTGGCACACAGGAAGGGGTCCACCAGGCAGTGGAATGAACACACATTTGATAACACATGGGAACATGTGTTCCTTCGTGCTCCCGCTGCAGGACTAGGCTCATTAGATAAGCCCCGTGAAGCTCGGTAGAGTCTGGGTTCTCCAGTCACTGTCTCAATCTCACATCCTGTCTCCAAGTGTGACCTTGTGCCAGTTACTTAATCTCTCTGAGGCTCAGTCTTCTCATCTATAAAATGAAGATACTAATAATGCTAACTGCTTCCCTGGTGGCTCAGATGGTAAAGAGTCTGCCTGCAATGCAGGAGACCAGGTTCGATCCCTTGGTCGGGAAGATCTCCTGGAGAAGGGAATGCCAACCTACTCCAGTATTCTTGCCTGGAGAATTTCATGGACAGAGGAGCCTGGTGGGCTACAGTCCATGAGGTTGCAAAGAGTCAGACCCAGCTAACATTTTCAACTTTTTTTCTTTCCTACATCACAGCCATGTTGAGAATAGAATAAGATAATGAATTAAAAACCTTAGTTCAGGGCTAGTGAATAATAGAATTCTCAATAAATGTCCACTGTGTTCAGTATACCACATTCAAAGGTTATCCATATGCCCTCTATCTTGAACTTTGCCTCTGTTTTCAATGAAAAGCTTCTGAAGTTTTAATAACCTCTATTGGTCTCCATTCATCAAGCACTTCAAGCCAAGCACTGACCCTGCTAGGCTTGGGCAACAGAGAAATAAAAGATCATCCCAGCCCTTAAGTTACAGCATCAGGGGGAAAACAAACTGTGTATTTAAATAGTACATGGTAAGCACAAATGTTGGAAGAGGGTGTTTGCTATGAGCAGTGCATTCTCTTGGCAGAACTCTATTAAGCCTTTGCCCTGCTTCATTCTATACTCCAAGGAGAAATTTGCCTGTTACTGTTATTCCAGGTGTTTCTTGGAGAAGGCAATGGCACCCCACTCTAGTACTCTTGCCTGGAAAATTCCCATGGGTGGAGGAGCCTAGTAGGCTGCAGTCCGTGGGGTTGCGAAGAGTCGGACACAACTGAGCAACTTCACTTTCACTTTTCACTTTCCTGCATTGGAGAAGGAAATGGCAACCCATTCCAGTGTTCTTGCCTGGAGAATCCCAGGGACGGGGGAGCCTGGTGGGCTGCCGCCTATGGGGTCGCACAGAGTCGGACACCACTGAAGTGACTTAGCAGCAGCCAGGTGTTTCTTGACTTCCCACTTTTGCATTCCAGTCCCCTATAATGAAAAGGACATCTTTTTTGGGTGTTAATTCTAGAAGGCCTTATAGGTCTTCATAGAACTGTTCAATGTCAGCTTCTTCAGCGTTACTGGTCGGGGCATAGACTTGGATTATTGTGATACTGAATGGTGTGCCTTCGAAACGAACAGAGATCATTCTGTCATTTTTGAGACTGCATCCAAGTACTGCATTTTGGACTCTTGTTGACTGTGATGGCCACTCCATTTCTTCTGAGGGATTCCTGCCCGCAGGCATAGATATAATGGTCATCTGAGTTAAATTCACCCATTCCAGTCCATTTCAGTTCGCTGATTCCTAGAATGTCGACATTCACTCTTGCCATCTCTTGTTTGACCACTTCCAATTTGCCTTGATTCATGGACCTGACATTCCAGGTTCCTATGCAATATTGCTCTTTACAGCATTGAACCTTGCTTCCATCACCAGTTACATCCACAACTGGGTGTTGTTTTTGCTTTGGCTCCGTCTCTTCATTCTCTCTGGAGTTATTTCTCCACTGATCTCTAGTAGCATATTTGGCACCTACCGACCTGGGGACTTCTTTCAGTGTCCTATCTTTTTGCCTGTTCATGTGGTTCTCAAGGCAGGAATACTGAAGTGGTCTGCCATTCCCTTCTCCAGTGGACCACGTTTTGTCAGAACTCTCCACCATGACCCGTCCGTCTTGGGTGGCCCTACATGGCATAGCTCATAGTTTCATTGAGTTAGACAAGGCTGTGGTCCATGTGATCAGATTGGTTAGTTTTTGTGATTGTGGTTTTCAGTCTGTCTGCCCTCTGATGGAGAAGGACAAGAGGCTTAAGGAAGCTTCCTGATGGGAGATACTGACTGAGGGGGATCCTGGGTCTTGTTCTGATGGGCAGGGCCATGCTCAGTAAATCTTTAATCCAATTTTCTGTTGATGGGTGGAGCTATTCCCTCTCTGCTATTTACCTGGGGCCAAACTATGGTGGAGGTAATGAATGGTGACCTCCCTCAAAAGATCCCATGCATATACTGCTACAATCCATGCCCCCAACCCTGCAGCGGGCCACCTCTGACCCACGCCTTCACTGGAGGCTCCTGGACACCCACAGGCAAGTCCGGGACAGTCTCCTGTGGGGTCACTGTTCCTTTCTCCTGGGTCCTGGTGAACAAGGTTCTGTTGTGCCCTCCAAGAGTCTATTTCCCAGTCCTGTGTAAGTTCTGGCAGCTCTATGGTGAGGTTAATGGTGACTTCCTCCAAGAGGACTTATGCCATACCCACACCCAGAGCCCCTGTCCCTGCAGCAGACCACTGCCGACCCGTAGCTCCACAGGAGATGCTCAAACACAGTTCAGTCTCAGCCTTTGTGGCGTCTCTGGGTCCTGGTGTGTGCAAGGTTTGTTTGAGCCCTCTGAGCATCTATGGCGGGAAAGGGGTTTGATTCTAAACACGAATTCACCCCTCCTACCATCTTGCTGGGGCTTCTCCTTTGGCCTTGGATGTAGGGTATCTCCTCACAGCCACGCCAGTGCCTACCATCTGTCATAGCAAACACCCTCTTAAAAAAACACAAGGGAAGACTCTACACATGGACATCACCAGATGGTAAACACTGAAATTGGATTGATTATATTCTTTGCAGCCAAAGATGGAGAAGCTCTATACAGTCAGCAAAAACAAGACCAGGAGCTGACTGTGGCTCAGATCATGAACTCTTTATTGCTAAATTCAGACTTGAATTGAAAAAAGTATGGAAAACCACTAGACCATTCAGGTATGACCTAAATCAAATCCCTAAATGTTATACAGTGGAAGTGAGAAATAGATTCAAGGGATTAGATCTGATAGACAAAGTGCCTGATGTACTATGGACAGAGGTTCATGACATTGTACAGGAGACAGGAATCAAGACCATCCCCAAGAAAAAGAAATGCAAAAAAGCAAAATGGCTGTCTGAGGAGGCCTTACACATAGCTGTGAAAAGAAGAGAAGCAAAATGCAAAGGAGAAAAGGAAAGATATACCCATTTGAATGCAGAGTTCCAAAGAATAGCAAGGAGAGATAAGAAAGCCTTCCTAAGTGAACAAAGCAAAGAAATCAAGGAAACCAATAGAATGGGAAAGACTAGAGATCTCTTCAAGAGAATTAGAGATATCAAGGGAACATTTCATGCAAAGATGGGCTCAATAAAGGACAGAAATGGTATGGACCAAACAGAAGCAGAAGATATTAAGAAGAGGTGGCAAGAATACACAGAAAAACTGTACAAAAAAAAATCTTCACGACCCAGATAGTCATGATGGTGTGATCATTCACCTAGAGCCAGACATCCTGGAATGTGAAGTTAAGGGGGTCTTAGGAAGCATCACTACGAACAAAGCTAGTGGAGGTGATGGAATTCCAGTGGAGCTATGTCACATCCTCTAAGATGATGCTGTGAAAGTGATGCACTCAATATGCCAGCAAATGTGGAAAACTCAGCAGTGGCCACAGGACTGGAAAAAGTCAGTTTTCATTCCAATCCCTAAGAAAGGCAATGCCAAAGAATGCTCAAACTACCACACAATTGCACTCATCTCACACGCTAGCAAAGTAATGCTCAAAATTCTCCAAGCCAGGCTTCAATAATACGTGAATCGTGAACTTCCAGATATTCAAGCTGCTTTTAGAAAAGGCAGAGGAACCAGAGATCAAATTGCCAACATCCGCTGGATCATCGAAAAGCATGAGAGTTCCAGAAAAACATCTATTTCTGCTTTACTGTGCCAAAGCCTTTGACTGTGTGGATCACAATAAACTGTGGAAAATTCTTCAAGAGATGGGAATACCAGACCACCTGACCTGACTCTTGAGAAACCTGTATGCAGGTCAGGAAGCAAGAATTAGAACTGGTCATGGAACAACAGACTGGTTCCAAATAGGAAAAGGAGTACGTCAAGGCTGTATATTGTCACCGTGCTTATTTAACTTCTATGCAGAATACATCATGAGAAATGCTGGGCTGGATGAAGCACAAGCTGGAATCAAGATTGCTGGGAGAAATATCAATAACCTCAGATATGCAGATGACACCACCCTTATGGCAGAAAATGAAGAAGAACTACAGAGCCTCTTGATGAAAGTGAAATTGGAGAGTGAAAAAGTTGGCTTAAAGCTCAACATTCAGAAAACTAAGATCATGGCATCTGGTCCTATCACTTCATGGTAAATGGAGAAACAGTGGAAACCGTGGCAGACTTTATTTTGGGGGGCTCCAAAATCACTGCAGATGGTGACTGCAGCCATGAAATAAAAAGACGCTTACTCCCTGGAAGAAAAGTTATGACCAACCTGCTAAGTCACTTTAGTCATGTTAGACTCTGCATGACCCCGTAGACGGCAGCCCACTAGGCTCCCCCATCCCTGGGATTCTCCAGGCAAGAACACTGGAGTGGGTTGCCACTTCCTTCTCCAATATGACCAACCTAGACAGCATATTAAAAAGCAAAGATATTACTTTGCCAACAAAGGTCCATCTAGTCAAGGCTATGGTTTTTCCAGTAGTCATATATGAATGTGAGAGCTGGACTATAAAGAAAGCTGAGTGCTGAAGAACTGATGCTTTTGAACTGTGGTGTTGGATAAGACTCTTGACAGTCCCCTGGACTGCAAGGAGATCCAAGCAGTCCATCCTAAAGGAAATCAGTCTTGAATGTTCATTGGAAGGACTAATGTTGAAGCTGAAACTCCAATACTTTGGGCACCTGATGTGAAGAGCTGACTCATTTGAAAAGTCCCTGATGCTGGGAAAGACTGAAGGCGAGAGAAGGGGACGACAGAGGATGAGATGGTTGGATGGCATCATCGATTCAATGGACATGAGTTTGGGTGAACTCCAGGAGTTGGTGATGGACAGGGAGGCCTGGCGTGCTGCGGTTCACGGGGTCGCAAAGAGTCAGACAAGCCTGAGTGACTGAAGCACAAATGATTAGGTAAGCATTGGTTGGAGAGTCCAAAAGTGACACCTGACCTGATGGGATCCTTGTCTCAGGACCTGTCCTTGTGCCTTCAAGGCTCTGCAGCCCAGCCTTCCTATGCCCTCTCCCTACCCCCGACTCCTCCTTCTCCCTTTGGAAAAGTCACTGCCAGTGACACAAAGAATGGCCATAGTTTGCAGATGGGAGCCAGACTGGCCCAGAGATGCTAGGAGGCCAAAACCTCCACCAAGCAAGAGGTACAAGCAGAACCAACAGGTTTGGGGAAGGACAACGAGGCACCCCCTCTCCAGACCCAGCAGAAAATGGAACTGAGAGAGGGCTGACCCGGCAGGAGATCTAGGGGCTTTCAGCATTGGTCTGGCAGCTGCAGCCAGAGTTGTACAGGCGAGGGGAGTGGAGGGTTCAGTGAGAACGTAGGGCCCACTTAGCATCAAACCTGTCGGTAGGTTTTACCAGATACTTTTACTTGACTCAGCGTGTACATCTGAATCGTAAAGTTGCTTCTGTTATGACTCTAAACGTGTACTTTGTCCCCCAAAATTAGATCTGTGAGAAACCAATACTTTTGAGCGTGAGTATTGTGCTATTCACCACCAGTAGGCAAAAGTGTAATACAGCTGAGAATTACACAAGTAGGAATTTTATAGTATCTCATCTTCAGTACACCGGAGGGTTGGTGTTGTGTACAAATCGTAGACTATTTGACTTCTTTGATACTGAAGATTACTTTTAAAATAGTTCACTGTATTACAATAAATATACCTGAGTGACATGTTTCAGGTCACCAGGAATACCAGCCTAACAACCCCCAATACTGGCTACTTGACACCAGCCATCTACCATCAGACCCAACCAGTTTCTGCTGAAATGAAATGACATAAAATTATCAGTAAAGCTACTTCTAATCTGAGAGTCCACGCAGAAAAGGAAGTTGAGTTGTTGGACATGACTGAATTCAATAATGTCCTTATTTATGAGTAAGCTTGTGCTGGACTCGGTAAGCTCACCCCAGTCTGTGATTATAAAGATAGTCAATTAAAAAAAAAAGTGATAAACACTATGTATTGTGATTAATAGCTCAGTTTATTAGCGATTTTAATAAAGTAAATCCTTATAGTGAAAACAACATACTAGAAATAGCTTTTTAAAAGCTTTTTTTATGATATGCTTACAAAGGGTCAGACCTAAGTGAAAACATCCACCACAGTGGTAATATAATGAGTAAAGCTGAACACTGCGCAGATGGACTCTTTAAAGCCAGATTAGCTTCTTGACACTATGAAGATCACACTCTGAATTTGTATGAGGGCAGCTTCTAAACATAGTTGGTCTTAATAATTCAAAAATTCCACTTTCTCAGTTATGATCAAGTTTCAGAGAGGAGTTCCTTTGGTCTTAATGACATTTACTCCTGAACCTCGTTGCCTTTCAGATGCCTCTTCATTCTCGAATAGGGACTTATTGTATCATCCGTCACAAAATCATATAGCACTTTTATCCAGGAATTGTAGTGGGGGAGGTTGTCATAGTACTCAGCAGCTATTTTCCTCACCTAGAAGGGAAAAAATACAGCAAGATGAATAATGAGTGTTAACAGAGTCCTATTAAAGATGACAGATGGATGTCTGACATGCACACTCAGAAAAGAAACCATGAAACTTTCTCCTACCTCCCTCTTAAATAAATAAGTAACAGCAGCAGCTTTGGGAATTCTAAACAGAAAGCAGTTTACATTTTTGGAATAAACCATCTTTGACCCTCTAGGATTACTGACTCTTTTCAACAAGCTCTGAGGGATTAGTTTACTTGTAAATTTACTTGTAGTTTATTAGCTTACTTGTAAATGTGGCACTTGCCATCTTTTAATAACAAATACTTGCAATCCAATCAACTTGATGTTTTTTAAATGTCATACTGAATGACTGGCATTGCAGGGTTTAAAGGCACCACTTGACGCTGCCATTAAGGAACCTGCCTGCAAATACCGATGAATTATTGTGGCATGCCAGTTAGAAATTAATCACTTATCAAACGTACAATTCAGCCACCTCACGTTAAGGATGTCTTTTTAAAAAAAATGACTATGGCCAGTGTGATTAGCAAGCAAGACTAGTTAGTGCGGAGTAAAACACTGATTTCAACAAAATGTGATTGCAGTGATGTTTTTAAGGCTCTGAACAATCTAAAAACCACTGAATTGCACATTGTAAGTGTATGAATTGTATCTATGAGTTACCTTTCAATAGAGATGTTGAAAGAAACCTTGTTATGCATATCTATTAACTAACCATGTGATCGTTACATGCAACATAATTACTGCAACACAACTATTGCAGAACAAGGTACTTCTTGGCATACACAATAGAACAGGCAGGAAAGGAAGACCAGAGAACTTTGAGAATGTCTATTAGTTCAGCTATGTGTGGAATGGAGTGGGAAATAAATTCTCACTGATGAACCATGAGCAGGTAATGTTTAAGCTGACCTAAGTTTTCAGTTTACAGACTGCTCAAGAAAATTACAAGTCAAAATATGTGGCTTATGTTGGAAAAGGTGAATTATTTTGTTCAAAGGTGACCAGCTTTCTCCTTAAACCATGTCATGTCCAACTCTTTTTGCGAGCCCATGGACTGTAGCCCACCAGGCTTCTCCATCCATGGGGTTTTCCAGGCAAGAATACTGGAGTGGGTTGACATTTCCTTCTCCAGGGGATCTTCCTGACCCAGGGATCGAAACTGTGTCTCCTGCATTGCAAGCAGATTCTTTACCAGTGAGCCGCCTAAGAAGCCCTAATCTCTTAAAAATATAAAAATGTACTTTCCTAGGCAGGGAAGAGGTGAGCAAAGGTGGGCACACTCTCCAACCAAAATGACACAAAGTAGCCACACAGGCACATCACACCACGTTCAAAACTGTTTTCAGCCAGCTGTGTGGTGATTTCCCCCATTTTATTTTGAAAACACAAAACCGACAGAAAAGCTGAAAGAACAACAAAACCATCAGCCATATGCTCTTCATTTAGGTCCACCAATTAACACTATGCCACAGCTACTTTCTCTTTCTCTCTCCATATATGATATAAATCACATACTTTGCTCTTTGCTGGAAGAGAAGTTGCAGATGTTATGTGCAAACTTACTCTGAATATTTCACCCTAAATATTCAATACATATCTCCTAAGAAAAAGTTATGTCATCAGTCGTGTCTGAGTCTTTGCAACCCCATGGACTGGTGCCTGCCAGGCTCCTCTGTCCATAGGATTTTCCCAGCAAGAATACTGGGATGGGTTGCCATTTTCTCCTCCAGGGGATCTTCCCAACCCAGGGATCGAACCTGCATCTCCTGCACTTGCAAGCGGATTCTTTGCCACTTAGCCACCTGGGAAGCCCAAGAACAAGGACATTTCCCGACAAAACCATAATAGCATTCCACACCCAAGAAACTTAACACTGACACAATATTACTATTATGTGGTTCATATTCAAAACTTCCCACTAACTCAATGTCCTTTCTAGATTTTTCTTTCCTCAACTAGTAATCCAATCAATAATCAAATGTTATATTTAGTTGTCATGCTGTATGCAAGTTTGTAAACAGTCAACAGTTAAAAACTTAAGATGAAATCTATAAAATTTGGGTGAGTAGATATGCTAGCATAAAATATCTGGTTATGGTTTCCTTAATATCACAGCTAAAAAAATAAAAAATCATGAAAAATTGATACTACATCTCCTACAACTTCCCCTTTTTAGAATTACAGAAACATTTTTTGGTAATGGAACTGTAAAAGCTATCCATTCTGAGGATGGAAAGTCTAATAAGTGAATTCATCAGAAATATAACTGAAGTTTGGAGAGGATTATCCTTTGAGAAAGGATGAAAGTCAATATGCTGCCTTTCATTTACTCCACAAGCAGTAAGATAAAAGTCTACTGTGACGGGAAACGGATGGTCCCTGCCTGTGGGATGTCTGCACCACTGGAAACTGACATTCACTTATTCTGCAGAGCAATTATGCAGAGTATCTGTATTTCACAATAAACCAACACAAACTTTAGCTAAGTGTATTTAACAGTGATAAAGGTTATGTAAATTTTTGCTGCCTCCACAGAGGGAATTTCATTTTCCATTTCTGAATTACTTTACATGTCAGTTGATTATACAGACCCCCCGAACACTCTAAACTTTATGTGTCACCACAAGGCTTAGGGATCCAGGACAGTGAGGTCTGTAAAATTAGGCTGCCCAACTCATGACTTTTAAGACTCTTGCTGTTTTCTTTGATGAACTGCCTAGATGGACAAAATATACTACATTTCATTTTAAATGAGCAAGTCAAGACTAATTGTGATCACAGAACCATCAGAAATTAGAACATGTATAAAATCCTTTACTTACCAGGGGAAGGCTTTTTCCGGGAATGTTGGGAAAGTCGTGGTGTTCATTATGGTAACCCACATTGAAGGTGAGTAAATTCAGAGGCCCATAATATGAATAAGTTTCATGTCCCTTTAAGAACATATAATGTTCAGCTATAAAATGTCCAGAAATCGGGTGCAAACCTAGGCCAAATAAGGAGGCTGCCAACATGTAGACTAAAGATTTAACTCCCAAAACATAGTAAACCACGATGTCAAAAGTGATCTGGATCACAGTATTGATTATTTCCAGATAGGAGATTGGTTTGGGGTTGATGAACAGAGGTCGAAAAGCATAAAAGAGAGGCTGAAGGATGACCCATATAAACTTTCTAAAAGTAGTACAGAAGAACCAGCCTTCAAAGTCGGTTGGAATATCCACATCGATGCCGTCACCTCCGAGGTATCGATGATGATCCATGTGATATCTCTTAAAGGAAACTGAATATGGGACACCGATAGGGAGATTGGCAAATATTCCAAACCAACGATTCCACATAGCTTTGTAATGGCCAAAGGCGCTGTTGTGGGAAACTTCATGAATAGCCAGAGTCATTGAATGATTAACGCAGCTGCCAAAGGCATATGCCCAAAACAGGACCCATTTCCAGTCTAAGTCCTTTACTAAGTAAAATGCAACAAACTGAGTGAGAACCATCATAATTACAATCCATATCAAGTTGGAATCAGGCTTCATTAAGGATTTTATCTCTGGATACTTTGCTGTAAGGAAAAAAACAAACAAAAAATCAAAGCCTGAGAAAAGTGCATAACAGTTCTGCAATTAAACTAATATCAATTTACACATCAATTAATTTTTTCCAAATCATATGCTCTCTTTGAGACTATCAAATGTTCATCTACTACAGGGAAGGGGTATATGCTTTTTTAAAAATAGGTATATTTTGATGTGGACTATTTTTAATGTCTATTGAATTTGTTATAATACCACTTTTGTTTCATCTTAGCTCTCTAACTAGGGATGGAACCAACACCCCCTGCATTGGAAGTCTTTTTTTTTCTTTAAATAGAGTATGCATGGGTTCTAAGTCCCTTCTGACTCTTTGCAACTCTGGACTGTAGCCTGCCAGGTTCCTCTGTCCAGGGCCCAGGCAAGGATACTGGAGTGGGTTGCCATGCCCTCCTTCAGGGTGGAAGGCGAAATCTTAACCACTAGACTGCCAGGGAAGTCCCGGGAAGAAGTATATTCTAACAGTAAAGTTACTAAATATCATGTCACAACAAATTTGAGAATTTTTGTAGGAAAAAATGAGCCTCAAAATCTAGACCCTCATACATTAACAGAAAGATAGTCACAACATGAATAAATGTTATCTAGTTCCCTTTTCTGGAGAAGGCGATGGCACCCCACTCCAGTACTCTTACCTGGAAAATCCCATGGATGGAGGAGCCTAGTAGGCTGCAGTCCATGGGGTTGCAAAGAGTCGGACACGACTGAGCAACTTCACTTTCACTTTTCACTTTCATGCATTGGAGAAGGAAATGGCAACCCACTCCAGTGTTCTTGCCTGGAGAATCCCAGGGACTGGGGAGCCTGGTGGGCTGCCGTCTATGGGGTCGCACAGAGTCGGACACGACTGAAATGACTTAGCAGCAGCAGCAGTTCCCTTTTCACTCTTAAAAATTTTTGTATGTTACCCCTTTCCCAGGGGGGGACGCGCGGGGCCGGGGGGCCGGCGGCGCGCGCCTGTCGCCGCTGTCACACGCGTCCGCGCTCGTGTCCCTTCCCTCTGCCCCGGGCGGTGGGGGGAGGGAGGAGGGCACGCAGGCATCGGTGTGGCCCTTGCACTCAAAAAAAAAAAAAAAGAAAGAAAAAAAAAAAAATTTTGTATGTTAAATTTGTAAGTTTTACAAAAGTGGCAATCATAGTCTGATAAACTGATGTATCTGATTTAGGTTTTATAATTTCCTTATACTGACCAAGTCACTTCTACTTGCCAGTTTGTTGTAACTTCTAGCCATTTTCTGTATTTTCAAATGTTTAGATGTATAAATTTCTGCCAATGTAGACTTCTAGTTATCTCAAATTAGTGTAGATTCTAAAGAACTCTTATCGATTCACAATGCCTCTTTCTTTCCTTTCCTTCTGCATTAGGACTGAACAATGCTAATTTGTGTTAGATTATTATTTGTTGACTTCACACACAAATATCTAACCAAGTATTATGGAATATGCTAGTAATTCAGGAAGTATTGCCTAGAGGCAAATGCAGATTCTTCTCCGTATCCTGCCACTCCAGGTAATGGAAGCCCAGATACACACTTTGGTTTTGTGGGTTGGCAAGTATGTTTAACCCAGCACAACAAAAAGAAGAGGAGCAGCTTCACCTTCTTTTCTCTAAAAGTGAAATGAAGAATTCTAGCTTAAAATGCAGGACAGGAAGGTAAGTCCAGTTTCACATATATAAGGGTCGGGTTAATTCAAGGTAATTCTTCTTGTTCCTTTCCTTTCCCCTCTCCTATCCCTAACTTCTCATCTTTCTTGCTGTTAGTCCATTTCATCAGTGTTAACAATTTTGTAGGCAATGGGTCAAAAAAAGTAATCTTATGGGTTTTGAGTCTAAAACTAATTATCCTGGGATAAATTAAAAGCTCAAGTAAGTATTTCATTTAAATATGGGTACGTCCAACAGTTGTTCAAACATAAAATAACAAAGTATTCAGTTCATTGGTGAATAAGTAGTAATTCTTTTGTATTAAAATGTTATTTCT
This sequence comes from Bos javanicus, assembly GCF_032452875.1. NCBI lineage: Eukaryota > Metazoa > Chordata > Mammalia > Artiodactyla > Bovidae > Bos > Bos javanicus. Next base: position 28,054,254 of record NC_083883.1, on the reverse strand, counting down.
ATTTAGAGCTCCAGCATTTTTAGTTTAAATAAAATTTGATTAAATGGACATATCTGACAAAAGATAGAAGATAACACACGTTTTGCAGGTGTGCTGCTGCTGCTGGTGCTGCTGCTGCTGCTGCTGCTGCTAAGTCACGTCAGTTGTGTCCGACTCTAGTATATAAAAAATCAACACTAGGATGCCAATATAATTAAACAGGACAAAGAATAGTCTTTTCAACAAATGGTGCTGGAACAACTGGTCATCCACATGTAAAAGAATAAAACTGGACCTCTCTCTTACACCATACACAAAAATTGAGTGAGTGAGTGAAGTTGCTCAGTCGTGTCTGTGGACACATGGACTCGTGGACTGTAGCCCACCAGGCTCCTCCGTCCATGGGATTCTCCAGGCAGGAATACTGGAGTGGGGTGCCATTTCCTTCTCCAGGGGATCTTCCCAACCCAGGGATCGAACCCAGGTCTCCCACATTGCAGGCAGACACTTTAACCTCTGAGCCACCAGGGAAGTCACAAAAATTACTTGGCTACAAAAAGGAATGGAGTACTGATACATGCTGCAACATGCGTGAACCTTGAAAACATCGTGCTAAGTGAGAGAAGTCAGTCACGAAAGACCAAGTATTATGACCTCATTCATAAGAAATGTCCAGAACAGTAAAATCCACAGAAACAAAGATTAGTGTTTGCCCAGGACTGGGCAGTGTGAGTGAAGGATATATTCAATGCTAATGAATATAGGGTTTCTTCTTGGGGTGACAAGAACTTTCTAAAAATTAAATTGCAGTACCGACTTGATGGATGTGAGTTCGGGTGATCTCCAGGAGTTGGTGATGGACAAGGAGGCCTGGCGTACTGCAATTCATGGGGTTGCAAAGAGTTGGACACGACTGAGCGACTGAACTGAACTGAACTGAATGGTTTAATACTGTGAATATATACATTAAAAAAAAAAACAATAAAAAAAACACCCTACTGAATTGTACACTTTAAATAGGTGAGCTTTTGGGATTTCCCTGGTGATCTAGTGGTTAAGACTCTGTACTTCCAATGAAGGGGGCTCAGCTTCCATCTCTGGTCAGAAAACTAAGATCCCACATGCTGTACAGCAAGGGCAAAAACAAAAAAGGGGAGGGGGAGGGGGAACTTTACAGTTTGTGAATTATATCTTAATAAGACAGTTAAAAAAAAAAAGTTTCCCAGCAGAAGTACAGCAGTAAAGGGAACATTTCCTGCAATTATATGACCTACTAATAATCATCCTTTCCCTGATAGCTCAGATGGTAAAGAATCTGCCTGCAATGCAGGAGATCCCAGTTCGATTCCTGGGTTTGGGAAGATCTGCTGGAGAAGGGATAGGCTACCCACTCCAGTATTCTTGGGCTTCCCTTGTGGCTCAGCTGGTTAAAAATCCGCCTGCAATGTGGGACATCTGGGTTCGATCCCTGGGTTGGGAAGATCCCCTGGAGAAGGGAAAGGCTACCCACTCCAGTATTCTGGCCTGGAGAATTCCATAGACTGTACAGCCCATGAGGTCGCAAAGAGTCAGACACTACTGAGACTTTTACTTTCACTTCACTTTCACTTTCTGATGGCTCAGTGGTAAAGAATCTGCCTGTCAATGCAGGAAATGCAGGTTCAATCCCTGGGTGGGGAAGATGCCCTGAAGAAGGAAATGGCAAACCACTCCAGTAAGCTTGCCTGGGAAATCCTATGCACAGAGGAGCCTGGTGGGCTACACAGTCCACAGGGTTGCAGAGAGTGGGACATGACTGAGCAACTAAACAACAATAGTAATGGTCCAACTAAACAACAATAAATGGCCCAATCAATAGCTTTCATTAGTTTTGTACATAAATTTTGTAAATTTAGTGTATGGATGTTGGCTGTTATCATATCCATGTTCTCTTGTGCCTCTCACCCTGTCAAAACCTGACACATTTCAAAAATATCTCATCATTTAAGTACAATTTAAACAAATCTCCAGATTCTTATCTTTTCTGAGGTTATTCCATCTCCACCGCTGATATGGAACACTGAGCAGTATTTACACCTGCAGAGAAAATGATTAGCATCTTCATCGGGAAATACTGTAGTCCTTTTACTTTCCAAGTGAAATGGTCCAGTGATAATAAGTTTGTGGAAAAAAGGTTCATGTTGAGATAAGCATGGACAAACACCTTTTCACTTCCTTGATTGTCTGAATATTAAACAGATAGCTACATTTTGGTATTCAGGTGTTTGTTTTTACAGAGTTGAGACCAGATTATTCTTATGCATGTATTGATTAGGCATAGATTAAAATGTACTATATGCCATCTCTTATGTGTGATTTGCAAAATACACATTTTGATTAAAAATAGTAAAGAAAGCATCCAAGAACCAAAGTCTCTTAAAGGGGTAGCGTTAATAGCAACTATAAATGTTCACGCTCCCAGCTTATTGATTCGATTTTTAAAAATCCATTTCAATAGGATCTACTAATGCTTTTTTTTTTTTTTTACAATTTACAAATTTATTTAACAGAGTCCCTAGTGTCAGAAGGATATGGGTTTAAATCTAGATTCACCCATGTATTAGTTATATGATCACGTATTACCCAACTCAGGTTCCATTGTTTGCTAATACTTGAGAGACAAGTATTGGTTGGAAAGGAACAGTTGCTTTATCCAGGACGCCGGCAATTTGGAGAAGGCGAACTGCTGTTCAACAGCCAACTTTGAAGAGTCTGCTAGATTATGGAAGTTTTTAAAGGTCTAATTCCTTTCCTTTTGTGAAAATATGACATTTCTACCTTACTCCAGCAAAGAGCAGGGACTTGCCTTTTCTTTTCACTTGGCGAATGGATGCTGACAAGAACAACTAGGCGGATACTCTGTATGAGAAATAATTCCTCCTATTCAACTTGTCACCCATTAGTTTCCAGATTTTCAAAACAAGAGCAAACGTTGTGGTAGAATCTAACCCAAATCAGAATGCCCCTCTAACAGTTATTCACTCCTACCACATCTTTAAAATAGGGGTAACATCGACCTAGTCACTGGGAAGATTAAATTGGTTAATGTTTGTAAAGTACTCAACACAGTACCTAACACAACCCTGGGAGAGATGAGAGAATTCTCTATATAATATAGAAGCTGCAAACAGCTGAGCGCCTGACACCTCCAGAGAGTTGTTAGGGCCTAGTTTAACCTGATGTAAAAGCCCTAAATTAGCAGTCAGGGAACCAGAAGGCTAATCTTGGCAAGTCTTCCACACACAGCCTTTTCGTCCAAAAAAAACTGTGATGGATGAAAAATAAACATGAATCTGCCCCTCTCGCAGCCTTATTTGTGAGAATTCACGAGATCAGCGTGAGCACCCCAGGACCCAGGCCCTGGAAAGGTTACCCTTCCGGTCTGAAAGGCCCCTGGGGGCAAACGGGTCGGATACCACCAGCCCCCTCCCTGGGCCCAGGCTGCAGCCGCCGGCGCCGGGATCGCTAGCGGGCGTCGGCCAGCGTCCGCGCGCCCCGCGTGTGGGCCTCTAGATGCTCCGGGACCACGCCCTGCCTCGCACACGCTCACAGCCTGGCTTCGCCCGGGGCCGCCGGGCAGAGGAAGAAGGGAGAGGAAGAGAAAGAGGCGGGGGAGGGGGGAGACGGGGGAGGGGGGAAGGCGGAAGGGAGAAGGGAGAGGAGATCACTGCGCCCACCGGCAGCACGAGTATCTCTGGGCGAGAGGATCTACTCGAGCGCGGGCTGGCCGAGGGAACCCGGCTGAAGAAAACCCTGTCCCCGAACGGACGCCCGCGCTCGAGGGCGCGCCTGTGCCTCCCCCGCCGAAGGTTCGGGTCTGCGCGGCCAGGCGGGGGCGCGCGGGGGAACCCCTCCCTCACGAGCCGGGCCGGGGCCCGGGCGGCGGCGGGACGCGGCCGGGAGCGGGCTCTTAACGGGCCTCGGGCGCGCAGGGGCCGCCGCGGGGAAGGCGCGTCCAGGTGGCGGGAGGCCGCGCACGCACATAACGGGGCGCGGGCCCGAGCCTCACCCAGGATCTCCTGGCGCCGAGTGGCGTGCGGCTGATCGGTGTAGACCCACTCGAAGTCTTCCCGTGAAACGCGATTCCCCATGGCGGCGGCTCACGGGCCAGCGGCGGGCTCTCGCTCCTATCCACTCTCCTCCTGGGCGGCGGCGAAAGCGAAGACTGCCGCTCCGCAACTCGTGTCAGCCGGCGGCGGAGGGGCGGGAGAGGAGACGCAGGCCGGGGCGGAGTCCCGAGGCCCCGCCCCCCGGCCTGGAGCTGGGGTGGGCGGGCGCCCCCTCCGCGGGGCGGGATTCCGTTGCTCCGCGGCGCTCGTTTCTGCTTTTTATGTGACTCGGCGACAAGCCGGGATGCCGAGTTCTTGCAAGTCCCAGCTCCCTGAGGCCTGTTCTGCGCGGTGCTGGTGCTGGTGCCCGGGAAAAGGTGAAAAAGGCAGGAAAGGTCTCAAGTGAAATGAGACTGCGCTTTAGCGCCTCGCGGGGAGGCTGGAGCTTGAGCCCAAGAATCCTTGGTCAGTAATCAGTGGCAACTTGCCCAAGTTTTGTTTAATTTTGAAAAGCAAATTATTTACTGAGCTGTTTTTGGCTGCCTCCTCGAAATAATACCTCAGGAAAAAAATGCGGAGCGTGTGGTGATTAAGAGCTAATTAAGAAAAAGGAAATCACTCTCGTTGAGAGTGAAAAATCATGAGCAATTTGTTGTTCTGCCTGAATTATTCTAGTGTGACCATTTCTCTTGTAAGTTCATTGCTCAACCTTACATCTATCACAAGTCGTTTGAACCACCGCCTCTTCCTGAGAGGACATTTTGTCTCAAAATTAAGTTACCCCTTCTCCAATATAAAAGAAACTGACTAAGATTACAAAAAGGAAGATAACCAACAGGATATTCTCAGTAAAACACCACATCCACACATGCACACTACAGCCAAGTGTGATCAAATACCTAGAACCAAATGCTAATGTATAGAAAATAGAACAGAGGAGCATGTTAAACTATACCACAGACATAGAATCAGCAAGATCTTGACTGTGGGAAATTCTGTAGGGCAACATCCTGAGTACTTTAATAAATAAAATGCAAGAGAAACAAAAGAGGGAAAACCGACAGATTAAAAGGGCTGCAAAAAACGTCAATCAACTGCAATTTATTGATTTTGTATTTTAAGTCGTTTACAAACTGTATTTACAGCATTTTCGTTTGTGTGTGTGTGTGTGCGCGCGGCTGTTCTGGGTCTTCCTTACTTTGCAGGCTCTTCTCTAGTTGCTGTGAGCAGGCTTCTCATTATGGTGGCTTCTCTTGTTTCAGAGAACAGGCCCTAGGGCCCCCGCGACTTCAGTAATTGCCACTCCTCAGCTGTAGAACACAGGCTCAATACTTCTGACAAGGGCTTAGTTGCCCGAGGCATGTGGGATCTTCCTGGGTCAGAGATGGAACCTATGTCTCCTGCCTTGGCAGGTGGATTCTTTACCACTGAGCTGCCAGGGAAGCCCACAGCTTATTCATCTTATTTAGATTGTGATTCAAATTGTGAAAAGTTTTAAAAATTGACACGTGATCATTTCATTCAGATATTGATTAGATATGTGTTGATATTGAGGAGTTGTTAATTTAACTGTGATAATAGTGCTATATTATGGTTACAGTTTTATTTTGTTTTTTTTTTTTTTTAAGACCATATCTGTTAGTGTTGCATACCAGAGGTAAAAACCTCAAACAAACTAAAACAAATAATGGTGCATGCAGTTAACCATACAATGTTATACTATGCCTCACTAAAAATAAATGAGGAAGGTCTTTGTGTGTTAATATGAATTAATCTTCAAAATACACCATTAAATGCAAAACATTGAGCAGGAGCGGGGAGTGTATGCATAATGCATATATAATATGTTTTTCCTTGGATATGCACAAAATAGGTTTAGAAAGACACTCAAGAAATGATTATATTTTAGGAGAGTAAGTAGAAATCTGAGGGAAAGGGTTGGGAGGGAATATTTTCACTTAGTTCTTTTCACCTTTTATATTTGAATTGAATGTGGATTTTGACATTCTAGAGAAAAGGAGAAGAACTCAGTTACAGGCTTTTTGTGGGGATTAACAATATTTTAATTACACATAGGCATGCACACGCACTCAGCAGTGGCCACAGGACTGGAAAAGGTCAGTTTTCATTCCAGTCCCAAAGAAAGGCAATGCCAAAGAATGTCCAAACTACCGCACAATTGCACTCATCTCACACGCTAGCAAAGTAGTGCTCAAAATCCTTCAAGCTAGGCTGCAACAGTATGTGACCAAGAACTTCCAGTTGTACAAGCTGGATTTAGAAAAAGCAGAGGAACCTGAGATCAAATTGCCGACATCCATTGGATCATTGAAAAGGCAAGGGAGTTCCGGAAAAACATCTACTTCTGCTTTATTGACTACGCCATAGTCTGTGACTGTGGATCACAACAAACTGTGGAAAATTCTGAAAGAGATGGGAATACCAGACCACCTGACTTGACTCTTGAGAAATCTGTATTCAGGTCAGGAAGCAACAGTTAGAACTGGACATGGAACAACAGACTGGTTCCAAATAGGGAAAGGAGTACGTCAAGGCTGTATATTGTCACCCTGCTTATTTAACTTATATGCAGAGTACATTATGCAAAATGCTGGACTGGATGAGGGACAAGCTGGAATCAAGACTGCTGGGAGAAATATTAATAACCTCAGATGTGCAGATGATACCACCCTTATGGAAGAAAGCAAAGAAGAACTAAAGAGCCTCTTGATGAAAGTGAAAGAGGAGAGTGAAAAAGTTGGCTTAAAACTCAACATTCAGAAAACTAAGATTATGGCATCCAGTCCCATCAGTTCATGGCAAATAGATGGAGAAACAATGGAAACAGCGAGAGACTATATTTTCTTGGGCTCCAAAATCACTGCAGATGGTGACTTCAGCCATGAAATTAAAAGACGCTTGCTTCTTGGAAGAAAAGCTATGATCAACCTGCTGCTGCTGCTAAGTCGCTTCAGTTGTGCCCAACTCTGTGCGACCTCTGAGACAGCAGTCCACCAGGCTCCCCCGTCCCTGGGATTCTCCAGGCAAGAATACTGGAGTGGGTTGCCATTTCCTTCTCCAATGCAGGAAAGTGAAAGTGAAGTTGCTCAGTCGTGTCCGACTCTGAGCAACCCCATAGAGTGTAGCCTATCAGGCTCTTCCATCCATGGGATTTTCCAGGCAAGAGTACTGGAGTGGGGTGCCATTGCCTTCTCCGATGACCAACCTAGACGCATATTAAAAAGCAGAGACATTACTTAGCTAACAAAGGTCCATCTAGTCAAAGCTATGGTTTTTCCAGTAGTCATGTATGGATGTGAGAGCTGGACTATAAAGAAAGCTGAGTGCTGGGGAATGGATGCTTTTGAACTGCAATGTTGGAGAAGACTCTTGAGAGTCTCTTGGACAGCAAGGAGATCCAACCAGTCCATCCTGAAGGAAATCAGTCCTGAGTATTCGTTGGAAGGACTGATGCTGAAGCTGAAACTCCAATACTTTGGCCACCTGATGTGGAGAACTGACTCATTCATTGGAAAAGACCCTGATGCTGGGAAAGATTGAAGGCAGGAGGAGAAGAGGATGACAGAGAATGAGATGGTTGGATGGCATCATCGACTCGATGGACATGAGTTTGAGTAAGCTCTGGGAGTTGGTGATGGACAGGGAAGTCCAGTGTGCTGCAGTCTGTGGGGTCACAAAGAGTCGAAAAGGACTGAGGGACTGAACTGAACTGATGCACATACATACATGTTTCTTTAGTTTGGGCTTTTAAAAGATCTTATTGTGTTGTCTTACTTTCGTATCTTTTTCTTAAAAAAAATTCTGAATGTCTTTTTCTGTGGGTCGTATATTGTACACTCTTTAAAAGATTTATTTATTTTTGACCGAGAGCAACACTGGATCTCGGTTGCTGCACACAGGCTTTCTCTAGTTGCAGCAAGTGGGAGCTGCTCTCTGGTTGCAGTGCTCAGGCTTCTCATTGCGGTGGTTTCTCTTGTGGTGCATAAGCTCTAGACCACAAGCGCTTCAGTAGTTGCCACTCCCAGCCTCACAACTGGCTCAACAGTTGTGTCTCTCAGGCTTCGTTGCTTTGTGGCAAGTGGAATCTTCCTAGACCAGGGATTGAACTGTTGTCCCCTGCATTGCAAGGTGGATTCTTAACCACTGGACCACGAGGGAAGCCCTCATTTTCTTACTCTTGACAGGGAGTTTGTCTTAAAACAATCACACCAGACATTCTAGAAAGGCAGTACTATCCAGTCTGCTCTCAGAAGTTGTGGGTAAATCCCAATAGCTCCTGATGATAACTGGGAAATGTCAGACAATGTAGTTTCAGAAGACAATAATCATATTTTTGAAATCAACCTGTTCTTCCATTTGAATTTTTCATTTTCCATTAAAAAAAAATTTTTATTGAGAATTCATTTTTAAACATTGAAGCATAATTGATTTACAATATTGTTAGTATATTTCAGTTTACAATATTGTTTTGTTATACAACAAAATGATTCAGCTATATATATTTATCAGACTATTTTCCCTTATAAGTTATGACAAGATATTGAATGTAGTTCCCTATGTACATTCTTTTTCTAAAAATATTTATTTATTTATTTGGCTATCCTGGGTCTTAGTTGCGGCACGAAGAATCTTTGATCTTCATTGCAACGTGCAAATTCTTCATTTCGGCAAGTGGGATCTAATTCCCTGACAAGGAAACCTGCATTGGGAGAATGGAGTCTTAGCCACTGGACCACTAGGGAAATCCCCCTTGTGTAAATTGTTGTTGAGTATCTGTTTTATATATAGTAGTATGTGTTAGGAGAAGGCAGTGGCACCCCTCTCCAGTGCTCTTGCCTGGAAAATCCCATGGACAGAGGAGCCTGGTAGGCTGCAGTCCATGGGGTCGCTAAGAGTCGGACACGACTGAGCGACTTCACTTTCACTTTTCACTTTCATGCATTGGAGAAGGAAATGGCAACCCACTCCAGTGTTCTTGCCTGGAGAATCCCAGGGACGAGGGAGCCTGCTGGGCTGCCGTCCATGGGGTCGCACAGAGTCGGACACGACTGAAGTGATTTAGCAGCAGCAGCAGTATGTGTTAATCCCATACTCCTAATTTATCCTCCCTCCACTTTACCCTTTGGTAACCACAAATTTGTTTTCTATGCTACAAGTCTGTTTCTGTTTTGTTAATAGATTCATTTGTACTATTTTTTAGAATCCACATGTAAGTGATATAATATTAGTCTTTCTCTTTCTGACTTACTTAGCATGATAATCTCTAGGTCCATCATGTTGCAAATGCAATATTTCATTCTTTTTTTTTTTTGGCTGAGTTATATCCCATTGCATATCAATACCACACTTTGTTTATCCATTTATCTGTTGATGGATAATTTGCTTCCATGTCTTGGCTATTGTACATAGTGCTGCTGTGAACTTTGGAGTACATGTATCCTTTTGAATTAGAGCTTTCATCTTTTATGGATATATGTTCAGGAGTGGGCTTGTTGGATCAAATGGTAGCTTTATTTTTAATTTTTTTAAGGAACCTCCACATTGTTATCCATTGTGACTGTAAAAATTTGCATTCTCACCAACAGTATAGAAAGATTCCCTTTTCTCTACACCCTCTCCAACATTTATTATTTGTAGACTTATTGATGATAGCCATTCTGACTGGTGTGAGGTTATACTTCATTGTAGTTTTGATTTGCAATTCTCTAATAATTAGCAACGTTGAGCATTTTTTCACGTGCCTGTAAAGTCATCTGTATGTCTTCTTTGGAGAAATACCTATTTAGGTCTTCTGCCCATTTTTTTTATTGTGTGTGGTTTGTTTTTTTTAATATTGAGTTGTATGAGCTATTTGTATATTTTGGAAATTAACCACTTGTTGGTCGTATTATTTGCAAATATTTTCTCTCATTCCGTAAGTTGTCTTTTTGTTTTTTTGATGGTTTCCTTTGCTTTTAAGTTTGATTAGGTTTCATTTCTTAATTTTTGTTTTTGTTTATTTGCCTTGGGAGACTAATCTAAGAAAATATTGCTATGATCTGTGTCAGAGGATATTTTGCCTGTGTTCTCTCTAGGAGTTTTATGGTCTTATATTTAGGTCTTTAAACTATTTTTTGGCCACCTCATGCGAAGAGTTGACTCATTGGAAAAGACTCTGATGCTGGGAGGGATTGGGGGCAGGAGGAGAAGGGGACGACAGAGGATGAGATGGCTGGATGGCATCACTGACTCAATGGACGTGAGTCTGAGTGAACTCCGGGAGTTGGTGATGGACAGGGAGGCCTGGTGTGCTGTGATTAATGGGGTCGCCAAGAGTCGGACACGACTGAGCGACTGAACTGAACTGAACTATAGTCACCATGCTGTACATTATATTCCCGTGACATTTCTTTTATAACTGGAAGCCTGTACCTTTTGACTCCCTTCAAATCTTTTGTGTTTTTATAAACAGTAACAACCAGTTAAATAATGCAGTCAAATAGAAAGATACATTTATAACATAAAAAAGGACCTAAAAAGCAAAAAAAGGACCTAAAAGCAAATCTAACAAGAGATGTATAAGATCTTTAAAAGAAAATATTAACATTTTATTGAAAGACATTAAAGACAAATGGTGAAATAGGCTCATAGATTGAAAGACTAAATACAACAAAGATGTCAGTTATTCCCACTCCTACAATTGATCTACAAATTCAATGTAGTTTTATTCAAAATTAGGTTTTGGTGGAACTTGATAAATTTGTATTAAATTTATGTAGAAGAGTAAAAGCGGAGAAGGCAATGGTACCCCACTCCAGTACTCTTGCCTGGAAAATCCTATGGACGGAGGAGCCTGGTAGGCTGCAGTCCATGGGATCGCTAAGAGTCGGATATGACTGATCGACTTCACTTTCACTTTTCACTTTCATGCATTGGAGAAGGAAATGGCAACCCACTCCAGTGTTCTTGCCTGGAGAATCCCAGGGACGGGGGAGCCTGGTGGGCTACCATCTATGGGGTCGCACAGAGTCAGACACGACTGAAGTGACTTAGCAGCAGCAGCAGAAGAGTAAAAGGGTCAAGAATAGCCAAAACATATATCTATAAAAGAACAGGTAAGAGAACTTAGTTCACCAGCTGAAAAATTCTTATAAAGCTTTAATATATAGTTTGAAGATAACATATTAATAATATAGTGTAGTATAATAGATAGCATAGTAATAATTCAGGGATAAATAATATAATAATGAGACAAAATAGAGGGTACAGAAATAAGTTCTATCAGTATATATAATTATAAGATCAGTGAGGAAAAGGAAAGATTTTCAGTAAAAATAGTGCTGGGATAATTGGTTATCAATATGAGAAAACATGAGATTGAACTTATATTTTATACTAAAATTAGTTCAGTGTATCTTATAGACTTAAAAGTGGAAGATTAAGAAGATTTTGAATAGAAGATATTTAGGGAAGTTTAGGAAGTGATTTCTTAAAAGAAGATGCAAAAAGCACAAATCATCAAGAAAACAAATTTTAAAAGTAGACTACTTCATTAACTCTAGAAACTTCATCAGAAGTCATCATGAAGGGCTTCCATGGTGGCTCAGTGGTGAAGAGTCTGCCTGCCAATGCAGGCGATGGGGCTTTGGTTCCTGATCTTTGAAGATCCCACATACCGAGGAGTAGCTAAGCCCACGCCCCACAATTCCTGAGCCTTGTATTCTAAAGCCTGGGAGCTGAAACTACAAAGCCCATGTGCTGCAACCACTGAAGTCCGCATGCCTTAGAGCCCACAACAAGAGAGGCTACTGCAGTGAGAAGCCCGTGCACCACAATTATATAGGAGCCCCTGCAAATCCCATGGACGAAGGAGCCTGGTGGGCTGAAGTCCATGGGGTCGATAAGAGTCGGACACGACTGAGCGACTTCACTTTCACTTTTCACTTTCATGTATTGGAGAAGGAAATGGCATCCCACTCCAGTGTTCTTGCTTGGAGAATCCCAGGGACAGGGGAAGCCTGGTGGGCTGCCGTCTATGGGGTCGCACAGAGTCGGACACAATTGAAGCGACTTAGCAGCAGCAGCAGCAGCAGCAGCTCACCGAAACTAGAGAAAAGCCTGAACAGCAACGAAGACCCAGTACAGCCGAAAATAAATAATAAACAAAACTATTTTAGAAAAGTCATCGTGAAGAGTGAAAAGACAAACCATAAACTGAGAGATTTCCAACACATACAAATAATAAAGGACTAGTATAAAATATATACTTTAATATATATAAAGAACTCTTAAGAATTAAAAAGAAAAAAAGGAGGGGAGACTATAAGATAAAAAAGTAAAAACTAAGACTTTAACAGAAAAGGAAGCCTTAGTGTTGTCTCAGAGTCTAATCTGGCATGCAGATACCATGTCAAGTATTTACAGCAGAGGGAATTTAACATAGGGCATGAGTTATACCAGTGATGGAGGAGTTGGGAGGCAGAGGGAATAGCGAGGACAATGTGGGAAACTATTCCCATTCCCTCAGCTGGAAGGAGACAGAGGTAGGAGAAAGTGTTCTAGGGCCCCAGAAGGTAATACTACCCAGTGGAAGCTGAAATTGCAGTGAGCATGTCTGGGAGGAGCTCAAGCCACAGTCGCAGCAGGCAAAGCCCAGGGTAGAGAAGGGAGGGGAGAACTCCTTGGCTTCACCCTTCTGCCTTCAAGTGTCCTCCCCTCGGTGTTTCCTATTAACCAAACTCAGCCAGAATCCAGTTGACGTGGGAGCCCATGGAGTGAGCCCCTCTACAGTGCACTGCAGGAGAACATGAGGAATGGATCTGAGGGTAGACGGGCATAAACTAACACAAATGACCCAGGATGAAGTGAAAAATGTTCAACCTTATTATATCAATGACATGCAATTAAACTCTACAGGAAGATACCATTTTAGAAGTTCTCACTCCCAGCCAAACAACTACAACTGGTGGATGTTTTAGAGAACAGCAGCTATTTAAAGTCTGTGGAAATTGTCCTAAGGACATACAGCAAATAAAATATTTATTCAAAGGATCTACTAAATTTCAGCAAAAACAGCAAATGTCTACAGCACTTGAATGATGACCTGCTTTTACTCCCGTCAACCCAATCTCAATATAACAGATGCACCTCTCCAGGCAGCTGTGGCCAAGAAGATAAGGTTCCCTATTCCCCAGCTCCCAGTAAAGGGCTATGGTGTCTTCCTAGGAGGGACAGGTTGCCAGCATTTCTCATGCTTCCACCTCAACTGCCTCACCACAGTTCCATGTTGCAAAGGGTAAATTCCAAGAGAAATGAAGCAGGAAGTCAAGAGTATTCATCCACTTGCCATCTCATGGAGTGGGAGCTCTACAAAAGCTGAGGCAGACTGAGAATACTGGGCTCTCAATCATCCTCACATCAACTCGTTTGTATCCCTGGAAAGGGCCTCACATTTAACTGAATCAAATTGTGGAGCAACTTATGCTCGAGGACATTGTCAATAATAACAGAGTTATCAGCCAGCAATTAGAGAAACCTACCAGCTGGGTGTTATACCAAAAGAAGCAGCCAACACATCAGGGAAAGGTATAATCAAAAAGTGCCCTGATGACATCCCTGGTGGAAGAGTGGATAAGAATTCACCCGCCAATGCAGGAAACATGGGTTCGGTCCCTGGTTCAGGAAGATCCCACATGCCGTGGAGCAACGAAGCCCATGCGCCACAATTACTGAGCCCATGCTCTAGAGCCCATGCTCTGAAACAAGAGAAACCACAGCAATGCGAAGCCTGTATACCACTACAAGAAGTAGCCCCTGCTCGCTGCAACTGGAGAAAGCCAACACACAGCAATGAAGACCCAGTGCAGCCAAAAGTGAAAAAAAAAATTTTTTTTAAAGTACCTTGCTAATCACATTCTGAAGGAGATCAGCCCTAGCATTTCTTTGGAAGGAGTGATGCTAAAGCTGAAACTCCAGTACTTTGGCCACCTCATGTGAAGAGTTGACTCATTGGAAAAGACTCTGATGCTGGGAGGGATTGGGGGCAGGAGGAGAAGGGGATGACAGAAGATGAGATGGCTGGATGGCATCACTGACTCGATGGACGTGAGTCTGAGTGAACTCTGGGAATTGGTGATGGACAGGGAGGCCTGGCGTGCTGCGATTCATGGGGTTGCAAAGAGTCGGACACAACTGAGCGATTGAACTGAACTGAATCACTGAGTGACTGCAGAACTTCAGGGCAATGCCCCATGGTGAGCAACATTAAGGCCTTCACAATGATAGAGAAATAGGATTTACTAAAATAGTCCAGCCAAGGGACTTCCCTGCGTTCCCAATGTAGGGGACCTGAGTTCCATCCCATCAGGGAATTAGGTCCCACATGCTGTAACTAAGAGTTCGAATGCCACAACTGCAACTAAAATATCCCAAGTGCTGCAGCCAAGACCTGGTGCAGCCAAATAAATTAAACAAAGAAAAAGTCCAACGAATTCACTTAACAAACAGCTACCACAACAAACTCTGAGGGATAGGGGGAGGAGAAATCAGTATTGAGAGCTCCTACAATTATATTACCCAAGCTGTCCGTTTTTCAGGGTTAAAAAAAAGAGAGAAGAAGACATGCAAAGAAACAGGAAAGTGAGTATCATCCACACAAGGGGAAAAAGCAAATGACAGAAATTGTCTGTGAGAGGGCCCAGACTGAACAACACTTCACAGCTGTGACAATAAATATGCTTAAACAACTAAAGAAAACTGTGCTTAGAGAGGTAAAGGAAGGTGTGATGAAAATATCTCATCACACAGAGAATATAAATAAAGAGATAGAAATTATAAAAAAGAACTAAAGGGGAAGTCTGAAGTTGAAAAGTTTAAGACCTAAAATGAAAACTGCACTAAAGAGGCTCAACAGTAGATTTCAACTGACAGGAGAAAAATCTGTTGAATTTATAAATAGAGATGATACGACCTGAACAATAGAGGGGGTTTTTTGTTTTTAAATGAAGAAAAATGAGCAGAAACAGGGCAAATGCCATGTGAATGTGAAGATAGACATCTACAAGCTGAAGATAGAGTTCTAGAGCAAATCCTTCCATCAGAGCAAAAGGAATCAGCCTTGCCAACAGCTTGATCTCATGGTGTTAGCCTATAGAACTGTGAGATAGTAAATTTCTGTTAAGTTTCCCAGTCAATAAGTTTGCAGTAGAAACTAATACAGGCACCAATCTGTCATCTGCTGCTAATCTCTCCAAAGTGAGTCTGAAAAATGTTTTAGCATAAACTTTGATTCCGCAATACAAGTGAGCTTTCAGTTAAGAAAAGTGTAAAACCTGTACAGGTTGGTCTTTTTCTTTTTAATTTGTCTGTGCTGTCTTTGTCTTTAGTTGAGCCGGTGGGACCAGGCTCTGACCAGGGATTGAACCTGGGTCCCCTGCATTGCAAGCATGGAGTCCAAACCACCAGATCACCAGGGAGGTCCCTCAGGTTGGTCTTTGAAGTCATGTCTCCATAAGCAAAAATGCTGACCTACGAGGGGTTCATGCATAGAACATACAGAACAGAGTTGCTTGCATCTTCTTTCACCTATGACACTATTTGGAAAATAGGTAAAGTCATACTTTTCTGTAGCAAAACACTTCAGAAGAAGCTACTCTTGTGGCAAAATTGCTGAAGGAGTAGACTGGGGAAAAAATTATTGTATTTCCCAAAGGTATTTCTTTCTGTCAACCCTAGAGGTATTGAAGAGACACAGACTGTAGATTATAGTAAAACATCAGCGTGTCAGGAGGCAATCTATGGGAAAGCCCTGCAAGCATGACTCTTCCTCGCACGCAAGTAGACTTTCACTTGCTTCTGCTGAAGTTGCCAGATGCCTTCACTCCTTGATAGTCTGGTGCCAAGAAAAATACACATGTGTTTTCAGTGTAAGCAGAAATCTGTGTGAAGTCTCTGCTCATCTGCAGACATGGGATCAGAGAGAGGAATTCAAACTTGTGGAACGTGTGATCGATTTTGTGAGAGCCTTCTCAGGCAACAAGTTTAAAAGCATAATCCTAAGTATATTAATGTTGGATACAAATTTGACTTTTCCTTTTGTTTAGGTGTTTTATCAGAGGCTTCAAAACTGTGAATGGGAGGGGGTCAGGTGCTCCATGTCAGTCATGCTCAAAGATGATGCAAACTGCAAAGACTAGAAAGAAATGTCCTGGACTTCAGACTTCTGGTAAGAGATACGTCACATGCTCCCCACGTTGTTATATATGAGGAAACTAATGCCTGCTGAGGGTAAATTTTGTTATTATTAGCTTATCACCCCCCACCCAAATGTCTGTAAGAAGAAGCAAAGAGAATAATCAAGAAAGGTAATAGAGAGGATTCCTTGGGTGGTTCTGTGGTCCAATGCAGGGGCCCAGGTTCAATCCCTGGTCGGGGTAGATTCCACATGCTGCAACTAAAAGACCCTGAGTGATACAACTATGACCCAGCTTAATCCAGTAAATAAATTTTTTAAAAAGTAATAGAAGTTCTTAAATTTCTTTTGACTGAGTTAGTGGTGGTGGGCTGGGCTTCTCTTCTCTGGTACACGAACCAACCACATGCTCTGCTGAAAAAAAGCATTGTCACTTTGTAAATCCTGGCCAAGTGAGGCGGGTTTCATGAAACCATCCCTAGAGCTTGACGTTTGTGTCTGGGGACACACAAGGGCTAGTCCCTGCCTCGGGACTGACAGTACCTAAAGGTTAGAGGTGCTTAGGAGCTGTCTGTGGACAGAAGGTCTCTGCAGGTAGTGGCTTTGCCAGCAGGGAAATCAGGTGAAATGGGTCAGAGTATAACATTTGACAAGGGCTGGATCTGCACCTTCATGGTTGCTGGCATGGCAGAAGAAAACTACCAATAGTGTGGGACTCTGTCCTTTTAAAAAAACCTGCCTATCACCCCCTCGCCTTCTCCCACCTTCCTCACCCTCCTCTCCTCCAGGTTGCTGCTACTGCTGCTAAGTCGCTTCAGTCATGTCCAACTCTGTGCGACCCCAGAGACGGCAGCCCACCAGGTTCCTCCATCCCTGGGATTCTCTAGGCAAGAATAGTGGAGTGGGTTGCCATTTCTTTCTCCAGTGCATGAAAGTGAAAAGTCAAAGTGAAGTCACTCAGTCGTGTCCAACTCTTAGTGACCCCATGGACTGCAGCCTACCAGGCTCCTCTGTCCATGGGATTTTCCAGGCAAGAGTACTGGAGTGGGGTGCCATTGCCTTCCCCCAGGTTAGATGCCAAGAATCCTGCAAGAGGGGGTAGAGGAAAAGCCAGGAAGAAATATCCTCCTCCCTGCCTTTCTCCTCTGTAAACATCTAAGCCTAAATCAGGCCTGACCAGTAGAAAGAGGAAAGAAGCTTTTAGTCTAGTGAAACAATATCATGTTTACCTGGATCAGACTGGAGTTTTAAATACCCAAATAAAGGGAATTAATTTATTAGTGACCAAGAGAAACTGAAAGACTCTGGGCTCTGCCTGAGTCTTCATCTGAGTCAGAATTCAGCAGAACAGTATAAAGGGCAGCTAAGAAGGAAAACATACTATCTACTCCTGTCAGCACTCTTCCACGTCCAGCTCCTCTGAAAGCAGTTGCGCTCTGATGACTCTTGTATCCTCCAGCGTCTCTGGTTGATGAGAAATGAACATCATGACTCAGAATAGGGGCAAAGGGCAAAGACTAGAAAGAAACGTCCCAGACTTCAGATCCCCTGATGCGAGATATGTCACACGTTCCCCATGTTGTTTTATATGAGGAAGCCAATGCCCGGGAAGAGTAAGTGGTGTGTCTTAGCTCACACAGCTTACAAAATGTCAGTAGCTCAGCTGGTAAAGAATCTGCCTGCAACACAGGAGACCCTGGTTCGACTCCTGGAAGATCTACTCCCTTTGATTCCTGGAAGATCTGTTAGGAAGATCTGCTGGAGAAGGGATAGGCTACCCACTCCAGTATTCTTGGTCTTCCCTGGTGGCTCAGCTGGTAAAGAATCCGCCTGCAGTGTGGGAGACCTGGGTTCGACCCCTGGGTTGGGAAGATCCCCTGGAGAAGGGAACGGCTACCCAGTCCAGTATTCTGGCCTAGAGAATTCCATGGACTGTATAGTCCATGGGGTCGCAAAGAGTCGGATACGACTGAGTGACTTCCACTTTCACTTTGAAGAAGGAACCAAGGCTCTCTGGTTCCAAATCCCAAATGGAAAAGGGAATGATCTGGAAGGGACTTGCACTGTGAGGAAGGTGGGGCTCAGGACCCTGTCAACACCATGAACCTGTGACAGAACAGTTCACAGGGTGAAGTAGTTGCCAACCACACCCATGAGTGGAGGAAATGGTGTGTAGCTTTTATTCTTTCCGAGTCTGGATTTTGCAGACTGAGTGACTGTTTTGTATATTTGTAATAAATATACAGGGGACTTAGAGCTTTTCAATGCTTTGAATTTTCTAGAAAACAGAGGCTGTTTTCTAGGCTTTTATTGATATAAGGCATGTCCAAAATAAAACCATAAAAGGCTCATGCCTTCCTAAAAATACTATGTTTCTGGTCCGCTGATGCCTGGAGAAGCATTAGAATTGGTACAGACCATTTCAGGGGGGAAAAAAATAGGAAGAAAGAAAAAGAGGAAAGAGTTTTTACATTATTGCCCATAAAATGTAGAGAGCCTGAACATGAACATACAGAAATTATTTCTTCTGGCAGATGTATAAAGGAGTGTCTTTACTGTTTTTAGCCACAGCACTTCTGACACCAAATGAGAGGCTTTTTTTTTTTTTCTCCTGACATGAAAGAGGTGGTGTCTTTTCCATCATTTCTTCTTCAACTTGCTGACATGACCTACCGAGAATTAGCATCAGGTTCCACAGATTTAAAGGTTCAGTCCCCTCAGTGGTCCTCCACTTCAGATGTCAATCACAAGTCCTGGGCCTCATGAATGTTTGACCAAGCCCAGCTATAAGTTGGGGGTTCCATAGCCCCTCCTCAGGTTTGATAATTTGCTAGAATAACTCACAGAACTCAGGAAAGTGCTTTACTTTTCTCTTTTTTTTGGCTGGGTCTTCGTTGTGGCTTGTGGGGGTTTCTTCTGTTGCCGAGCATACGCTCTAGAGTACTCAGGCTCTTTCACTGAGATGCTTTCAGCTTAGTTGCTCTGTGGCATGTGGGATCTTAGTTCTCTGACCACGGATTAAGGCTGAAAATTCTAACTCTCTAATCATGCCCTGGCCTTTCTGGTGACAAGGCCCATCCTGAAGCCATCTAGAGCCCTGCCAAGAAACACTTCATTAGAAAAAAAAAATATACAGGATGACTCAAGGAATTCCAAGCCATTTAGGAGCTCTAAGTCAGGAACCAAGAATAAAGATCGAGTTTCAGTTCAGTTCAGTTCAGTTCAGTCTCTCAGTCGTGTCCGACTCTTTGCGACCCCATGAACTGCAGCACACTAGGCCTCCCTGTCTATCACCAACTCCCGGAGTTCACCCAAACCCATGTCTATTGAGTCGGTGATGCCATCCAACCATCTTATGCTCTGTCGTCCCCTTCTCCTCCTGCCCTCAATCTTTCCCAGCATCAGGATCTCTTCAAATGAATCAGCTCTTCACATCAGGTGGCCAAATATTGGAGTTTCAGCTTCAACATTAGTCCTTCCAGTGAACACCCAGGGCTGATCTCCTTTAGAATGGACTGATTGGATCTCCTTGCAGTCCAAGGGACTCTCAAGAGTCTTCTCCAACACCACAGTTCAAAAGCATCAGTTCTTCAGCACTCAGCTTTCTTCACAGTCCAACTCTCACATCCATACATGACCACTGGAAAAACCATAGCCTTGACTAGATGGACTTTTGTTGGCAAAGTAATGTCTCTGCTTTTTAATATACTGTCTAGGTTGGTCATAACTTTCCTTCCAAGGAGTAAGCGTCTTTTAATTTCATGGCTGCAATCACCATCTGCAGTGATTTTGAAGCCCAGAAAAATAAATAGGTTAGGGTTAGCTGCTCTTGCTAAAAAAAGATTCTCCACATCAAACACTTAGAGGGACATATACCCTCCCTCAGTCCTCAAAAGGATGCTATTTACCCATACCTATCAGGCTCAGGAGGTAAAAGTGCTCTAATAATTTTTTAAAAACTTTTTAATATAGCCCTCCTGCCCCAGATTATTTTACGTATGTATGTATGTATTTGGCTGCATTGGGTCTTAATTGTGGCATGCAGGATCTTTATTGCATCATGCAAGATCTTTTCTGCATTTACAATGGAGAAAAGACAATCTCTTTAACAAGTGGTGCTGGGAAAACTGGTAAACTACCTGGAAAAGAATGAAGCTAGAACACTTTCTAATACCATACACAAAAATAAACTCAAATGGATTAAAGATCTAAATGTAAGACCAGAAACTATAAAACTCCTAGAGGAAAACATAGGCAGAACACTCTCTGACATAAATCACAGCAAGATCCTTTATGACCCACCTTCCAGAGTAATGGAAATAAAAGCAAAAATAAACAAATGGGACCTAATTAAACTTAAAAGCTTTTGCACAATGAAAGAAACTATAAGCAAGGTGAAAAGACAGCCTTCAGAATGGAAGAAAATAATAGCAAATGAAGAAACTGACAAAGAATTAATTTCCAAAATATACAAGCAGCTCATACAGCTCAATACCAGAAAAATAAATGACCCAATCAAAAAATGGGCCAAAGGGCTAAACAGACATTTCTCTAAAGAAGACATACAGATGGCTAACAAACACATGAAAAGATGCTCAACATCACTCATTGTCAGAGAAATGCAAATCAAAACCACAATGAGGTACCATCTCACACTAGTCAGAAAGGCTGCTATCAAAAAGTCTACAAACAATAAATGCTGGAGAGGATGTGGAGAAAAGGGAACCCTCTTACACTTTTGGTGGAAATGCAAACTAGTACAGCCACTATGGAGAACAGTGAGGAGATTCCTTAAAACACTGGAAATAGAACTGCCATGTGACCCAGCAATCCCACTGCTGGGCATACACACCAAGGAAACCAGAATTAAAAGAGACATGTGTACCCCAATGTTCATCGCAGCAGTGTTTACAATAGCCAGGACATGGAAGCAACCTAGATGTCTATCAGCAGACAAATGGATAGGAAAGTTGTGGTACATACACACAATGGACTATTACTTAGCTATTAAAAAGAACGCATTTGAGTTCTAATGAGGTGGATGAAACTGGAGCCTATTATACAGAGTGAAGTAAGTCAGAAAGAAAAACACCAACACAGTATATTAACACATATATATGGAATTTAGAGAGATGGTAACGATGACCCTATGTGCAAGACAGCAAAAGAGACATGGGAATAAAGAACAGACTTTTGGACTCTGGGGGAGAAGGCAAGGGCAGGATGATTTGAGAGAATAGCATTGAAACATGTATATTATCATATGTGAAATAGATGACCAGTCTAAGTATGATGCATGAAACGGTGCACTGGGACAGCACAGAGGGATGGGGTGGGGGTTTGGGATGGGGGGACACATCTACACCTGTGGCTGATTCATGTCAACGTATGGCAAAAACCACCACAATATTGTAAACTAATTAGCCTCCAATTAAATAAATTAATTTACAAAACCTTTTTAAATAGCCCTCCTGCCCCAGATTATTTATGTGTGTATGTATATAAGTGTGTATCCTGCCCCAGATTATTTTATGTGTGTATGTATATAAGTGCGTATCCTGCCCCAGATTATTTATGTGTATATGTATATAAGTACATATGTGTTTGGCTGCGTTGGGTCTTCGCTGTGGCATGCAGGATCTTTATTCCATCATGCAGGATCTTTCACTGTGGCATGGATGCTCTGTAAGTTGTGGCTCTTTGACTTAGTTGCTCTTCGGCATCAAACCCAAAGGCCCCTGTATTAGAGAGTGGATTCTTAGCCACCAGACCACCAGCGAAGTCCCTGCTCTAATAATTTTTGAATGCATTTACTGGTGACATGTTTTGAAATGACTTTGATTATAATAGGAGCTACTCTTCATAGTCAACCAACCTGTTATTTGAAAAACATGTTAAGTCTTGTGCAAAAAACTCTTTCATCATATCATCTTACAGAAAACAATTGATATAAGCAGTAATTCCTTAAAACCACAAACTTTGAGGTTCATAATCTTTGGGAATAGGAGCAGACAATGTACTCAGGCACCATTCCTTTCCCTGGGCTTGCCCTTGAAACTGGTCATCTATGCTGTGTGATCAGATAAGGCGATCAACTAACTTTATATAACCTTTGCTAATTTAAGCTGAGATTTGTCCTACTGATAAACAAAGATATTCTGGAGTGCCTGGTGAGATGAGTTACCACCATTCCCAGCGGCCACTGGCTTATATTTGTCTGTTTTTTTTTTTCCCCTAGGCAGTTATTTTGTTAAATTATATATTTAAGCCAAAGAATTTCCCCTCCTTCCCTATGTGAACGTCTGACTAAAAAGGGAGCTGCTGTGATTAAAGTTTAAAAGTTGACCAGATGTAGAGACATAAAAAATAATAGAAGTTAACAGAGGCAAAGGAAGAGAAGAATGGGGAGTTATTTTTTAATGAGTACAGGGTTTCTGTCTGGACTGATAAGTGGATAGCAGTGATGGTTGTATAACATTGTGTATATACACAATGCCACTAAATTGTACAGTTAAAGATGGCTAGAATGGTAAATTTTATGTATATTTTATGACAACAAAAGAAATGAATAGGGCCTCAGAGAAATATGGGACACCATAAGCTCATCAACATACATGTACTGGAAATACCAGAAAGGGAGGAGAAGTAGGAAAAAAAAATTTTTTTAAAGCGGAAAACTACCCAAATTTGATGAAAGACAAAGAAATCTAAGCTCAATGGACTCCAAGCAGAGTGAACACAAAGCAAAGAGATCCTGATCCAGGCACATCACAGTAAAAATGCTAAAAGACAGAGAGAAAACTTTGAAAGAGCAAGAGAAAAATCACACAAAAGGAGACCCCAAAGGATTAACAATTGACTCCTCATCAGAAACAATGGGGACCGGAAGGCAGTGGGATAGCATATTCCAAGTGCTGGCTGGGCAAAACACTGTTAAGCGAGAACTAGATCCCAGGGACTTACTTCCCTGGTGGTCCAGTGGTTGAGAATTTGCCTTGCAATGTGAGGGACGTGGATTTGGTCCCCGGTCAAGGAGTTAAGATCCCACATTGCTGTTGGTCAACTATGCCTGGTGCTGCAACCACTGAGCCCATGCATCACAACTAGAGAGTTCACGCACTGAAATGGAAGGTCCTGAGTGGCGCAACTAACACCCCATGCAGCCAAATACATACCTAAATAAATGAATCAATATTAAATAAAAAAGAAGTTCCCAGGCACCACACTAAGGGAACCTGTGGGTCACAGCAAAGATCAAAGACCTTTGCAACTAACACCTGGCCCAGCCAAATAAATAAATATTTAAAAAAAAAAAAAAACACCAACAAACCGGATCCCACATGCAGCAGCTGAAAGTTTGCATGCCACAACTAAAAAGATTATGAATGCCACAACTAAGACCTGGCACAGCCAAATAACAAAAAGTAAATAATATTTTTAAAAAAACTATCTTTCAAAAGTGAAGACATAATGTAGAGGTTTTCAGGTAAACAAAAACTGAGAGAATTGCTGCTCAAAAAGCCACTTGCTAAGAAGTATGGAAAGAAGTGCTTTAGGCTAAGAGCAAACGATCTCAGAATGTAACTTAAGTCCACATGGAAAGATAAATAGCCCCAGTATATGTCAAATAATGATGAAAGACAGCATAAATGCTTATTTGTTTTCCTTGCTCCTCTTAACTAATTTTAAAAGCAATTGTGTGTGTTTGTGTGTGTGTGTGTATATATACATATTATATATATATGTAAATTGTATTATTGGGCCTATAACATATAAAAATGTAAAATATTTGACAACAGCACAGAATATATCTTATATATATATATATTATATATATAATGGGAGCAAAGCTGCCTTGGATTAAGGACATGACACCAGATGATAACTCAACTCCACAGAAGCAAAGGAAGAGAACTAGAAATGGTAAATAAGGAGGCTAGTATAGCAAACTTTATATGTACTTTCCTCAGTTTCTTTATAAGGCATAGAATTATATAAAGTAACAATTATAACAGTGTATTTTTGTAATGTATATAGATGTAACATGTTTAACAATAATATTAGGTTGGTGCAAACATAATTGCAGTTTTGGACCATGAATTTTATATCACTATAACTAGGCTCGTTATAACACATCTTTATTACTCAAAATAGGAATCATTACAATCAACACATTTTTGCCAATGAGAAATAAGTTTGTTTATTCCTGTGGCATAAAAATCCATGCATTTTCTTCATCCCAGGGGTTGTGGAAGCGTTTTCCTTGCAAAAAGTTGTCAATATGCTTGAAGAAGTAGTAGTTGGTTGGCGAGAGGGCAGGTGAATATGGCAGATGAGGCAAAACTTTGTAGCGCTATTGGTTCAACTTCTGAAGCATTGATTGTTGTGATGTGAGGTCAGATTTATTGTGGAGAAGAATTTGGCCCTTTCTGTTGACCAATGCCAGCTGCAGGTGTTGCAGTTTTCAGTATATCTCATTGATTTGTTGAGCATACTTCTCAGATGTAATGGTTTCATTGGGATTCAGAAAGCTGTAGTGGATCAGACCAGCAGCAGACCACCAAACAGTGACCATGCCCTTTTTTTAGTGCAAGTTTGGCTTTGGGAAATGCTTTGGAGTTTCTTCTCAGTCCAGCCACTTAGCTGGTCATTGCTGGTTGTCGTATAAAATTCACTTTTTGTTGCATGTCACAATCTGATTGAGAAATGGTTTGTTGTGGTTGTGTAGAATAACAGAAGATGACACCTCAAAATGACAATGTTTTTAATTTGTGCTCAGCCACGAGGTACCTATTTATCAAGCTTTCTCACCTTTCTAATTTGCTTCAACTGCCAAACAACCCATTGAATGGTCAACTTTGAGTTCTTTGGCAACTTCTGGTGTAGTTTCAAGAGAATCAGCTTCAGTGATGGCTCTCAATTGGTCATTGTCAACTTCTGATGGCCAGCCACTCTGCTCCTCCTCTTCAAGGCTCTGCACTGTACGTTTGTTAGCAGTTCTTGGGCCAAATGCGTTATTGAAGTTGCAAGTTGTCTCTACTGCTTTATGACCCATTTTGAATTCAAATAAGAAAATGCCTTGAATTTGCTTTTTGTCTAATATAATTTCCATGGTTTAAAATAAATATAAATAAACAGCAAGTAATAAATCATTGGCAAAAAAGAGAGATGCACATTAAAATGATGTATAACATAACCACATTTATTTAAGAATGTATTCCAATGTCAAAGGGCAAAGTTCAACAGTGCAAGAACTGCAATTACTTTTGCACCAACTTATCAGCATGAAATGGAGGAAAAAGAAATAGCTATATATTTCTACATCTTACTGGAATTAAATTAGAATAAATTTAAAATATTCTAATTAGTTAAGATGTATATGTTAAGTTCTAGTGCATCTACAAGGAACATAACAAAAACACAGTGAAAAACTTAATGGAATTAAAATTTTACATAAGAAAATATTCATTTGATGCAAAAAGAAGCAATAAAAGAGGAATAGTGTGAAAAAAGAGATGGAACATACAGAAAACAAAAATTAAAAAGCAAACATAAATCCAAGCATACCAATAATAATATTAAATGTGAATGGATTAAACAATCCAATCAAAAGGTAGAGATTGACAGATTAGATTTTTTTTAAAAAAAAGATCCAATTACATGGTGACCACAGGAGACACACTTCAGATTTAGAGATACAAATAATGAAAATAAAAGAGTGAAAAAAGATATGTGTGCAAACAGCAATCATAAGAAAGCTGGACACAATAGACTTAAAAAAATTGTTACTAGAGTTAAAAGGGACTTTTTTTTATGGGACATATTATAAGGATTGAAAGGTTAATCCATTAGGATATCCATCTAAGAACAGAGCCCCAAAATACATGACGCGAAACTGATAAAATTGAAGGGACAAATAGAAACTCAATAATAATAGCTGATTGAGATGACAATACCCCACTTCCAATAATGGATAGAACAACTACACATATGTTCCACAAGGTAATAGAAGAACTAAAACTTCAAACCCACTTTAAACCTCAAAATCCATAGAACACTCCATGAAAAAACAATAGAATACACATTCTTCTCAAGTGCACAAGAAACATCCTTTAAGATATACCACATTTTAGGCCATAAAGCAAGCCTCAAAATGTTTGTAAGGATTGCAACATGCTAAGTAAGTTTTCTGACCACAATCAAATGAATTAAAGTCAAAAGTAGAAATTTGGGGAATTCACATGTGTTCTGGATATTAATTCCTTATCAGATATATGCTTTGCAAGTATTTATTCCCATTCTGTGGGCTGACTTTTTAAAAAATATTTATTTCTTTGGCTGCGTCTGGTCTCAGTTGTGGCACGCGCAGTCTTCATTGTGTCTTGTGGGATCTTTTGTTGTGGTGCAAAGACTCTCTAGTTGTGGCACGTGGGCTCTGGAGTGTGAGGGCTCAGTAGCTGCGGAGCTCGGGCTTAATTACCCAAGGTATGTGGGATCTTAGTTCCCTGACCAGGGGTCGAACTGGAGTCCCTGGCATTGCAAGGCAGATTGTTAATCACTGGACCACCAGGGAAGTCCCCAATACTAGCATGTAGACTGATAATTTTTTTTAAATTTTTATTTTATATTGGGGTTTAGTTTTACAATGTTATGTTAGTTTCGGGTGTCCAGCAAAGTGATTCAGTTATCTATCTATTTATATGTATATCCATACATATATCCATTCTTTTTCATATTCTTTTCCCATATAGATTATTACAGAATACTGAGTAGAGTTTCTGTGCTATAGAGTAGGTCCTTGTTGATTGTTATATATGGTAGTGTGTACACATTAATCCCAAATCTTTTTTAAAATTTTTATTTTTATTTTTTTAACACCAGAAACATTTTGTCTTGGGTATGAATGGATACATGTATGTATGGCTGAGTCCCTTTGCTATTCACCTGAGACTATTGTTAATTGGCCATACCCCAATCCCAAACTCTCAATTTATTCCTCCACCTTTCCCTTTTGGTAACCATAAGTTTGTTTGTGAAGTCTGTGATAGACTAGTTCTTTTTTTTTTTTTTAATTTTAAAAAGTTTATTTATATTAAAAATAATTATGGATTTTTGGCTGCACTGGGTCTTTGCTGCTTTGTGTGGACTTCTCATTGTGAAGGCTTCTCTTACTGTGCAGCACAAGCCCTGGGCACGAGGGCTTCGGAAGTCGCAGCTCATGAGCTCAGTAGCTGTGGAGTTTTGTTGCTCTGCAGCATGTAGAACCTTCCCGGACCAGGGATTGAACCCATGTCCCCCGCATTAGGCAGGCAGATTCTTATCCACTGCACCACCAGGGAAATCCCTTTGAGCCTCTCTAAAAAAGTTATTTTAAAATGTCTGTCTAGTATATCTGCCTTTAGGCCTTTTTAAGTTCTGTTGATTTATATTTTCCTCTTTAATGGGCTGTAAGTATAAGCTTACACTTATAAGTATACTTATATCCTGTTTCTTTGTATGCCTTGTGGGCTTTTGTTGTTGCTGAAAACTAGACATTTGAATCTAATAATGCAGTGACCCTGGGAATCAATTTTTTTATATGTTTATTTTGATTGTGGTAGGCTCTCTCTGTGCTGAGGCTCTGGCTGAGGTGTAAACTTAACGTCCTTTCAGTTCTTTATTTGAGCCTTTCCCTCAGCATACCTCGTCACTTTCTAATTTTCTCTGTACATATCGAGGTTATTAAATCTTAGTCTTTAAAGTGTGGCTTTTAGACAGTAACAGAGAGAAAGACGAAGGAGTGTTGGGGAAAGGAGTGCTGGCTTTTTAAATCTCAGGGCTTCCCTTGTGACTCAGATAGTAAGAATCTGCCTGCAATGCGGGAGACTGGGTTTGATTCCTGGGTTAGGAAGATGCCCTGGAGAAGGAAAATAGCTACCCACTCATACCACTATTCTTGCCTGGAGAATTCCATGGACAGAGGAGCCTGGCGGGCTACAGTCTGCTGCTGCTGCTGCTAAGTCACTTCAGTCGTGTCCGACTCTGTGCAACCCCAGAGATGGCAGCCCACCAGGCTCCCCAGTCCCTGGGATTCTCCAGGCAAGAACACTGGAGTGGAGTGGGTTGCCATTTCCTTCTCCAGTGCATGAAAGTGAAAAGTAAAAGTGAAGTCGCTCAGTCATGTCTGACCCTCAGTGACCCTATGGACTGCAGCCTTCCAGACTCCTCTGTCCATGGGATTTTCCAGGCAAGAGAACTGGAGCGGGGTGCCATTGCCTTCTCCGGGGCTACAGTCTATGGGGCCACAAAGAGTCGGACAAGACTGAGTGACTAACACTTTCGCTTATACTTCAGAAGGCACTTCAGCTGGTTGGGGAGAGGCTTGCAACAATGGAGGGAGGTACCACAGTGGCTTCCCACCATCTTTATCTGCACTCCTGTGATTAGAAGCAGCAATCAGTGATCAGAGCACAGATCGCGACTACGGCAGGGGGGACAGGGCTCCTTTTTGCTCAGCATAGGACCCAGTCTATTGCCCAAATCAATAGATCTCCAGGGTTCTAAAATAATTACATCAGACAGGTTCTGCCAGTGTAATTTTCCTCTAGGTGGGGAGGCAGATTCTTGGTTTCTCCTACTCCTACTCCACTCTTCCCAGAGTCCTTTGGAGTTTTGTACTGACTCTCTCAGGTAGAAAGTATTTTACAGATGATGAAACTGAGCTTCAGAGGTACTAACTACCCAAGCTGGTATTACATAACTCATAACAGGTCTGGCTGGGAATAGGGGCCCACTAATTCTGGTTCCACAGCGTGTATGCTTGACTCTAAGTTGTGTCTTAAGGTGAAGGAAGTTCTGAAGAGGCTCCTCTCTTTATTCTACCAGGTACAGCTCAAGGTCCTCCTTCCTTTTCAGGTCCATCAGCCCAAGGTGGAGAAGGATGAGGGCTGCCAGACTGGTTTCTGTCCCATGGCTCTCAAGGAAGTACTGTTGTTGTTCAGTCACTCAGCTGTGTTTGACTCATTTTGACTTCATGGACTGCAGGACGCCAGGCTTCCCTGTCCTTCACTATCTCCTGGAGTTTGCTCAGATTCATGTCCGTCGAGTCAATGATGCCATCCAACCATCTCATCCTCTGTCATCCCCTTCTCCTGCCCTCAGTCTTTCCCAACATCAGGGTTTTTTTCCCCAATGAGTCAGCTCTTCGCATCAGGTGGCCAAAGTATTGAAGCTTCAGCCTAAGTCCTTCCAATGAATATTCAGGATTGGTTTCTTTTGGATTGACTGGTTTGATCGCCTTTCTGTCTGTCCAAGAGACTCTTGAGAGTCTTCTCCAGCACCACAATTCAAAAGCATCAATTCTTTGGCACTCAGTCTTCTTTATGGTACAACTCTCACATCAGTACATGACTACTGGAAAATCCACAGCTTTGACTATGTGGATCTTTGTTGGCAAAGTGATGGCACTGTGGGGCAGTGCAAAAAGTCCTGTGAAATATTAAAAATATCAAAAGCAAAAGTTTTAAAATATTAAAAATAAACTTCTCCAGGAGGCTAGAAAGGCTGTAATAGCAAATTGTCTTCTGTGGTTAAAAAATATATAATATACATGCTTAAAGTAGGACTTAGAGGAAATACATGTAGCCAATGCAATGTATATTCTATACTTCTATTTCCTTAGTCATATCTGTTGCTCTATATAAACCACTATTTATTTTTAATTACCTGCTTATTATGCGCTGAGCACTGTTAACTCCTTGACATTCATTGCTTTATTATCCTCTTATAAATAAGACACGGGCTTCACTGGTAGCTCAGCTGGTAAAAGAATCCACTTGCAATGCAGGACACCCTGGTTTAATTCCTGGGTGGGGAAGATGCCCTGGAGAAGGGATAAGCTACCTATTCCAGTGTTCTGACTCAGACAGTAAAGAATCCGCCTGCAATTCGGGAAACCTGGATTGGGAAGATCCCCTGGAGGAGGGCGTGGCAACCCACTCCAGTACTCTTGCCTGGAGAATCCCCATGGACAGAGAAGCCTGGCGGGCTACAGAGTCAGACACGACTGAGCAACTAAGCACAGCAGAAGGGAGGCACAAACTGCATTTGCTTTGGGAATGAAAGGCCACTGTTGTGGCAGCACCTAGGGTATAGAACTGGATATCTAAAGAGTTAAGGCGCTTTCTTGAAAGCTTGCTGCAATCCTTCAAAGGAAGAACAAGCATTTGAGGTCCCCTTCCCTTCTTCCCTCACTCCGTCTTCTGTTTAGCCTTGAAGTTTTAGCAGAAGTTTTCCCTGTGTCTTAAGACCGAGAGACACACCTTAGGTCATCCCAGGAGCCAGTATTACTCTTTACACTGCTGCTTCAGATTCCAAGTAGAAACTGACTTTTGTTCAATGCAAAGAACCCAGGGAAAAAGAATCGAAGGAAATGTAAGAGTTGAGGAAATTGAAAGCTCTTTGGTTGAATATTTTTCTATGAACAAAACTGACTGAATTTGGGGGAAGTTCATCCTTGATTTGTACTCCTTTTCCAGTCGTAATTTGGACTTTGTGCTCAAACATCCACATTGTTTTTTCTCCTTACAATTTCCTATAATTTTGCTTTCAGGAAATGACTCACCAATACCAGAGCAACACAAGCAAGTTAAAATATTTTCTGGATGAAAGAATCACCTTTAATGGATCCTGTAAGTGTTGTTTCAGGAATTAACATGAGAAAGGTCATAAATAGAGACATCCTTTTATTTTTAAAGCAACAATACTGGTGAAGTTCTTGGTTTCCCAAAATGTGCTTTCTACACAACTGAACCACCTGAGTACAAAGAATTCCATCCTGATCCGCCCTCCAAAGACGGGGAGATACACAAGTTGTCTTTATTTTTCTAGGTTTCTATGATAGCTTGATGACTAGAATGCAGTGATGGTGCTGGAGTAACTGGTAACACTGCTGTCATCCTCATCTTTCAACTTAAATTCATCTGTGATCTCTTTTCTGAACATCTAAGTTATGAACAAAGTAGGTAAAGTGTGTCTCAAAGAGTGTTTCCAGTCATTTCGTTTTGTTTCTAGTAATTCCTTATCAGTTACATCTTTGTGAAACAGAGGTGAAATTGATTTGCATGGTTTTATTTCATTGAAATTTTGAATATTTAGTTTTGGAGCTGGAAGGAATTTTGAAGAGAGAACTAGTCTTCTTCCCCAGCAGGGCAAGAGAATTGGTATCACTTCTTTCGTATTGATCGGTAGCCAACTTTGTAATAAAGTGACTGTGTTAGTGGCCTCTGACTACATCTATTGCCAGGACTGCCTTATTTAAGATTACGGGTTCTCATAAGTTGGACACGACTGAGCGACTAAGCACACACACACACACACACACAGAAGCCTTAAAAATATTTTTTACCCATATGCCTAATGTAAATGCATTACCAAAAAACTTCAGGACAAAAGTTGCCTCCTTAGAGCCTAGTCTTTCCATGATTTTAAGCTTTGTATATTACTCTTAACATTAGTGATTCTGGCACAGACTGCTTCTGGTTGATGTATGAAATCTATATATTTATTGAATTTGAAGAATTAATGTAATCTAGAGTCCCACAGCTCCCAGACATTTTAGAATGTAGCAGAGTGTAGCAGCGGAGAAGGCAATGGCACCCCACTCCAGTACTCCTGCCTGGAAAATCCCATGGACGGAGGAGCCTAGTGGGCTGCAGTCCATGGGGTCGCTAAGAGTCGGACACGACTGAGCAACTTCACTTTCACTTTTCACTTTCATGCATTGGAGAAGGAAATGCCAACCCACTCCAGTGTTCTTGCCTGGAGAATCCCAGGGACGGGGGAGCCTGGTGGGCTGCAGTCTCTAGGGTCGCACAGAGTCGGACACGACTGAAGTGACTTAGCAGCAGCAGAGTGTAGCAGGAATACATAAGCTTAGGAGGCACGGTTCAAATCACACTTAGGTGACATTGTGGCTTTGTTGCTTAACCTGAGTTTAACTTCCTTATAGACAGTAAAACCTGCTTTATAAGGCAGCTGCTGTTTTGTGCTTACCCGCTCAGTCATGTTCAACTCTTTGTGACCCTGTGGACTATAGCCCGCCAGGATCCTCTGTCCCTGGGAATTCTCCAGGCAATACTAAAGTGGGTTGCCATGCTCTTCTCCAGGATATCTTCCCAACCCAGGGATTGAATCCAGATCTCCCACATCGCAGGCAGATTCTTTACCATCTGAGCCACCAGGGAAGACCAAGAATATTGGAGTGGGTAGCCTATTCCTTCTCCAGGGGATGGATCTTCCCTACCCGGGAATCGAACTGGGGTCTCCTGCATTGCAGGTAGATTCTTTTACCAGCTGAGCTACCAGGGAAGCAGTTACAAAGCAGCTGTGAGGATTAAATTAACAAAATAAACTGCTTTTAAGAGGTGGTAGCTATTAAGGTGGCATTTAGGATGGCTCCGTCATCTTCTGTGTATGAAATACAAAGAAAACAGGTAGCACTGGTAACAACACATTTATTTATGCACCCTGCTGTGTGACCGGGAGGTGTTTTTCACTTTCCAGTAATTAAATTAGGTTTTAACAATTAAAATTCCAGATAAACTACTGTAATTTATTGTTGCTCATGACCATAAGTAAACAGACATGGCACAACATAAAGGAATTTTAAACGCATCTAACTTTAGGTATAGCTTTGAATACGGAACAGTATCTACTTTGGCAATGGACCTAATGGATTACCAATATGCTTCTAAATCTCATGGTTCTCTTCAGACACAACAGGAAAAATTTCAGTTTTTGACGTTTGAATTTCAGAAATTTAACAAAGATTCTTAGGAAGCTGGAAAAGGCCATTACTTAAGCCTATTATATTTATCACAAATATAAATGTATTGCTATTAAAAATAAACTTATGGTAGGCAGCAGTCAACTAATTGCTAATCTCATTTTGTAGATTATATAGTATTTCTTGAAAATAATTCACCTCAAGATGGCAGGCTACAGAGCTTTTTGAAGTAGTTCTTGCTAACCTTTTAAGACTAGTGAAAGAAATTCAGATCCCAAGCCAAATCACTGCATGTATTGGATTTTACATTAGGAACAGCCATTTTTCAAGAGACTGCATCGTACAAGGCAGAATGCCTTTATTCCTGGTTTCAAATTTTACAACGTATGATTATTCTGAAGGAGGTTTGGTAAGTGTTAACAAATGGGTACTCATTGCTAGAGCAGTATATTAAGAATGTGCTGATCACCAAGTATGAGATTTTAAATTAAAATTATATACTGTTGAAAATAAGACAAGATAGGGAGTTCCTAGATCCTAGAAAATATTATGGCTAAGGAAATAGAGAACTCAAAAGAGGAATCTACCTCCAAGAAACTACTTCGGTATAGTAAAATAGAATTAAGTGCCCTGTCTCAGGAAACAGTTATTAATAAGAACAACTGGGACATCACACATCATTTCTTTGGAGATTAAAGTGCAGGCTATGAAATGGCATATAAAATAATGCATAAAATAGTGCAATCTTAAGGTGCCATTATTTTTATTACACATAGCCTATGTTCATATGTCCATTTTCTCTCAAAAATCCAGCTGTAGTGACACCTTTTAGCTTATTTATTTAGGCATTACTTATACTCTGTCTTACCCACCTTAGGGGCTACATAGAATATTTTAACAAGTAGAATAATAGCGCATATATCTTGAAACTACTAAATAGAGATTAAGGCAAGCCCCTGTAAAGTTCAGTACTCCAAAAACATGTTACACCAAAAAAAAAAAAAATTTGCTTCCAAAACCAGTGGCTTTAGACCTGATGGCACCCCAAGTTTTTAAAACAGTATAATTACTGATTACTCTGATTACATCTGTGTTTGCCCTTATTTCCAGGCTCTGTACATCAAAAGAGGAGCTTAAAAAACAACAGGTTCTATATCCTCATGTTCTGAAATAATACACAGTTCAGAATACGTGAAAACCAAGTCAAGTCCACGTGGGAAACAAGCAGAGACTCCTGTGGGGCGCGAGGGGGCGGCAGTCCTTTCCATTTTTCATCCGCCCTTCCACATTTCATCTGTCTGTAGTGTTGTGATCAGTTTGCAAATGGGACAACTTTAAGTATCCTCTGAAAGACTAATCAAGGAAGATGATGGGAATACTCTATGAAATGTCCTAACATTTAACATATTAACATACAGTATTTAAATTACTGACCTACAATCCAGAGCAGGATAGTTCTCTCTCGGGTTGCTAACTTACAATTTTCCTGTAACATATGTCAGTTTTAGGTGATGGAAATATTTTGTGATTTGTTGACACTTAAAAATCATTATACTACCCAAATGCAAGTATAACAGCTATCAAACTGGCCAAGGCAATATCCTAACATATTTTAGCTAGTTAAGATTTAAAACAACTGTAGTGCTTTATTTCCTACTGTTATGCCACATTCACCCATTAACAAGTGCAACTCATTAAATTTATGGGCAGATGATTACAAGTATATATGGTAGAAATTTGGATTTTGAAACAGAAAATCTATCTTTTAAAAGTGTGAATGTTTATTATGGAAGCCAAATATTCATGTTAACTAAGACTGTAGATACATTTAGGGTTATCTAGCTGGAGTTTAAAAAGAAACCCAGGAAACTTTAAATAATTCATTAACATTATTAAAAAAGATCATCTGAGGTCATATCCCTTTGATGCATAAAGATCATACTTTATAAACCTGTAAACATGTACTTTGTTACTTAAAAACATCTTCGTATTACCAGGAAAGCAGACTATTAAAGGCCATGAGTAAGTATTCCAGTAGGTCTCCTCCAAAGTTGTGATAATATGGCTAAATCCTATGACTAAACAAATGAGACCTGCTGAGAAAATGAGTTCCAGACAGGGACTTTTATGGATGATCTTGGCTGACAAATGTTTTTTGGAAATTGTTTATTTTAAAATTACCTTCCCAACAAACCATGAAAACACTTGGACGTTATTTTATGTTTCATTGAAAACATAACTACATTGTGAATGGAGTTTTAATGTTAGACAAAGAACTGATCAAAATCTAAGGACACTATTATGTAAGGACAATATTAAAAATGGATAAGAAGTTTCATTTGGTGAAGTTAATCTCAAGGATGCATAACCATATCATGTTGGACGGATTAAAAAAAGGTAGTGACCTTGTGCTTTTCTTCAACTAAGGTACTTACCAAAACCTTAGGTTTTATACAGGTGTCAAACTCCCACCTGGAAAGGGATAGTATTCTATATTACACCTAAGTTTACCTTAAATAACTGAAGCCCAAGGCAACAGCTGTTTAACTTAACAGTCAAATAATGACTACATAATTTAGTACATTAAAATAAAACTAGACAGTAATAGTTGACTGTTCCAAAAAATACACAACTGGGGAGAATAATCACTGTACAGGTGTTAAAGTGACCACTCAGAAGGTTGACAGTGCAAGACATGCTTTTCCAGTTACAAGCTCAAAACAGGAGTGCAAACAAAATTAAAGCTTTTGTTCAAAGTTGAAGGATAAGGAAAGCCTGAAATTAATGTTAAAAAGCTTCCCTCAGGTCACCCCCCAGAAATGAAACAATCAAAATGCTTTTTCATAGTACAATTTTCTTCAATGAACTGTTTTTCAATGGCAAAACAACTGCATCCCATAAGTTGGGTTCCCTACTCATACCACTGGTCATGGCCACAATGGATCAATGAGCATACACAGTGGCGAGTCAGGAATAGTAATAGTTACCAGAGGTCTGATATCAACATAAAGAATTTGGGGTTCTGTCTTAGCCAGTGTACCTGAACCCTACAGAGAACAGCTAAAGCAGCGGGCTTTAATACTCTCTTATCCTGTAAAACCGGAGGACAAATGGACATACAAATACCACTCCCCCTCACCCACCAAAGCAAGCTGTTACGGTGGAAGATGTTAAGTGCTTAAATGAACTAAGACACTGCTCTAAAAAGTGGAGAAGTATAGAGGTTCAAGATCAATACCAGTGCAAGAGCTTTTGTAAGTGAATTGACTAGGCAATGCATGCATGCATCCATGCAAATGTAGGTCATGGCCCCAAAAGAGAACTGAAAACATGTATATAACAACTGGGTAAGTCCCTTGCCAGTAGTTTATAAAAATATATAGTCAATACTGTAGAGGCCCCTTCTACAGTCAATACTATGGAAGTCCGTTTTAGTTACCCATTACTTCAATACCAAAAAGCATTTACTACTTTTCAGACATTCCAGACAAAGGTCACTTATAACAAAAAGTCAACTTTTTTTTTTTTAAAAACAAGATACTGTCCATTTAAAAAGTAGGTCTTCTCTTTCAAGTGAACAGGACATTTTCTGTATTAAACTTAGTTTCTAGTCTGTCAAGACTGGTTTAAGATCCTTATGTAATGTGCATATATGCAGAAACTAATTTGCTTTAAACATTATCTGCACACAAAAAAAGGTTAACTTCTCAAAACATGATAGAATAGGTCTGGTTAGTACAAATCTATTGCAAAGTAAAAAGATTCTGTGCATCAGTTCAACGAGGAGAAGCAGGAAAAAAAAAAGTCCCAACCATGAGAGTTCAAGTTGTGTTCTGAAAGCCTAGAGCTGAGGGACACCGTGTCGCGCCGTGTCCAGATACGCAGAACTGGTCAAGCTACAAAGCCAGGTCTTCCTCTGGCGCTAGAAGCACGTTCCGATTTACTTTCTATTCCGGAGACGTTTAGATTTCCTAAGAGAGTCTATGGCTTCTGCGGCCTTTTTTCGTTTCCGAGGAGACTCTTCGCTCTGCCCAGACCCTGAGGAGTTTCCCACTGCACTCTCCATTACTTCTCGCAATTTGCGCTCCAGCTCTGCCAACCGTGCGTTCTGTTCACCTATGATCTGGGTCTGCTCTAGCAGTTTCTGGTCCTGGTCTTGAAGTTGTTTCTGCTGTTCTTGCACTTTGGTGCGAAGCTCAGAAATTTCACGCCTGAGAACAGTCACTCCAGCACCATTTGTCTTAACCTGCTGCTGGAGTTTGGTAACCTCTTGTCTTGAAGGGTTTTGCTTGGAGAAGAGTTGCATTGTAGTCAAGGCTGCAGACGGTCCTGGAACTATGGAGAAATGGTTTAAAATGGTCAATCATTTCAATGGCTCACCACCAGTAATAATTAATGAGACTTCTTAATGTCCTCAGTAATATCACCTCTACAGATTTCTTCTTTGCAATCTACTTGGTCTAATGAATTAATCAAATACTTTGTCTTAACTATAAATGAGTCTGAATTCTGATTTTCATGTTCATGTGGCAATATGTGGATTGCCAGCAAAAGCAAAGAGTGTCCAGGGGTGTTAACTTGGATTTAAAAATATTATAACACTTTTTTAGAACCTAGTTAAGAAAATATAAATGTAAAACTAGAGTAGAATTACTTTCTATCTTATCACACACAAGGAAACATAAATATCTGAGTCAGACGTACAGACCTATTAGGTTCATAAGTCAAATAACTGGGATACCACCAAAAAGGGTTACATCACACTCGATGACCAGGAAGAACTTCTGACATGATGTAGGAAGGCTTTGGAACTATTCTGTTTTAGGAATAACAATGTACCATGGGCATAAAAATCACTATTTTAAACTAATAACCTGCTTTTTTTTTAAACCCTATCTCTGAAGCTTTTCTAAAAGAACCATATGGATCCATCTGCACCCTAATGCTAATTTTCTCCTCATACATTTAAATAACCAGAATATTTTCCTTGACTGATACATTGTTCTTTCTCAGCTTACCTTTAGCCAACTAACAAGGCTCAGATCAGTTCTCACCTCTTGTGAAGTCTCAATCAGACCAGCCAACAATGATCTTATCTTCCTTAAGATTTTCTCTCTACTCATTTGGCATGTAAATGGACACTCCTTTAAACTATTCTCTTGCCTGTAATAATTTGAGTCATGATTATGTCTTACCCTATGAAATAATCAGATTCTTGAGAGCAGATATCATGTATTACAATTCTTTTTAGTCTTCATAGGACACAGTATAGTGCTGTCCACATAATAGTACTCAATAAGTAATAGATATATTAATGCTGAGATGTCATAAGCTTTATTATTAAATTACAGACACCCACTCACTCTACTGAGTACTCCAGGGAGCTAACTAATCTGAATGAAACAAATGTTTTACTAAAAATTGCTCTAACAAATTTATGCCCAGTTAAAAATTGTGGGTATGTATAAAGATTCAGCCTTAAGATTGTTCTTCAGTGTGGTTCAAATACTGAAAAACCTGGAGACAAATGTGCATAACAACAGGGGATGAACTACATAAGATATGGTCTGTAATCTAATCTGTCATTAGACTACAAAAATGATGCTGCAGATACACAGTTACAGACTCAGAAAAGTTCAAGATACACAGTTAAGTGGGAGAAAAAAAGGCAAGTTACAAACCTGTGTATGAACATGATTATAAACTGAAAGTATTATAAACAAAAGATACCTGGAGGAGAGCCCATGAGTCTTCCAGATACATCTGATCCTGGCAATTTCCTCTTTAGAATTGGAACAATCTTTTCATCAAAGTATTCCATTGCCATGGAGGAAATATCCCTTAACTCTTGAAGGACTTCATGAGCTCGCTGAGGGGCTCTGGTAGAATTGACATATCTCAACACACGATAAATCTCATCAATCACCTAAAATAATGAGCTCTCATTAGCACTTTATCTTTTTTAAAGAATATAGGTAAACAGGGAGTAAGGTAACTGCTTGTTTTGCAAATTCTACAGAGATCTACAGGTTGACTTAACTGATACACTGACCAATGGTAACATTACCACCTGTAACACCTGGCTTTGGGCTTGTTATAATACTATATGTTTCATATTTATATTTATTAAGCATCTTTACTGTTCTGGGGCTAAAAAAAATTACCTAATATTTATATATAACTACAAAATGGTCAATTACAAAATATACACTTATATACGTTAGCAGTAGTCCTTCATGTTACTAGTCTGTCACATTCTACTACAAAGAATCTGCTAGTGATAGGATATCAACCGATCCATAGTAGTGCTACATGTGTGTTGTAAGTAAGCAAAGTGCTGCAACACTCCAGTATTATTTGATGTCGTCCTAGGTGCTAGCACATTCCACCTACAGGTGCAAAGTAACCCTCAGCTCTCTGACCCAAAGCAGACCCTCTCTCTCTCTGTTGCTCAAGGTTTTGCACATTATGATCTCTTTTCTGTCATGTTCTCCCTGCATATCTCCCCTACCTTCTCCAGCCCCAAATTTCTAATTCACACTTGAGGTCTCAATAACACTTTCTCAGAGTAAGTAGTCTTTTCTGAACCCTTTTTAAGTATGTTAACACCTTCATCAAATCTTTTATTTTTTCTTCAGAATACACATTACAAGGTTTAAGTACTACCTTTTTCTGTTAATTTCTTCTTCCCATAACACAGTAAGCTCAATGAGAGAAGAGACCATACCTAGTTTCCACTGTCAGATCCCCAGAGCCTAGCAGTATCTGGCATATAGCAGACACCCTAATCAACGTACATTAAATGAGTGATAAAGATGGTCAAATAACATAAACTGCCTAATACTGACACATCTAAATAAAACTGGTTAGGGACAAGCCACAAGGTTAAAGTCAATACAAGAATATGATTTTTAGAGGCTAGATTTTGTTTTGAATACAATGGTCATTGTTAACAGAATTTTTACTGAGAGAATAAATGGACCTAATAAGTTTATGTACATAAATACTGGTAGACAGAAGAATATTTACAGTATGTTTGACCTAGACTAGAAATGACTGCTACAATGACTCAAGCATGAATAAGAGCTACATCTTAACCTGTGCAAGATGACTTAGTGAAAGACCCATACACAGCAAAGACTAGTTCAAACTGAGTAAGTTCAATGTACAAGCAAAGCGTTGTGTGAAAAAGGAAGCAGACAGGGATAAGATTTGTTTGATGATTGAGTAGGCCTAATGAAGGACTTGGCAATGAGAAATAAGCAGAATTTCAACGAGAAGAGAAGTCTGAGCAGAAGGAGGGTGTACATGACTGAAGGAGGAGTGCTGCAGTGAGGAGGTGGCTAGGGAATCAAAATGTATGTAGTGTTATTAGTACCACGGGCTTCCCTGGTAGCTCAGTCGGTAAAGAATTTGCCCAAAATGCGAGAGACTGGGGTTCGATCCCTGGGCTGGGAAGATTCCCTGGAGAAGGAAATAACAAACCACTCTATTATTCTTGCCAGGAGAATCCCATGCACAGAGGAGCCTGGCAGGCTACAGTCCATGGGGTCGCAAAGAGTGAGACACGACTGAGCAACTAACACTTTATTACATACCATGCATTTATTCTAGGTTTTTAAAATAAATTTATTATGTAGTGAATCCTCTTCCATAACCCTGATTCTTCAGAATTAATTTCATATCAAAATATTGCATAGGGATTACTAATACTAAATGACATCTGTAAGGCAAAATGTGAAAAATTCGTATCTACCGTATTCAGCCTTCTAAATACAGTGTGAAAACAAGGTGTATCTCTTTCCCTTTGCCCAAGTGTTCTATTAGGAAATTTAATGTTTTTAAATCTTACTACATAGAGGTTATTTTAATTAAGGGGACTCATCCAATCCATGTTTTCAATAAAATTAAAAACATTTTCTTTCCTGTGTCCAAAAGTTATAAGCAAAGGACAAGGTGAAGAAAAAGACA
Source organism: Bos javanicus (assembly GCF_032452875.1). Lineage (NCBI taxonomy): Eukaryota > Metazoa > Chordata > Mammalia > Artiodactyla > Bovidae > Bos > Bos javanicus. The sequence continues at coordinate 28,013,261 of NC_083883.1, read as the reverse complement.
GCATGTTAGAACCAAACCACTTCTGGCATTCAGAGTCATCAGTGGCTGAAATGGTTGTAGAGATACATGTTAAGAAAAGCACAGTATTTACCTGATTTTTTAAATATTTCATTTTCTCAATAGGTTTAATCACTTTCTGAAAATTACTTTAGCAACCAGAATGTAATGGTTTGAGTCTTGTATCCAGTGTAAAGACCACAGGTCTTAGGCAGGTCACTGAAACTCTTTAATGGCTCTTTATACACTTTTCAAGTAATATGCCACTGCTGAATACTAGAGATAATTAATACTTATGAAAAATATTTTTAAGTTTTAAGAAAGAATGGTAAGAAACCAAATGTGAACAACTATCACATTCCCAGCACATATAGTTTACTCTATCATGCTTATGTTTAAATTGGCAGAGTAATAAATGACATACTATGAACATCATTTAAGGCTTTCAACTATTATAGATGAGAGAATTTCTATCTTAATCTCCTGTTTAGCAAACAAAGTAGTGCAAGTGAGTGAAAGTCGCTCAGTTGTGTCCAACTCTTTGGGACTCCATGGACTATATAAAGTCCATGGAATTCTCTAGGTCAGAATACTGGAGTGAGTAGCTTCATGGGATCTTCCCATCCCAGGGACTGAACCCAGGTCTCCCGCGTTGCAGGAAGATTCTTTAGCAGCTGAGCCACCAGGGAAGCCCAAGAATACTGGAGTGGGTAGCCTATCCTTTCTCTAGCAGGTCTTCCCGACACAGGAATCAAACCGGGGTCTCCTGCATTGCAGGCAGATTCTTTACCAGCTGAGCTACCACAGATGCCCTTAGCAAACAAAGCTCCCATTAGAATATTGAACCTTGTATGTTCTCATTTTCTGTTTCTTTTTGTTCCACTTGCTGATGTGCTCAGCCATGGCTGATTCTTTGTGACCCCATGAACTATAGCCCATCAGGTTCCTCTGTCCATGGAATTTTCCAGGCAAGAATACTGGAGTGGTTGCCATTTCCTTCTCTTTGCTCCACTTGAGATTTCCTTAATTTTCCTCTCATTTATTTTTTCTTCCATATTTGTGAGTCATTCTTTATATGGCATGTGTTTGTCTTTATTTTTCTGATTAATATTTCTCTTAGACCATTAGTCACAGTTTGTTCAAGTTTTATATCCTTGTATTGCTTTCTCAAAGGTCTTTTGTTCTCCATTTGTTTTACTTTGCGTTTCTTATTAGCCTGGTGATTCTCTACTCCTTGCTTATATTTAAAAATGCAGCACATAAAAAGCTGATCAGATCTAGTTAGCCAAACTGGTGGTAAAGGTGGAGTTTAGGGGTGTAAGAACAGGGACCTAAAAAATTCAATGAAAATAGATTAATTTTTTTTTCATTTTAAAGGTTCAATGACTGCATGTGTTTCCTTGAGGACCAGCAAAATGAAAGGAGGAAATGCTTCTAAGCCAGAATTATTTTTAAGAATGTCTTCACACTAAAACCAATTTTAAAAGAAACAAAAATACAACATTCTGGAAACATTAGATAAACTGAAGGATATTTATTCCTCAAAATAACTTCAAAAACTTGAAGCCCAAGAAACACAAAGTGTAGGGAATTATTCCACATTAAAGAGAACTAACAAATTCATGTGTGATCCTAGATTGGATTCTGGACTCAGAAATAAGAAGAGCTAGGAAAACTATTATTGGGATAAGAAATGAAATTTGAATAGGACTGCTGATCAGTGTATTGGATCAATGTTAAATTCCCTGAGCTTGTTATCTGTACTGTGGTTAAGCAAGAAAATGTCCTAGTTCTTAGGGAATACACTGAAATATTTCAGAATAACGGTCACAGTATCTCCAACTTTTCTTCAAACGGTTCAGAAAAATAAAACACATATGCAGAGAGAGAACAAAAGCAAATGAGACAAAAGGTAAATAACTGCTGATCTGGATAAAAGAAATATGGGAATTCCTTGTCATATTTTTTGCAATTTTTGTGTAAATATGAAATTGCATCAAAAGAAAGCTACCCCTCAAAAAAAGAATAAAGAATGACCATCACCAGTTCCCTCCCCCCACCGAAAACAGTATTAAAAACAAACCAGCAATACAAAATCTACAGATTTTTAAGTTCCTTCAGGGAAATCTAGCTTCATGACAATCATTTATACCATGAAAGCACTGACTTTTTTTGGAGACCACTGTATTTCAATAAGCACAAAAGATTTACTGGGGTTGTTAGTAACAATGAAGTAAACAAATTATCCATGTCTTTTTTCATTATTGTATCTCCTAGAATGGTTAGTTGGCCTCTGCTCCATGTGGTTTTCAGTTTGTGTGAACTGCTAATAATGATCAAGAACTTACTGTAAAAATTTGACTTCTGTATGTCAGTCAGAAGATTTGAGAAATATATATAGGAATAAGCCAAGAATCTATACTTGATTCTGAGAAAAGATGAATGGAACATTAATATAGTGGCCAGAGTCTGCAACTATGGCCCTAACTGACCTGTGCCTATTTCTGTAAATAAGGTTTTTATTAGAACATGAGCACACCCATTCATTTACCACATGTAGAATCATGGCTGTTTCTCAGTTGAGAAACAGACCATGACATGACACAGACCACACGGTCCACAAAGTCAAAAATATTTATTATCTGGCCCTTTACAGAAAAGTTTGCTGATCCTTCCCAGAGCTCATAGTGGCAAACTCCCAACCAGTCTGAATTCTTTAGACAGACCTTTAAATGCCTTTGTTGTTAGTACTGTATCCTTGTCAAGAGACTCCATTTTAAACGCCTCCCATGAATAAGCCTTAGATTTTCACTGGGTAGAAGGGCAATGATTTAGCTTGTTTGGAGTTGGAGAGGGGACCTACAGATTTAAATCATTCCTAAATACAGATTCTCAACCAACCTTTTTGTTTTAGCCCCATTTTCAGAAGTGTTTTCAACTCTAGAATTTTTTAGAGGTTCAGCTGTGCATACTACATTGACTCCCAGCTTCCCCCACTGACAGGTTAGGAATTAACTTCCTCAGTTCTTCTAAGTCAGTTATCATTTGTTCATCTACTGTCCAACTTCTAAAATTCTGCTGCTACTGTCTACACTCTTGACCTCCTTTTCATGGGGCTTTATCTTTTCTTCCTTTTAAAAATTACATCATTTACTTTACTGAGTCAAGTATGGGGAGGAGTTAAGAGGTAAACATACATTTAATCTTCTATCTTCATCCTACCATTTAATTTTACAAACGAATTTGATTGTTCTTTCAGAGAATAATTAAAAAAAATTTTTTTCCCCCATCTGTTAGTTTAAAAGTCCAAAATTCTGGTATATATCAGGCAATCTAATTTAAATGAATGTTGCTATTACCCAGATTCACTAAGTAACTTGTAAAAACTAATTTGTGAAATGAACCCAGGAGCAAGATGCTGGGGAAACCAAGAATAAACTACTATAGAAATCATATACCAAATCAAGATTATACACTAAACTGAAAGAAAAGTATTTCATAGAATATCTTCATTTACAGATGTGAAATTTAATGCCATATCCTTATGTTCTGAAGACAGAATATGAAAGTTTAAGGATGAGAAAGTTCAAAAAAGAACAATGATAAAACAACTCAAATATTGCAAACTATGTTAAGTTAGCAGTTTAGACTTAGCCTAAGTAAGCTAAAAAGTACCAGCTACATAAAAATAAAAAGTATTAATCTAAGTATACAGTGTTTAGGCAAAATATAAGCTATGAAGATGGCAGAATAAACCAAAGTGATAATCAAAACAAAAATTATTTGTTTTTCCAGTTCAGACTTGCAGGAGAAAAATAAATTAGAATAAGATCTTGTGAAGAAATGGGTAATATTAAGGAAAAATGGAAGACTTTTCCACTGCAGGTAAGGTAAAGGTCTCAGGTAAGGAGCAAATGCCCAAGGGATACACATACGCTTCAAAACTGAAAACGTCCTCCGCTGCTACCACCTCCGTTAGTACTGGAGTTAAAAGAGAAAACAAGTGGTTTCCAAAAAATAGCAAGACTCAGCTGAATTTAACCTCATTTGTTTAAACAGTAAATAGCATCATTTCAATCACATGATCTTGATCAACTAGAACAACAGACAGACAACTTCTGTAAAGGCTGGTACTAAAATATCTTTGGCTTTGCAGGCCATATGGACTTTGCTGCCAACTATTCAGCTCTCATTAACAATAACTGGTTGAACTGTCTCTTGAGGTTATGAAACATAGAGAGGTGTCTTAAATATTCATAATCTTAACATTTTGAGATACGCAATAAAAACTATGAGGCTAACTACAGGAGACAACCTATTTTAGTTCAGTGAACATCACTGAATTAAGACCTATGAATTAGACCTGGATAAAATCTGGCCTAAGAATTAGAATCTAAAGTTTCTAACTGGTCACCTTTTTATAGAAAAGCATCAGTAGCTAATATGAGGAAAGTGAGCCATACCAAAGAATACTTTAAATAAGAATACTTTAAATAAGAAACAGGACTCCTCTGCCTCCCAACAAACATTACAGAATATTGAAAATGAAGAAAATAATAAAATATTGCCAATGTTAATTATCAATGGAAATAACAAAAAGAGAGCATTCAAATTTTACTAAGTATTAATTAGTTCCAACCATGTTAAGGGAACCTTTTGCCAGTAGCAGCTAAGTAGCAAAATGATCTTTAATTCTATCTCCATCTCTTCCACATAAAAAGATACTGAAGTTATTTCATTCTGAATTTACACTCAATTCAAGAAGCAAGGTATCAGTGAAGGTATGAGCAGCATGTTGAATTCTGGGTCCTTTATTAACTTAGTCACAGTAAATACACCACAATAAACATTTCTGTGTAAAACAGCACTATTACTTAGCCCAGAGTATACTGCTATACAGTAATTATCTATTCTTGTCGAATCTGGAAGTTTTTAAGTTGTTTTCATGAAACATTTCTCAAACAAAACAAAACCAGCTTGTCTCTCCCAACTCCCCTCCCTAAAATGGTAACAATCTTGAAGGCAGAGACAATACCTATTCTTGCTCATTGCTGTATCTCTGGCATCTTTACAAAAAGTAAAAGCTTAAAAATTTTTCTTTGCGTATGAACCCTTAAAAAACTTTCCTGAAGAACTGTAGGGCTTTTATAGCAGATTTCATAATCATAAGTTTAAGTATATAGATCACATAAATGATATATATTTATATAAGTTATTGCACAGAAGCTAAACAAATCCATTCCAAGAAACCCACTCAAAGTAGCAGCAATGGGACTTCCCTAGCAATTAAGGAAGACTGCACTCCCATAGCAGGGGGCATGGGCTCGGTCCCTGCTCAGTGAACTAAGATCCCACGTGCCTCATGTGCTGGCCAAAATTAAAAAAAAAAAAAAAAGTCAAAAGCCCACAATTATCTATACAACTTACCCTTTAATATTGTGACTACTGAATTCACAGATGACCAAAGAAGTAGGAGTGATTCTGTCATTTAAAAAAATCACTCTGTAACTTCATAGTAATTTAAAGTTTAAACAGTCCAATCCAGCTGTTACTAAGTAAGCAATTCTATTTTACCTTTCCTGGTATGAAGCAACAGAGATTGGAGTCCACATACTTCATGAAAGTCATATTTAATAATGACAGCCTTGTTTCAACAGCAGCGAGGATGTCTGCATGCCGAGCTAATGAATGGTTTCTCCTTTCTGACTCTCTCCTACCAAAAAAAAAAAAAAAAGCAACCATTAAAAGAAGTACTGTGGACTAAAATGCTAACCAAACAAAATACCTTAATGTAAGCCTAACATTTACAGGTTAATTTAGAAATCTACAACTGGGTCATAATTTAACACAATGATAAATGAATCACTATGTTTAGAAATCCTTGCTAAGGATCAATCAAATATTTATTGATAAAACATTTGAAAAAAATTATTTTTTTGTGTTTTGCCCTTTGACTATATGGATTCCTTAGTGGCTCAGTTGGTAAAGAATCTGCCTGCAATGCAGGACACTTGGGTTCGATACCTGGGTTGGGAAAATTCCCTGGAGAAGGAAATGGCAACCCACTCCAGTACTCTTGCCTGGAGAACTCCATGGAGAAGCTGGGCAGGCTGCAGTCCACGGGATTGCAAAGAGTTGGACACTACTGTGCAACTAACTTTTACTTTCACTTGGGTATATCAAGCTCAAGCCTAATGGCTATTAGAATCAGAGAAATGAGATAAATGAAAGAAGTATACATGGACATAAGGACAAGAGACCATGTATTTTTGCTCCAAGATCAGCTCATTTTAACTTTTCAAAAGTTTTGAGACATAATTCACATATAATTCACTTTTCAAGGGTACCATTTAGTCATTTTTAGTATATTCACACTTGTGTACCCATCACTACCATCTCATTGCAGAACATTTTCATCATCATAAAAAGAAAGCCTGTAACCATTATTAACTACTCTCATTATCCAGCCCTTGGCAACAACTAATGTACCGTTTCTATTGATTTGCCTATTCGGGACACTTCAGATAACTGGAATCATAACAGTACGTGTTTTGGGTCTATCTTCTTTCACTTGGCATGTTTTCAAGCTTTATCCATGTAGAAGGATGCCTCAGAGTTCTTCATTCCTTTTTATTGCTGAATATTATTCTATGGACATTCCATAATTGTGATTATCCATTCATCTGTTGCTGGACTCCTGGGTTGTTTCCCCTTTCTGGCTATGATGAATAATGCTGCTGTGAGTATCCGTGTACTTTGTGTAGACATAGCTTCATTTCTCCTGAGTATATACAGCAGTGAAGTGCAGTATACAGCAGTATATGCATATAAGCAGCATATGCCTGCTGCATCATTTGGTAACTCTGTATTTCATTTTTTGAGAAAGTGTTTTGTAAAGTGGCTGCAACATTTCATCATCCCACCAGTAATATGTCAAAGTTCCAATTTGTCCATCTCCCTCCCAACTTTTGTCCTTTCAAATTTTAGCCATCCATCCTGGTGGGTATTCACTGGTATCCCATAGTATTTTGATTTGCAATGCCCTGATGACTAATGATGTTTGGCCTTTAGTACATCTTCTTTGGAGAAATTTCTGTCAAATTCTTTGCCCATTTTCAAATTGGGGTTATTTACCTTTTTATTGTTTATGCCTTAAAAAAAATATTTTGGTTACACCAGGAAAATGTGGGATCTTAATTCCTGGACCAGGGGTGGAACCTGTGCCCCTTGCATTCGAAGTGTGGAATCTTAACCACTGGCCACCAGGGAAGTCCCCCTTTTTATTGCTGAGTAGTAAGAGTTCCTACTATAATCTGGATACAAGTCCCGTAACAGATACACGGGCTGCAGAAGTCTTGTCCCATTCTGTGGCTGTCTTTTTATTTTCTGGATGGTGTCCTTGGAGGCACAGACATTTTAAATTTTGATGAATTCTAGTTTGTCTACCTTTTTCTTTTGTTACTTGTCCTTTTAGTGTTGTATCTAAAGAACCTAATCCAAGTTAATAAAGGTTTATGACTGTTTTCTTCTCAAGGTTTTATAATATAGCACTGACATTCACACTTAAGTCTGTGGTTAATTTTCAGCTAATTTTTGTATATGGTTTGAGGAACGTCTTCAACTTTATTCTTTTGTCCCAGCATCATTTGTTGAAAACACTATTCCTTCCTCATTGAATTTTCCTGGCATTTTTGTTGAAAATCAATTGACAAAAAATGTAAAGGTCGACTTTCCGGACTCTTTTCCATTGATCTGTATGTCTATTTTTATGTTAGCACCAGACTGATTATTGTGGCTAAAGCTTTGAAACTGGGAAATGGTAGTTTTCCAACTTTGTTCTTTTTCAAGATTGTTTTGATTATTCTGAGTTTTTTGCATTTCCATAGGAATTACAGGATCAGTCTGTCAATTTCTATAAAAAGACAGCTAGGATTCTGATAGGGGTTGCTCTGTGTGCTAAGCTGCTTCAGTCACATCTGGCTCTTTGCAACCCCACTGTAGCCTGCCAAGCTCCTCTGTCCATGAGACTCTCCAGGCAAGAATACTGGAGTGGGCTGCCATGCCCTTCTCCAGGTGACCTTCCCGAACCAGGGATCACACCTGTATCTCTTATGTCTCCTGTATTGGTATCCAGGTTCTTTACCACTAGTGCCACCTGGGAAGCCCAGGGGTTGCACTGAATATATATATATATCAATTTGGGGAATAGTGCCATTTTAATAGGCTTCCCAGATGACTCGGTGAGTAAAAAATTTGCAATGAAGGAGACACAGGAGATGCAGATTCAATCCCTGGCCATCTTAAAATGAAATCTTCCAATCCATGATCACAGAATGCCTTTCCGTTTATTTAAGTCTTTAATGTCTTTTAACAGTGCTTTCTGGTTTTTAATAAACAAGTTTTGTACTTCTTTTGTTATATATATATATATTACTATCAATGCTACTGTAAATGGAATTGTCTCCATTTTTGGATTGTTTATCGCTAGTGCAGAGCATTATACAATTGATTTTTGTATACTAGTCTTTTATCTAGTATCCTTGCTGAACTTGTTTTTAGCTCTGATAACTAATCAGTGTATTTTATATATAATATCATGTGTATACAAGATGATGTTATCTGTGAATAGAATTTTATTTCTTCCTTTCAATCTGGATGCCTTTAATTTCATTTTCTTGCCTAAATGCCCTGGCTCAAACTAAAATGTTGAACAGATATGGCCAGTGTGAACAAACCATAGTAAAATCATTTATTGTGATCTGTGTATACTTTGCTACAAAAACCTGGAAACCATTTAACATGTAAACCCTTACTTAGATTAAAACATAATAATAATAATCAAGAAACAAATAAAATCCCCAGTTGTAGAATTACTGCCACTGCTAACCATAACATACCTTGGGAGTTGTGCTTTAACTTGTTTCTGACATAGATTATGGTACCTTTCCACCTTTAGAAATCCCTGATTCAACATTCTCTGGCAGACCAAGTCCATTCTTTTACAAACCTATGGGAAGACAGAATGAGAAAGAATTTTAAAAGTAAAAACTTCAGAAAATGTCTGTGGTAACCTAAATATAGAGGAAATCTAAAAAGGGGATATATACGTATATATACAACTAATTCACTTTGCTGTGCAGCAGAAACTAATACAACATTGTTAAGCAACTATACTCCAATGAAAATTAATAAAGGGACTTCCCTGGTAATCCAGTTGTTAAGACTCCATCCATGCTTCCAATGTAAGGTGTGTGGGTACAACCCTTGGTCAAGGAACTAAGATCTCAGATGCTGTATGGTGCAGCCAAAAAAGTATATAAAAATTAATTAAAAACAAATTGATAACAATTAACTTAGACTCATTAACTGATGGTTCAAAGTTCTCTGTGCTAGAATCGTTCTCCAGTTTGCTATCTGAATCTTTAAATCGGTATATGTGAATTCCTCACTGTAACCTGCAATACTACATTTAAAAATTAATATTGTATGTAAGCAAGGAATAATTTACTCTTTTTTAAAAAAGAGAATATATATGTTTCCTTGTTTATTTATATATTTGACTTTTTCTTGGTTGTGCGACATGGCTTGCAGGATCTTAGTTCCCTGACCAGGGATCAAACGCGTGGCTCATGCAGTGGAAGCTCAGAGCCCCACTTGATTCTGCACTTTAGGTATCTGCTGAAATGTTCTGAATGTATCCCCACTATTATGGTCAAAGTCTATAATTCTGAAGATCATTAAAACAAAATATTTGAAGGCTTTTAATGGTGTGAAACAAGAAAATTCTTCTCTGGCCAAAAATACATATTCAAACTTGAGTCTAACCCCTCACAAAGTTTTTATCATTACCAGAATGAAAGTTTTAAATCATTTCTTCTAGTGGCTTGGATGAAGTATGACAGTTTATAATGGCCAAAGCCTCTACTAGATGCTGTCATATCCTTCAAAATATTTTAACATGTATAGCAGACACTTAACTTTAAAAATGGTATCTTTATACAATAAAAGCATAGGATCTGAAGTCAGAACACCTAAATTTGAGTCCAGCCATTTTATGTCCTTGGGCAAGTCAGTTTCTTTTTGAAAGCCTGAATCAGACATCTGTAAAATATGGATAGTACCTCATACACAGGGATATCATTAGGATTAAAAGAAATAGACATTAAATTACGGTAAACTATAAATTGCTATATAAAAATTGTTTAAACAATTTTGTTAACAATTTTAACTTTACCACTAATTTGAAAACTTTGCTTTATATACTTAGTTCTTATATTTCTGAAATATCCCAGTATCTTTCTTATCTTAATGAAACCTACTACACAAAATACGTTTGTTGTTTGTTTCCTGAGTATTTTGCATTGACTCAGAGGTATCAACCTGGACCTCAATTCTCACTATATACGTGTGGATGTTGAAAGCACAATGCTGAGATAAAATTGAGATAAATCTACATCAAGGCTAAGTCAATTAGGCAAGGGCTGTCTTAACGCTTCTTTCTATCTCTCACAGAACCCAAATACAAATGTTTGAAAAATACTTGCTAAAACCAAATACTGATGAAACTCAAAAGTAGCTTTCTTCTGAGATTATACAGACAAAAATTCCGGTAAACTGGGCTGAGCTGATAGAGGTTTTGATACCCTAATACTAAATACTAGCCATTCCCTACATAACAGTACGCCAGATGAAAGGTATGAAGGTAAACAGTTCTTTTCAATTTCAAAGTAGATGAAAACATAATAAAGTACTGATACTTTACTGATAAATCATATTTTAAAATACAGTGGAATCTATTTCTAGCTGAATAAGTTATAAACATTTGTTCAGTGTCTATATTGAAAAAATAATAAACCCAATATGTACTGATATAAATGTTTCTAAAACAAAATATTTAATGAGTACATCTACAAATCTCTTTAATTTAGTTTAGATCTAGTAGTTTAATAGAAATAAGTGAATTTTCATATCTGCTTCTTTTGCATTAATCTACTGAGGTATTCTTACCTAAGAAAATTCTAGAAAACACAATATACAAGTGCACATTTCATTAGCTGTATGATGGTACCATCACATATCACAGAACTACTGGAAAACTCCACTGGACCTTTGTGAAAGAATGAGAGTAAAAAATGCAAACAATACCTTAGTACAGTAATGAAAATATTTTAGATTATATAGACTCCCTGAGTCTTGGGAATCCTTCTGGTAAACCTGGTCTGCATTTGAGAACCACATTGCCATAAACAATGGTACTGAACTTTGTGTGAGGAAAAAAGAAACTTTTATCATGTTATTGGAGGAAGAAAAAGAAAGTATGTCTTTGTGTGTGTGATGGGGGGATATAAAGCTGGCTAAATTCTAATCTGTCATAGAAGAAAGTCAGTTCAGTCACTCAGTTGTGTCTGAAAGTCAACAGACATTATCAAGTAGGAAAAAAAAAAAAACCCCACCCAAAGACTTCAAAATGAACTCTGAGGAATAAAAATTGGGGATTTCATTGTTGTTAAAACTATTTAATGTGAGGCATCCCCTAACACGACTTTGTAGAAAAATACTCTTTTGTTCTGTGGACTCTATAACCTCTCTGATAATTTCTGAGTTCAATAATGGAACTAAATCCACTGTGGTAATGATTTCCTAATTTTTTTTAAGTCAAATCATTATTCTGTACATCTTAAACTTATACAGTGCCATCTCTATAAAACTGAAAAAAAATGTTTATTTACAAAGTAAAAAACTAAGTCAGGAGGCTCAATCATAAAGAATCCGCTTGCAATGCATCAGGCACATGAGCAGCAGGTTCAATCCCTGGGTTGGGAAGATTTCCTGGAGGAGGGCATGACAACCCACTCTAGTATTCTTGTTTGGAGGATCCCATGGACAGCGGAGCCTGGAAGGCTACAGTCCATAGTGCTGCACAGAGTAGGACATGACTGAAGTGACTTAGCACACAACACACTGCTGTAATAACTTCCAAGGTACTTTCTAAATTATTTCATTATTCTAAAACTTTGCTGCACTAAATCTAGCTAAATACTCAATTTAGAAATCTTTTAATGATCTAGAAATGCAATGGAATGAGTACTGACTCGTACGAGCATACAATTGGCTAAGTAATTTGTGATAAATAAATAACCAGGTAAGGTCAACCAAGGAAGACTTAACGTGATCCTAGGCTTTAAAAGAAGAAAGGACAGGACTGCTAAGTTAATGCTGATGGGACAAAGGCACAAAGCCTGGAATGAATAAACCATTAGCAAACTACTTCCGAAGACAGATCAGATACGCAAGCAAGGCTGAGAAGAGTAAAAGCTCCCATGTTTTGATCAGGAAAATCAGACAGTAATGAGAAATAAATTGAAAAGGAAAAAGAGCATCTATTTTGGGAGAGACCTGGTATTGGGACAGTTGACTGGTCATTTTCCATAAGCAACTATACTGTTACAACTAAAGATAAGGTTCTGGAGATCTCACACGAAGATAGCTGAAACCACCGCAGATGAATCCCAAATAAAGAGGTAAAAGACAAGAAAAAAGATTTATCTTTTTAGAGTCTTAACTGATCATTCTAATTAAAAGCTGGCAAAAAGATCAGAAAATATACATCTGAAACAAATACTGTAAATCATACTTCAACTAAAAAAAATTAGAAAATAGGAGGTAACAAAAGCAAACTAGAATAGCACCACAAAAACCAAAAAGATCTGAAGCATTAGTTGATATTATAAGAACAGTATTTAATGTAATATTCTTCCTTTCATAAATGTTTTATAAGCACTGACTGACCAGTAAAATAAAAACAAAGACACCATAGAGCATATGAATTCAGAAGAAAGCAAAGTGACCTCTGAAAAAACAGAAATATATTAATTGTCCCCAAGGTGAGCAGTATAATTATAACTGCTATCAATGCATATTAACTTGCAAAACAAAATTACCTTATTTAAGTGTAGCTCGAAATTTGGGGTTACTTTAATTATTTCCCAAGATTACAGAAAAGAAATATCATTTCCCCAATTAAAACAAAACAAAAATCCTAGCAGTTCGGCAATTTACTCAGGACAGAAAAATTCTAGAATCTAACATACAAAGATGATGACTATGTCAAAAACGATCAATGTATTTAGAGATTAGGAAAATACATACTATATAAACAAAAGGTAACTAATGGAATAAGTATACAATAGAGACATTTAACTTGCCCCTCTGTTATTTGCTATTCTAGTATGAAGAACAGATTTGTTTTGTTAATTATTTCAAGATTTAAAATGCCATGTTTATTTTTTTCTCAAATGAACTGAACAGTCAATGCATGCGTGCTAAGTCGCTTCAGTCGTGTCCGACTCTTTGTGACCCCACGGACTGCAGCCCACCAGGCTCCTCTGTCCATGGGATTCTCCAGGCAAGAGTATTGGAGTGGGTTTGCCATGCCCTCCTCCAGCGGATCTTCCTGCCCAGGAATCAAAGCTGCGTCTCTTATGTCTCCTGCATTGGCATGAGGGTTCTTCACCACCAGTGCCACCGGGAAAGCCAATAGTTTCCCCCAATTAATGAGGAAGCTATTATCAAAGATTAGGCTGCTTAGACCCTTGACCTGAAAGGGACAGACGACACCAGAATCTACCCTTTCTTTATACAATGAGAAAACTGAGGCCTTAGGAACTTACATAACTTATTCAAGGTCATCCAATCATTAAGGGCAAAAAGTGAAATTAAGAATTTGGGTCTTCCAGCAAATAGTGATTCACACACACACACACACACGTATCATTCTAATATGGACTTTAATATGGTTTACTCTCAGTTTCCTCATTTTTTCATACTGGCTACACATTTCAAGGGTTAGCAAAGTGCCTAGGATGGCACCTCAATAAAAACCAAGCTATGTTGGGGGCGGGGAGGGGAGGGAACAATCCAGGTCTTTTGATCTGTGTATTCCCTCCCCTAATTTTGTTTATTTATTTTTGGCTGTGCTAGGTTGCACCAGCTTTTCTCCAGTTGCAGCAAGCAGGGGCTACTCTCTTGCTGGGGAGCATGGGCTTCAGGGTGCTTGGACTTCAGTAGGTGCAGTTCCTGGGCTCTAGAGCACAGGCTCAGTAGTTGTGGTGCAAGGGCTTAGCTGCTCCGAGGCATGTGGGATCTTTCTGGACTAGGGGTTGAACCTGTGTCTCCTGCACTAGCGGGCGGATTTTCTACCACTGAGCCACCAGGGAAGCCCTGATTTGTGTCTTGTTAAATTTAGTGATCAGTAGCTATGTAGACTGAAATGTTTATCCTAATTATTCTCAATTGATTAGGGTCTCTAACACTCTACTGCTATAGAAACTGTTGGCACGAGTCTAGAAAGCAGGACTTCAGTGGGTGGGGTGTTTTCGCCACACCACTAAAGTTTTGCGATGGAGCTAAACCAAGATCTTCCTATAATCCTCTCAATCAGACAAATCTTCTGTGCAGAATATTTGACAGCCATCTGGGCTGGATTCTTTAGAAAGTCATGAAAGAATGAAAACAGTGAAAAGGTGGGAGAAATGTTCCAGATTAAAGAGACTAATGCTTTATTAGATTTAAGAACCTTAACTACCTCCCCAACCCCTCTCCAAGCTATCAAAACACATTTTGGTGACAACTGAGAAACCTGAATATAAAATGTAATATTAAATACCTTGGAAGTGATGATATTGTGATTATACAGAAGTATTTTAGGGGTAAAATGTCATTGTATTTGCACCTTACTTTCATATGGTGAATGAGCGTACAAGATAAAGTAAATGTGGCAAAAAGTTAATGACAGGTACATGCATGCTCAGCCATGTCCAACTCTATGTGATCCCATGGACAGAGGTGATAAAATCATTTAAAAAATGAACAATGAATGAGCCAGTCCTATACAACTTCCCATCTCTTTCACAAGAACACTTTAATCTTTTATGAGAAAAAATTCTATCTTCTTGGTATTGACCATTTAAGATATAATACTATATACAGAGACAGAGAGTTAATTCTCAATTGTCTGTTGGTAAAATTACAACAAATTAAAAATCCCCTGTGTGTCCCTCCTAAATATGCACTTGGCAAGAAAATATAAATTTAATGTTAGCCTGAATAAAACAATTAGGATAATTACATATCTTTTTTTTTTTTCCTACTGGGAATGTTCTTCCATTTTTACTGACTGGATAAAAATTCATGACACTGAGGAAGCCTCTGCTGATTAACCTCAACACTCTTGTATTTCCTACTCTGCATTTGTTATCCTGATTCTTTGTAAATGTGCTCAAGGAAGGCGTGTACATTCTGTCTCAGTGATGATATTGTAGACAGGGTTACTGATCAGACACCTTTGAGAATCTGCCGGAGTGAAGTATTCCCAAAATATAATTTCTTACCTATACTTAAGAACTTGTTAATAAAATAAATAACCTGATGATGACATGGTAGGGGAGAAAACCCCCAGCAGTATAGACAGTGTATTTTCTATAATACAGCGATACAAGCAATGGTTCTCAAACTGTGGTTGAAGGACCCTTGGGGTTCCCAAGATCCTTTCAAGAGTTTCTGAAGCTAAATCATTTTCATAAAACCAAGATATTATTTGCCATTTTCATGCTATTCTCTCATAAGACACAGCAGAACGTGTGTGGCAACATGACATGTGATGACAGCTAATGGAATTATGCACTGTGCATTCTTGTGTATTTTAGAATTTTCAAAGGTAAGCAAATTGGGTCCTCAACAACTTTTAAGAATGTAAAGGTGTCCTGAGACAAAATTGAGAACTACTGATATAGAGAAAGAGATATAAGGAAGACATCTTGCCTACTTAAAAAAAAAAAAAAGGTAATACTTTCCCATTTTCCTTCATATTTTCTACCTGTCAACTCTCTCTACAACTGAACTTTTCAAACACATTTGAAGAAAAGATGTGAAAGGAACTATAAATGAGTAATAGACTTAACCAGCTAGAGTGCACCAGAGAAATATCCTGGGACAAAAACACAGATTTACATATTTTGCTGTCAAATGGAAAATTTCATTCCAGATAACTAGCATGACACTTGAATTGAACTTTTAATCAAATCTGTCCTGAACCACTAATAGGATTCCATTAAATTTACAGGAGCTCCACTAGAACCACAGAGGAAAAATCTATAGGATCTCTTTATAAAAGTGGCAGTCCACTGGGCTGCCAGGGAATTCCCTAAGACAACTTTTAAAAAGCCTTGCATACTTTTTTTTTTCAGTGAGAATTCTGTACTCACAAGTCAACGTTATATGTTCCAACTTGGCTGTGATGTGCTCTGCAACTAGGTGCAGGACCTTCCTTAACCTTTCCCACTTGTTTCAAAAACTCTCCTACCTGTGAAGGGGGCCTTATGTGACAGACTAATGCTGCATCAGCACAAATTTATGTGATTTACTGCAAAACAACTCAAAGTACACATTTTGTCATTTCAAAAAGTATCTTCATCCAAATAATTTTAAATATATTAGAGAAGTTAAATATTTAAAGAACTATTTTTATGTAACCAGGATTTCCAAGTTCCAGGTACATTTTGGGAGCAGTAGTCAACGGCAGAAAAAAAACAAAACAAAATCCAGTTCAATAAGGGATCTGGACATTCCTTTGGAAATAACCAGACTGGAGAGTCAAATTTCAATTATTCATGGCGAGAGGAAGCAAAGATAATTGGAAAATGTTATTTTAGCAACTTGGGGCGAACTGTATAAAGAAAATATAGAGCAGTAAGTACATGGACCCTGCACCTGTCCTCTAATTTAGGTGTGAACAATAGTTATGACTGAGGCCCTAATGTGTGTGCTAAGTCGTGTCTGACTCTTTGCTACCCTTTAGACTGTAGCCCGCCAGGCTCTTCTGTCCATGGGATTTTTTGGGCAAGAACACTGGAGTGGTTGCTATTTCCTCCTCCAGGAGATGGTCCATGACCCAGGGATTGAACCTGAGTCTCTTGTGTCTCCTGCATTGCAGGTGGATTCTGTACCACTGAGCCATCTGGGAAGCCCAAGGTTCCAACAGGGCAAGTAAGCTGAAGGAAGAAAAAAAGAAGCACCTGACAAATACATAAACCAGCTCATTAACTACTGAATGGTTGACATTTCACTTTATGGAAACTAATTCTGTTCTTAATTAATACCACTCTTTTCTAAGTACACCCAACCTTAACTCTACTCAAAAATACACTTGACAATAAAAAAAAACTATGTAATTTATATGCCAGTTAGCAGCATACACTCGGGTATTGATTTTCTCGCAAACAGTCTGTTAGGTACAAACGGTCCCTTACATTAGGAAAGGCTTTACATACTACGCACTACCGCTAGACTGCCAATTTCACTAATGACCATAATTAAATTAATGCTGACACCTAGTGGCAAGAATCTTTCATGTTACTTGAATTGCACCTTATGACATATGAACCAAAGAATTTAAAACCAAAGACACTTCCAAATCGCCACAAAAGGTTACCCACTTAAATCTAAGAATTATCCATTAATCTCAAGTAAAGAAAGGACTAAGAAATAGTTCCTCATTACTAAAACAGAGAAAAAAACCATCTTTAAGAAGTAAAACTGGGAGCTGAATCTTTTTAGGGGGGTGGTAAGGGACTCCTTATGATAAAAATCTCTGAAACTACAAATTTGTATCTTTAAAATACCAGAATAGATAACTGCTTAAAAATAAGAATGCAGCTGAGTATTTCACTTGAAAGAGATGTCATTTACTAATAAACTGTGGGATGTGTTTTTAACTCTGTCCCCTAGGATAGGCTGGTTTTCTCCCCTTTAAGAATGTTTTTAATTTTTAAAGAAGTAAATTGACCAACAAATGAACACCACCCCACCCCACCCCCACACACAGTTTTTCTCAATACTTATAAAGAAGAAGGTGAACATTCCAAGCTTTACAAAGGCATTGTCTGGCTGAAAGGCTCAATTCAAATGTCATGTCCAATTTCCAGGCAACAGGAATGTATATCATGAATTCTGATCAAGTATCATTCTTTATCAAAAATCGAAGCAATAGTCAGGATTCTACAAGAAATTCTAGGATAAAATGTTTTGGAAATTCAATCATTTAAGGGACAATCATTTTTAAATATTACTTTTCAAATGAATTTTTCTATCCTGCAGACTGGCATGGTTGATTGTGCTGTGTTGACAAGAAAATAAACGGTTCACCAGCTTGAATATTTAAGAGCCTCCTTTAAAAAATATGCTTGCATCTCAAAAATACAATTATAATCAATTTTAAATTGAAGGTGTAAATCTAAAATAGGGTTTATTGATTATTAAGAAAACGCTATACACAGCACATTCAGATATGTCTTTGTCCTCTTAAAAAACAACCCCGACCACATATTTAGCTTCTACACAGAAACGGTTTGTAATCATTTCAAAATGTCCACCTCCTTCAATTTCCTTCCCACTTAAAGATAAATTCACTGAGGAAGCAAAATAACTGACTGACTGAACTAAGACAGTCATTGAACCTTCAGTGAAGCCTCTGGGATGAAGAAAATCCCAAAGGCAAATTCATTTATTTTCATTAATCATGGACAGAATAACTGTGATTTTAAGGTATAAAACGTCTCCTAAAGCTGGCGAGTGGGCGTAAATCACTAGTTAGAAAATGAAATGCAGGAGAGGAAAAAACCTTCTCAAGGGGCAAGGTGCTTCACGATGGGGTGGCAAGTGTCAGGGGTGAGGGAAAGCCCGATAGTCACTTCTCAGGATTGCCTTCATTGGTCAACCAAGGCGCTGGGGTTGAGGTTACCAAAACGACTTTGAATTCCTCCAAACCTCTACTGGCTTTTGGGAGGACTGACCGATCCTACTTTATCTTTTGCAACAAGGAAACTTGGGTGGTAGGGGGAACAATACGTTATTCTCACAGACAAACCAAACCTAGCCGGGATAATCTCGCCTACTTCGGAGTGCTCGCCTCCAACTCCAGCCTGGGGTTGGAAGGTGATACACAAAAGGCAGGTGGTGAGACCCCTCCGGCGTCCACGCTCAGGCCGGACAGAGGTTGGAAGCCCAGCTCTTGCTGCCTCCGCCCGTGGCCCCGCTTCCGGATCGGGGGCACAGAGCCCCCGAGCCCCACAGACCCTCAAAGCCAAGTTCCTGAAAGCAGTCGCCCCCACTCTCCAAGCAAAGGCGGAATCTGGACAAGCCCCGCGGGCCAGCCCCAAGAGAGACTATGGGGCGGGAGGGGTGCGCTTGGTGCTTTAGCTGCAGCTGCAGCTCGCCAGGGGCTCCCTCCCCGGGGAACGCTCTTCCCTTTCGGGCCCTCCCCAGACCTCGGCTCTCGGAGAGGGCGGCAAGGGTCCCCAGGGGGCCTCACCAGACGGAGCTGGCTAATTTCGTCGTAGGACATAAAGCTGAGGATGTTCTCGATGGCTACGATGGGCAGCGCCACCAGCGTGTTGTTTTGAGGCAGCTGGTCCGGAGCCAGCGCCGGGGCTGGGGGCGCCTGGGACCCCGGCTGCGGGGGCTGGGGCGGGGGAGGTGGGGGCAGTCGCTGGGTAGAGGCGATGGCCGAAGGGGAGCCGCCGTCGCCGTGACCACCGCCTCCTTCCTCAGCCATCCGCTCCTCCGACGCTGCCGCCATCTTGGGGGTTTGATTCCTTCCCCCCTCTGCAAGTGGAACAGGGACACTTCCGGTGCGTCACTTCCTTCTCTTGAGCTGCCGGGAGGGGCACCTGGAGGAGGGGGAGGAGCCTTTGGGGTGACAGGCAGAGAGAGACACTTTGATGCTAGTTCAAGTGGGAAGGAGAGAGGATCACGTAAACTCCTGGAAAGGTGGTCACTGTAAGACCTTTCATCTAAGATTGGAAACGACTTGAGGGCAGAGGAACCGTGTCTGAAATTGACTTCACAGTGCAATTTTTCCTAAAGTGCTTCCCTGATAAAAGGAGATAAAAATAATGTTAACTAGTAAGTGAAGTAAGATCATGGCACCTGGTCCCATCACTTCATGGCAAATACATGGGGAGACAATGGAAACAGTGACAGACTTTATTTTCTTGGGCTCCAAAATCACTGAGGGCAGTGACTGCAACCATGAAATTAAAAGACACTTGCTCCTTGGAAGAATCAGTTCAGTTCAGTTGCTCAGTCGTGTCTGACTCTTTGTGACCCCATGAATCGCAGCACGCCAGGCCTCCCTGTCCATCACCAACTCCCGGAGTTCACTCAGACTCACGTCCATCGAGTCAGTGATGCCATCCAGCCATCTCATCCTCTGTCGTCCCCTTCTCCTCCTGCCCCCAATCCCTCCCAGCATCAGAGTCTTTTCCAGTGAGTCAAATCTTCGTATGAGGTGGCCAAAGTACTGGAGTTTCAGCTTTAGCATCATTCCTTCCAAAGAAATCCCAGGGCTGATCTCCTTCAGAATGGACTGGTTGGATCTCCTTGCAGTCCAAGGGACTCTCAAGAGTCTTCTCCAACACCACAGTTCAAAAGCATCAATTCTTCGGTGCTCAGCCTTCTTCACAGTCCAACTCTCACATCCATACATGACCACAGGAAAAACCATAGCCTTGACTAGATGGACCTTTGTTGGCAAAGTAATGTCTCTGCTTTTGAATATGCTATCTAGGTTGGTCATAACTTTCTTTCCAAGGAGTAAGCATCTTTTAATTTCTTGGCTGCAGTCACCATCTGCAGTGATTTTGGAGCCCAGAAAAATAAAGTCTGACACTGTTTCCACTGTTTCCCCATCTATTGGCCATGAAGTGATGGGACCGGATGTCATGATCTTAGTTTTCTGAATGTTGAGTTTTAAGCCAACTTTTTCACTCTCCACTTTCACTTTCATCAAGAGGCTTTTGAGTTCCTCTAAAGTGAAGACTTTCTGCCATAAGGGTGGTGTCATCTGCATATCTGAGGTTATTGATATTTCTCCTGGCAATCTTGATTCCAGCTTGTGTTTCTTCCAGTCCAGCGTTTCTCATGATGTACTCTGCATAGAAGTTAAATAAGCAGGGTGACAATATACAGCCTTGACGTACTCCTTTTCCTATTTGGAACCAGTCTGTTGTTCCATGTCCAGTTCTAACTGTTGCTTCCTGACCTGCATACAGATTTCTCAAGAGGCAGGTCAGGTGGTCTGGTATTCCCATCTCTTTCAGAATTTTCCACAGTTTATTGTGATCCACACAGTCAAAGGCTTTGGCATAGTCAATAAAGTAGAAATAGATGTTTTTCTGGAACTCTCTTGCTTTTTCGATGATCCAGCGGATGTTGGCAATTTGATCTCTGGTTCCTCTGCCTTTTCTAAAACCAGCCTGAACATCAGGAAGTTCACAGTTTATGTATTGCTGAAGCCTGGCTTGGAGAATTTTGAGCATTACTAGCATGTGAGATGAGTGCAATTGTGCGGTAGTTTGAACATTCTTTGGCATTGCCTTTCTTTGGGATTGGAATGCAAACTGACCTTTTCCAGTCCTGTGGCCATTGCTGAGTTTTCCAAATTTGCTGGCATACTGAGTGCAGCATTTTCACAGCATCATCTTCACCTTGGAAGAATAGGTGTGACAAAACTAGACAATGTGTTAAAAAGCAGAGTCAGACTTTGCTGACAAAGGTCCGTATAGTCAAAGCTGTAGTTTTTGTGGTAGTCTTGTAGGGATGTGAGAGTTGGACCATAAAGAAGGCTGAGTGCTGAAGAATTGATGCTTTTGAACTGTGGTGTTGGAGAAGACTCTTGAGAGTCCCTTGCACTGCAAGGAGATCAAACCAGTCAATTCTAAAGGAAATCAACCCCAGATATTCAGTGGAAGGACTGATGCTGAAGCTGAAGTTCCAATACTTTGGCCACCTGATGTGAAGACCTGACTCATTAGAAAAGACCCTGATGCTGGGAAAGATTGAAGGCAGGAGGAGAAGGAGGAGACAGAGGACAAGATGGTTGGATGGCATCATGGACTTAGTGAACATGAATTTGAGCAAACTCAGGGAGATAGTGAAGGACAGGGAAGCCTAGTGTGCTTCAGTCCATTGGGTCGCAAAGAGTTGGACATGACTGAGCGACTGAACAACAACAGTAGTAAGTGTAGATGAAACAATGTAAAATATCATCATTTTTCAAGAACCATACTAATGATTGATTTAGGCAAAAAGGAATGTAGGATTGATTAAAACTGCCATATGAATGAGCCTTAAAAATGTTTTCAATTAAAGAAGCAAGACCCAAAGGACCACATATTGTATGAATCCATTGATATGAGATGCCTGAAATAGCCAAAACAATAAAGACAGAAAGTAAATTACTGGTTCTGAGAGGCTGGAAACAGCAGAGGAAAGGGGAACGACTGCTAAGGGGTACAGGGTTTTTTTCTGGGGCAATGAAAATGTTATGGAATTAGACAATGGTGATGGGTACACCTCTGAATCCTACACTTTAAAATAGTGAATTTGGGGACTTCCTTGGTGGACCAGTGGTTAAGAATCCACCTTCCAGTGCAGACGATTCGGGTTCCATCCCTGGTCAGAGAACTAAGATCCTACACGCTTGGGCAACTAAGCCTGTGTGTGGCAATTATGGAGCTTGTGCACTCTGAAGCTGCGTGCCACAGCTAAAGCCCAGGGCCACAGTGAAAGAGCTTGTGTTCTAACAACCCAGCCAAATAAAGGAAAAAATAAATATTTTTTAAAATAGTGAACTTTATAGTATGTGAATTATATCTCCATAAAAAATTGATTTAGGCAAGAATCATCAAAAGATGCTAAAATGAGAAAGTAAGAGTGTGATCTGGAAAATAATATTTACATAGATTCAAAATAACCCCCACAAATTAATTATCAATTACAAGATAAAAAAAAGTTTGCAATAGAGAGATTTGGTGGACACCACCATAACCAAATGATCAAAATTAACTTCACGAGTTATGAGTGGAATTGACATCAAGTAGCTCCTGATATGATAGCTTGAAAAGGACATAGCATAATGTGGTATTCCTACCAAAAATGCATAACCTGTATTTGAGGTAGACAAATCTAGGTAACTACCCCATAATTTTTTAAAAATTTTATTTATTTATTTTTATTTTTGGCTGTGCTGGGTCTTTGTTGCTGCTCACGGGATTTCTCTAGTTGTGACGGACGGGGACTACTCTTTAGTTGAGGTGTGAGGGCTTCTCATTGAGTTGTCTTTTATTGCAGAACACAGACTCTAAAGCTCGAGGGCTTCAGTAGTTGCCCCATGATGGAATGTGGAATCTTCCCGGACCAAAGATCACGACCATGTCCTCTGCATTGGCAGGCAGATTCTTAACCACCAGACTACCAGGTAAGTTCCCCCATAATCTAAAAAATTATTACTGTCATGAAAGACAAAGACTATGAATTTGTACCAGATTAGAAGAGACTAAAGCAACAAGACAACTAAATGCAAGGATAATCCTGGACTGGATCATGGATTAGGAAGAATAGTAGTGAGAACACTACTGTGAGAATTAGCAAAATTTGTAATTTTTAATTGTATTTAAATTTAAATTATCATATTGTGTTTAAATTGTGATTATATTAAGTTTCATATTACTATGAAACAATGTAATCATATTAAGTTTCTTGATTTGGATCATTTTATTGTGGTCTTGTGGAGAAGGCGATGGCACCCCACTCCAGTACTCTTGCCTGGAGGATCCCATGGACGGAGGAGCCTGGAAAGCTGCAGTCCATGGAGTCGCTGAGGGTTGGACACGACTGAGCGACTTCACTTTCACTTTTCACTTTCATGCATTGGAGAAGAAAATGGCAACCCACTCCAGTGTTCTTGCCTGGAGAATCCCAGGGACAGGGGAGCCTGGTAGGCTGCTGTCCATTGGGTCGCATAGAGTCGGACACGACTGAAGTGACTTGGCGGCAGCAGCAGCAGCATTGTGGTCTTGTAAGAGAATGTCCTTCTTCTTAGGAAATACACATTGAAATATTTAGGGTCATAAATGGGTCATGATGTCTCTGTTTGCTCTTCAGTGGTTCAATATGTAGATAGAGAATGAGATAAGTAAAGCAAATATGATAAACGTTAACACTTGGTGAATCCGGATGAAGAGCATACGAGAGTTTGTACTATCTTTTTTTTACCTTCCAATTTTCTGGAGATATAGTTGTCATACATCACTGTATAAGTTTAATGTGTACAGCGTAATGACTTGACTTACATACATCATGAAATGATAATCACAATAAATTTAGTGAACATCCATCATCTCATGTAGGTACAAAATGAAAGAAACAGAAAAATTTTTTCCTGTGATGAGAACTCTTAGGATTTACTCTCCTAACAACTTTCATATATAACCTACAAGCCTGCTCAATTGCTTCAGTCGTGTCTGGCTCTTTGTGACCCAATGGACTGTAGCCCGGCAGGCTCCTCTGTCCAAGGGATTGTCTGTGAGTGAAAGTCACTCAGTCGTGTCCGACTCTTTGTGACCCCATGGACTATACAGTCCATGGAATTCTCCAGGCCAGAATACTGGAGTGGGTAGTCTTTCCCTTCTCCAGGGGATCTTCCCAACCCAGGGATTGAACCCAGGTCTCCCACATTGCAGGTAGATTCTTTACCAGCTCAGCCGTGAGGGAAGCCCAAGAGTACTGGAGTGGGTAGCCTATCCCTCCTCCAGGGGATCTTCCTGACCCAGGGATCGAACCCCCGTCTCCTACGTTAGCAGGCAGATTCTTTACTAGTAAGCCACCTTGGAAGCCCATCCTTGTAATAGCCTATGACAAAGATAAAGGTGCAAATATCACTGAGTTTTGAAGCTTTCTCTTTTTTTGGGGGGGGGGGAGGGTCTTAATCTTAAAATCTCCAATATATCTTTTGTTTTTCAGCTTTGGTTTGGAATCTAATTGTTGCATGGTAGAAACTGCAGAGAAAGCCAGGCATGACTAAGGGCTGAGGAAAAGCAGGTAACAACTAAAGCAAGGAAGTGAACTGGAAGTGCTGTGGGTAGCTTATTAGAGTTGGCATCTTTTCCTCACTCTTGGGTCTGTAAACTGTTGGTAATTTTACCTATCATTGTTTCACATCATAAAATTCTTTGAAGTTATTGAACCCAGGTTTCCCGCCTTGCAGGTAGATTCTTTACCAGCTGAACCACCAGGGAAGCTATATCTTCATAGAACCTGTTTCAATTTGATCTGAAATGAATTCACTTTTTACCTTGTTTTATTGGAGTTAGATACTTTCTTGGTAGATTGGATTGAAATTGAACTTCTGTAAATAGAATCATGCTTTTTCATTATAAAGGAAACCCATAGAAAATCTTTTAAAGAGTGAATCATCACTGCCTTCGTCTATTCGGTGAATCCACTAGTTATGTGCAGTTTTGTTTGGCTTGAAATGGACATGGGGAAAGCCTTCCTGCTCCCTTATCTCTCCACATGTGGTCAACTAGTTAACATCTAGGGCAGGCTGACCCCTGAGCTAAACAGCAAAATAAAACTTTGGAAACAATTTAAACCACTTCCTGCCAGTAAGCCCACTTAAATTATCCTCTGTTTATGTATATTGGATCTGTGCCCCTATATTTCTTACACATCTTTTTTTTTTAAGTGAAAATTTCAAAATAAATGATTGCTTTGTTTCAATTATTGAAACAAATGCTTGTCTTGGAGACATTTCCTGATTAAAACAAATACTTGTAACTAAAACAAATATTTGAACTTTTAGTAGTTCTGAGTTGTAAATGTGGTTTTACACCATCAGCAGGATTTTTACACCGTTGCAGGATGATGATCTCAAGTACAGGATGGACCTATGCATTTTTAGATCTCTGTGTTTCTAGTTTCGTTATTTATACCTTCCTTCTTTATCTCACAAAGTTAATCTGAGGCTGACTGGAGACAGCAAATGGGTGAGCTTTAGATTCCCCAGATTAACAACATTCAAGTCAATTTAACATGAGACAGTTACTGGATAGACAGCATATTAAAAAGCAGAGACATTACTTTGTCAACCAAGGTCCACCTAGTCGAGGCTATGGTTTCCCCAGTAGTCATGTATAGGTGTGAGAGTTGGACTATAAAGAAAGCTGAGCGCCGAAGAATTGATGCTTCTGAACTGTGGTGTTAGAGAAGAATTTTGAAAGTCCCTTGGACTGCAAGGAGATCCAACCACCTAAAGGAAATCAGTGCTGAATATTCATTGGAAGGACTGATGTTGAAGCTGAAACTCCAATACTTTGGCCACCTGATGCGAAGAGATGACTCATTTGAAAAGACCCTGATGCTGGGAAAGATAAGGGCAGGAGGAGAAGGGGACAAGAGAGGATGAGATGGTTGGATGGCATCACCGAGTTTGGGTGATGACTCTGAGTCATGAGTTTGGGTAGACTCTGGGAGTTGGTGATGGACAGGGAGGCCTGGCGTGCTGCGGTTCATGAGGTCGCAAAGAGTTGGACACGACTGAGCGACTGAACTGAACTGAACTGATCCTGGCCCCCGTTATCCATCTGCCCTCCTGGTTAAGGTGTGTGTTGGGGGGATAGGATTGGGTTGGGTGCAGTGAAGTAAGGTAGGGGCTAAGCTATTTAATGGTACCTTCACAAGATGGACTTTACAATGAAAAGAGTAAATTAAACCCAGACATTGTATTTACTATCTGTTAGCAGATTTGCGACTTATAAAATAAACTAAATAAAAAGAGGTTTGAGAGTTTCAATGGATTCTGATTAGCCATATATACTTTTTCCTTTTTATGCAGAAAAAAACATATAACACAAAACTTAGCACCTTCAGTTCAGTTCAGTTGCTCAGTAGTATCCGACTCTTTGCGACCCCATGAATCGCAGCACGCCAGGCCTCCATGTCCATCACCAACTCCCGGAGTTCACTCAGACTCACGTCCATCGAGTCAGTGATGCCATCCAGCCATCTCATTCTCTGTCGTCCCCTTCTCCTCCTGCCCCCAATCCCTCCCAGCATCAGAGTCTTTTCCAATGAGTCAAATCTTCGCATCAGGTGGCCAAAGTACTGGAGTTTCAGCTTTAGCATCATTCCTTCCAAAGAAATCCCAGGGCTGATCTCCTTCAGAATGGACTGGTTGGATCTCCTTGCAGTCCAAGGGACTCTCAAGAGTCTTCTCCAACACCACAGTTCAAAAGCATCAATTCTTCGGTGCTCAGCCTTCTTCACAGTCCAACTCTCACATCCATACATGACCACAGGAAAAACCATAGCCTTGACTAGACGAACCTTTGTTGGCAAAGTAATGTCTCTGCTTTTGAATATGCTATCTAGGTTGATCATAACTTTCCTTCTAAGGAGTAAACATCTTTTAATTTCATGGCTGCAGTCACCATCTGCAGTGACTTTGGAGCCCAGAAAAATAAAGTCTGAACACTGTTTCTACTGTTTCCCCATCTATTTCCCATGAAGTGATGGGACCAGATGCCATGATCTTCGTTTTCTGAACGTTGAGCTTTAAGCCAACTTTTTCACTCTCCTCTTTCACTTTCATCAAGAGGCTTTTTAGTTCCTCTTCACTTTCTGCCATAAGGGTGGTGTCATCTGCATATCTGAGGTTATTGATATTTCTCCTGGCAATCTTGATTCCAGCTTGTGCTTCTTCCAGCCCAGCGTTTCTCATGATGTACTCTGCATAGAAGTTAAATAAGCAGGGTGACAATATACAGCCTTGACGTACTCCTTTTCCTATTTGGAACCAGTCTGTTGTTCCACATCCAGTTCTAACTGTTGCTTCCTGACCTGCATACAGATTTCTCAAGAGGCAGGTCAGGTGGTCTGGTATTCCCATCTCTTTCAGAATTTTCCACAGTTTATTGTGATCCACTCAGTCAAAGGCTTTGGCATAGTCAATAAAGCAGAAATAGATGTTTTTCTGGAACTCTCTTGCTTTTTCCATGATCCAGCGGATGTTGGCAATTTGATCTCTGGTTCCTCTGCCTTTTATAAAACCAGCTTGAACAGCAGGAAGTTCACGGTTCATGTATTGCTGAAGCCTGGCTTGGAGAATTTTGAGCATTACTTTACTAGCGTGTGAGATGAGTGCAATTGTGCGGTAGTTTGAGCATTCTTTGGCATTGCCTTTCTTTGGGATTGGAATGCAAACTGACCTTTTCCAGTCCTGTGGCCACTGCTGAGTTTTCCAAATTTGCTGGCATATTGAGTGCAGCACTTTCACAGCATCATCTTTCAGGATTTGGAATAGCTCAACTGGAATTCCATCACCTCCACTAGCTTTGTTCCTAGTGATGCTTCCTAAGGCCCACTTGACTTCACATTCTCTAAAAGTATAGTTCAGTAATGTTAAGTATAGTAACATTGCTGTGCAATCGATTTCTGGAAAGTTTTCATCCTGCAAAACTGAAACCCTGTGCTCATTAAACACCAACTACTCATTCCTCCCTGCCCTCAGCCCTTCACAGCCTCCATGCTGCTTTCTATTTCAATGAATTTGACTACTTATATAAATGGAATTATTCCATTTATCTTTTTGTGACTAGTTTATCTCACTTAAGATAATGTCCTCAAGTTTCATCCATGTTGTAGCATATGTCAGAATTTCTTTCCTTTTAAGACTGTATAATATTCTATCATATGTATGTACTCAATTTTGTTTATCCATCAGTGGACACTTCACTTGCTTCTACTTCTTGGCTATTGTGAATAATGTGGCTATAAACAAGGGTGTGCAAATATTTCTTCATGATCCTGCTCCCAGTTCTTCTTGATATATGCTCAGAGATGGGAGTGCTGGATTATATGGTATTTTCATTTTTAATTTTTTGAGAAACTACCATACTGTTTTCCATAGCAGCAACACTATTTTGCATCACCAACAACAGTGCACAGGGATTTCAGTTTCTCCACACTTTTGCCAACACTTGTAATTTTCTGTTCTTTTGATAGTAGCCACCCTAATGAGTGTGAGGTGATACCTCCTCAGGATTTTATTTTTCATTTCCCTAATTATTACTCATATCAAGCATATGCTTGTTGACTATTTGTAGATCATTCCTGGAGAAATGTCTATTCAAGTCGTTGCTCAGTTTTTTTAATTGTTTTTGTTGTTGAGTTGTTGGAGTTCTTTTTATTCTGGATATTAGCAACATGCAAATAGTTTCTCCCATTCTATTGGTTGTCTTTTCACTATGTAGATTGTGTCCTTAGATGCCCAAAGGTTTTTAAGTTTGATGCAGTTCCCTTTATTTTTTTCTTTTGTCGCCTGTGTTTTTAGTGTCATATACAAGAAATGATTGCCAGCCAAATCCAGTGTCATGAAGCTATTGTCTATGTTGTTTTTTTTTAAAGGAGAGATACAATTTTAGAACTTACATTTAGGTCTGTGATCTATTCAGAGTTAATTTGAACTTCTCTCGTGGCTCAATCCATAAAGAGTTGGCCTGCAATTCAAGAGACCCCGGTTCGATGCCTGGGTCAGGAAGATTTCCTGGAGAAGGAAATTGCTACCCTCTCCGTGGGAAATTCCATGGACAGAGGAAATTGACTGGCTGTAGTCCATGGGGTCATAAGAGTCGGACATAACTTTAGCAACTAACCCACCAGAAAGTAAGGGTCAACCTTCTCTGCATAGATCCTTTGCCTAGATACCCAGTTTCCCTAGTATCATTTTTGAAGAGCCTGTCCTTTCTCCATTAAATGATCTTGGCATTCTTGTCATAGATTGTTTGATCACATATAATAAGTGGGCTTATTTCTGGACTGTCTAGTCTATTCCTTTGGTCTATATACCTGCCTTTATGCTAGTAACACCCAGTTTTGATTACTATAATTTTATAATAAATTTTGAAATCAAAAAGTGTAATACCTCCAACATTACTCTTCTTTAACTATGTCTTTTGAGACACATTTTAAGACTAGATGAGCAGTTTCCTGTCACAACTCGTGTCTGAAATTCTATCATTAGAGGTATGCTTTAAATATAAAACTTTGAGTGTAGGGAAAGATAGCTCACTAAACTTTCAGTTCAGCAAGTGTTTATTGGTTGCTAGATGGACAAGGCACTAGGGAGACACTAAGATAAATGTTTCACATCCTTGAGAGAATGTGAATCTGACTGCAATACTGGTTACCACATAGATCTGTTGAACTGATTCCATTGGCCTGGCTGACTGGACCAGTGTCTCTTTATTTCATCATATATAGTCTTTCTAAAGTTATCTAGGTCTTCCCAGGTGGCACTAGTGGTAAAGAACCAACCTTCCAATGCAGAAGATGTAAGAGATGCAGATTCAGTCCCTGGGTGGGGAAGATCCCTGGAAGGAGGGCATGGCAACCCACTCCAGTATTCTTGCCTGGAGAATCTGGTTGACAGAGGAGCCTGGCAGGCTACGGTCCATAGGAAAGCAAAGAGTCAGACACAGCTGAAGTGATTTAGCACAAAGTTGTGTATTTGGAAAGAAAAGGTAGATTTCATGGAATATTTTTCATACAAAGTGATTCAGCTAACTGTGTTCTCTCCTGCCATTAGAAAAGTATATAAACAAAAATTACGGGAACATGTAAGTAGTAGTTGCTGCTGCTACTGCTGCTAAGTCACTTCAGTTGTGTCCGACTCTGTGCGACCCCATAGACCGCAGCCCACCAGGCTCCCCCGTCCCTGGGATTCTCCAGGGAAGAACACTGGAGTGGGTTGCCACTTCCTTCTCCAGTGCATGAAAGTGAAAAGTGAAAGTGAAGTCCCTCAGTTGTGTCCGACTCTTAGTGACCCCATGGATTGCATGCAGCCCACCAGGCTCCTCCATCCATGGGATTTTCCAGGCAAGAGTACTGGAGTGGGGTGCCATTGCCTTCTCCAAAGTAGTAGTTAATCCAACTTAAAGAATCAAGGGAAGCTTCACAAAGGTTACATTTCACCTTTGCCTAGAAAGATGGGGGTATTGGGATACTTGTGGAATCTTTCTAAATTAAAAAGTGAAGAAAGTTATATTGTTGTTGTTGTTTAGTTGCTAAGTCGTGTCGAACTCTTTGCAACCCCATGGACTACAGTACGCCAGGCTCCCTTCTCCATCACTATCTCCCAGAGGTTGCTCAAATTCATGTCCATGGAGTTGGTGATGTTATCTATCTCATCCTCTGCTGCCCCCTTCTCCTTTTGCCTTCAGTCTTTCCCATCAGGGTCTTTTCCAGGTTCTTCACATCAGGTGGCCAAAGTAGTGGAGCTTCAGCTTCAGCATCAGTCCCTCCAATGAATATTCAGGGTTGCTCTCCTTTAGGATTGACTGGTTTGATCTCCTTGCAGTCAGTCCAAGGGACTCTCAAGAGTCTTCTCCAGCACCACAGTTTTAAAGCATCAGTTCTTCAGCACTCAGTCTATTTTATGGTCCAACTCTCATATCCGTACATGACTACTGGAAAAACCAAAGCTTTGACTATACAGACCTTTGTCAGCAAAGTGATATGTGCTTTTTAATATACTGTCTAGGTTTGTTATTGGTTTCCTTCCAAGGAAAGGAGCAAACATCTTTTAATTTCATGGCTGCAGTCACCATCCACACTGATTTTGGAGCCCGAGAAAATAAAATCTGAACATGCATGTTCAGTGAGTTTGACTCTTTGTGAACCCACGGACTGTAGCCCATCAGGCTCCTCTGCTCACGGGATTTCCCAGACAAGAATACTGGAGTGGATTGCCATTTCCTTCTCTGGGGGATCTTCCTGACCCAGGGATTGAACCCACATCTCCTGAGTCTCCTGCATTGGCAGGTGAATTCTTTACCACTTGAGTCACCTGGGAAGGTGAAGAACAGCACGAGGACATTTCAAACAAGAGGAACAGTAAGAGCAAATAAATGAAGTATGTAAACACCCAGAAGATTGGAAAAATGCAGGTGGGTACAGGATTTTGAACTTTAATTCTGTAGACAGTGGGGATTCTTTTTGTTCTTCTTTTAAAATTCTTGTGTCAGTTATCAATTTATTGCCTCTGAGCTCTAAATTCACTCTTTTTGCCTGCCCTGTGAATATGTTTTCCTTCCTGGAGAGATGTTGCAGCAGAAAAGGGTTTTCTTGCTTGTTCCTGTGAGCTTGCTTGACAGGCTCCTACAGTGAGCATGTGGGTGGCTTCTCCTTCACCAGCTCCTAAACGGTGTTAGGAGCAGCACCCTGTGATCAGCAGCTCTCCCTGGCACCTCCTCCTCCCTTGGTGGTTTTGTATTAAAGTGCCTCTGGTCTCCCTCCTGGAGAACAGTTTTCTCTTTCAGTAAGTTCTAGAGGGTGGGTTATTTCCAGCAACTTTTGTCAGCACAGCACGACACAACAGCAACTTTCCTGCTATCCTATGAACCACAGCTCTGCCCTCCCACAAAGTCAGGGTCTCAGCCTTGAGGAGCCTCTTCCTTCAATGTTGTATCTTAGTTCAAAGAATATGGCTGCTCCTTATATTTGCCATCTCTGTATTCTTTAGAGTTCTCTTCATTGCTTACTAGCCAACCTCTCAATGTTCCAATCTGCTACTATATTCAATCCTGATATTAAAGTCTTCTTGTTCAAATTACTATTTGGTTTCTCTCTCTTAATTGGACCCAGACTGATAAAGTAGTGAAATTGATTTTTTACGATGGATGTCTTTCAAGACTCCTAATACAGAGAACAGATAAAAGCAGATCTTTTTTAATTGAAGCCAAGTGGGAAGATCCAAGACTCATCTCATTCAATCTTTCTTTTGTTCCCTGAGGAAATTTATCGAAATCTACTACTCTACAAATACTTGAAAACTATTGCTGTGGGCAATTGGGAGCCATCTTGAGTTGGAGAAATAACTTGATCAGTGGTGTGTTTCAGGAAAATGATTCTAGTAATAATAGAGAGACTACATTGGAAGGCAGAGAGTTGGTAGGTATGATGCCTATTAGGAGGATAGAGTGGTAGTTACAGAAAAATAAGATTTGGGGACTGAAATAGAGCAGAGACTTTTAGGATGGAAAAGAGAAATGCACAGAAACTGTAAAATTGCCAAAAATGGAAAAAAAAAAAACAAAACCCTGACACTACTTAATGACTGGATGTTGGAAATCAGGTACTGGAAAAAGAGTTAAAAGGTGACACTGTTACACAAACTCACCAATGGGGTGACTGGATGGGCCGTCAATGAACATTAGGACCATCAGAAAGGCTCAGGTTGGGGGGTGGGAGGAGAGAAAATGAGTTTGATTTGGGGCCTAGTGAGATTAAATGCCTATGAGGCACCCAGAAAATGATAATAGCTCTAATTCTTTGAATACTTCCCTTGTGCCAATGACTTTTGCAGGTGTTCTCATTTTCTTTATGCTCTATTTTTAAACGTATCCAGGATTTTGTTTTCATCAGGTATAATGTAAGATGACAAGACTCAAAGACAACTACTTTGAAAGGAGAGTTTATCACTTACAATTCCCAAGAGGAAGAGGCACGCCACACACACACAGTCCTCTCTCCCCCACTCCACGTGAAGTCACGTGGGGAAGAACCACGGTCAGCTACGAGATGCAAGGAACAGAGAGGAAGGTATGGCCGCAGCCTTTATTGTGTTTTTTATAGGACAGAATGGGTGAAGCAAGGGAGGCAAGTTGACCAAGTTTAGGATTGGATAGCTTGAATAGTTTCAGCAGACTCTGGGCTCCTGGGTTATCTCTGGTTCCACTGTACTTTTCTCTGGCATGGTTTACAGCAAGGGTTTAGTGTTCCAAACTACCAGAGGCTGATAAAAGGAGTTGGTTGGACTCTGAATTGGTCAGTGTACATATCAAAGGCATGTTGTTTTCTGGGGGAGAATGGATACGTGTATACGTCTGGCTGAGTCCCTTCGCAGTTCACCTGAAACTATCACAACATTGTTAATTGACTATACCCCAATACAAAATAAAAAGCTTAAAGTTTGGAGAAAAAAAAAAAAAAGACAAGTTGTTTGCTATCTCAGGGAATATGCTAACCCTGGGAGGACCAGTCCTTCCCCAGGTTGAAATGCCCCAAGATGTCAAAGCATTGTAAGATACAGAAAATAAAAAACATGATCAATACATTCTCTCTAATCTCTCTTCTTCTCCCAGTGATCTTATCTTCCATTCTATCACAGCTACTTACTCTCATAGTCATGTAGTAGACCATGTCATTATCAGTGACTGCAATTTTTTCTGCCCGTTTCAAACATCCCAATCTCTGGCCATCTCTTCCTGTCTTTGCAGCTCACTGCCTCTAATACCTTATTGTTAAGAATCCTCTGAACCCACTGGGACCTCCCTCCATTGATCACACTAGTTTTTTCCTGTTCCTCATCCTTCTCATAACATCTCTTCCTGCCTAACTCTGCTAAAATTCCACTGATAGTCATGATCTTTACTCCCTTGTAGAAATCCTCTACTCGCTCGCCCTTTCTTGCTTTATTATGGGTGCTTGTGCATGCTCAGTCACTTCAGTCATGTCTGACTCTTTGAGACCTTATGGACTGTAGACCTGCCAGACTTCTCTGTCCATGGTATTCTCTAGGCAAGAATACTGAAGTAGATTGCCATGCTCTCTTCCAGTGCTTTATCATACTTCTGGATAAACTATGGTTTCAGTTCAGTTCAGTTGCTCAGTCATGTCTGACTCTTTATGACCCCATGGACTGCAGCATGTGAGTCCTCCCTGTCTATTTCCAACCCCCAGAGTTTACCCAAACTCATGTCCATTGAGTTTCTCGTCCTCTGTCATCCCCTTCTCCTCTCGCCTTCAATCTTTCCCAGCATCAGGCTCTTTTCAAATGAGTCAGTTCTTCGCATCAAGTGGCCACAGTATTGGAGCTTTAGCTTCAGCATCAGTCCTTCCAATGAATATTCAGGACTGATCTCCTTTAGGATGGACTGGTTGGATCTCCTTGCAGTCCAAGGGACTCTCAAGAGTCTTCTCCAACACCACAGTTCAAAAGCATCAATTCTTTGGTGCTCAGCTTTCTTTATAGTCCAACTCTCACATCCATACAGGACTACTGGAAAAACCAAAGCCTTGACTAGACGGACCTTTGTTGGCAAAGTAATGTCTCTGCTTTTTAATATGTTGTCTAGGTTGGTCATAACTTTCCTTCCAAGGAGTAAGCATCTTTTAATTTCTTGGCTGCAGTCACCATCTGCAGTGATTTTGGAGCCCCCAAAAATAAAGTCTGCCACTGTTTCTACTGTTTCCCCATCTATTAGCCATGAAGTGAAGGGACCAGATGCCATGATCTTAGTTTTCTGAATGTTGAGCTTTAAGACATCTTTTTCACTCTCCTCTTTCACTTTCATTAAGAAGCTCTTTAGTTCTTCATCACTTTCTGCCATAAGGGTGGTGTCATCTGCACATCTGAGGTTATTGATATTTCTCCCGGCAATCTTGAATCCAGCTTGTGCTTCATCCAGCCCAGCATTTCTCATGATATATGGTATCTGCATATAAGGTAAATAAGTAGGGTGACAGTTCATAATATGGTTAAAGTATGATTAGGTGCAGTTCTCTACTTACTCCTGCCTGTATTAGAGAACTGAATGTGACTGCCAAAAACAAAAACAAAACCCCAAAAAAACTAAACCATGCTGATTGTTCTTACTTTAAATTCATGATCACGACTCTCAAATGTACCTTACTGCTGCTCTGCAATCACTGTACACTTTCCAAGTTCATTTCCTCTACTGTTTTTCTAATGATTATTTCACACCATCTCCTCTCTTCTCTAACTTTAAATATTTTTCCACCTCCCCATCTACAATCAGTTATTGATCTGACTTCTAATTGCTTCAGTGACAAAGAGGACGAAATCAGAAGAGGACTTCTACAAGCTCCTCATTTCACATGTACTCACTGACCTGTACCTACCCATGAACTCTGACTTTCTTTTGTTACTTTGGATGAATTTTCTGTCTTTTTATTTTTTATTATTTAGCCACGCTGCATGGCATGTGAAATCTTAGTTCCCTGGCCAGGAACCAAACCCGTGCCCCCTACATTGGAAGCAGGGAGTCTTAACCACTGGACAACCAGGGCAGTTCCTGGATGAATTTTCTAGTTCCCAGCGAGGGCTAACCTTTCTGCATGTGCAGTAGATCCCTCCATCCCTCCTCTATTCAAGGAATCACTCCAGCAATTTCTCTTTCCATTAAAAGTTCTCTCTTTTCTTGGTATTTCTCCTCACCATACATAAATGCCATTAGTTTTCCCATCTTAAGGAAAAAACAAACAAAAACTCTTGACCTCACATTAACTTGAGGTAACTTGACCTTCCAGTTACTACTCCATCTCTCCCCTTCCTTTCACAGTAAAACTTCCCTAAAGATTGGCCCCATTTGCTACCTCTAATTTCTCTTCTCTTATTCTGTCTTGATTCCCCTGTAATCAGGCTTTTACCCTGGCCACATCTTCAATATTGCTCTTAATAAGGTCTCTGGGAGCTGCTCATTGCTAAATCTAATGGCCAGTTGTTAGTTCCCATCTTATTTGACTTGTCAGGGACATTTGTGACAGTTAGTCATTCTACCCTTTTTAAAATACTTTTTGCATCTGGCTCTCAGCTTGTATATCATCCTGATTTTTCTTCTACCCAACCAGTCTCTTCTTTTGTTCTCTCTTCATTTCCCTGATCTCCTAACATTGTGATGCCCTAGGGCTCAGCCCTTGACCATCTCTTTATTCTTATATTCACTCCCTAGGTAGTCTCAGCTAATGCCTTTTTAAAAAAAAGTATATATTTGGCTGCGCTGGTCTTATTTTTATTTGTTTGGCTTGCAGCATGTGAACTCTTAATTGTGGCTTGTGGGGTCTAATTCCCTGATCAGGGATCAAACTTGGGCCCCCTGCCTTGGGAACATGGAGTCTTAGCCACTGGACCACCGGGGAAGCCCCTGGATGTCACCTTGTTGTATCCTCAGATGGTGGAGAGCAGAGAGAGTTAGCTATCTTGTTCCCCTCATAAGAAAGCAAGTCTCATCATGGGACTCCACATTCTTGACTTCATAGTTCACCTCTTCACATAAGTGGATTTGCCATAAAGCAAAGGAAGTTTAAATGTCAGGCTCTTTCACTTCCTATAGTCCCTTTATCTCACATTCAGATGATGTTTTAATGAAGGATGGTGAGAGATGGTGAGTTGATAGCAGGGCAGCTGTATATTTGAATCTCAGTGTTCCAATTAAGTGTTGGGACAGCTAGGCATGATCTGCCCCAATCTCTTGTTGCTATGGATCAGCATGTCTCAGAAGTGGGGCCAGAAACTTGCATCTGAAGAATCTGGAGCATTTGTTAAAAATGACATTTCTTAGGCCTTATCCAAAATCTACCAAATCAGAACCTCTGAAAATCTTCACTGTAAATAAACTCCACAGCTATTCCTTAGACATGGTATGCTGCTGCTGCTGCTGCTAAGTCGCTTCAGTCGTGTCCGACTCTTAGCGACCCCATGGACTGCAGCCTACCAGGCT
Source organism: Bos javanicus (assembly GCF_032452875.1). Classification (NCBI taxonomy): domain Eukaryota; kingdom Metazoa; phylum Chordata; class Mammalia; order Artiodactyla; family Bovidae; genus Bos; species Bos javanicus. The sequence goes on along the minus strand of NC_083883.1, from coordinate 27,975,849 downwards.
CCTCCATCCATGGGATTTTCCAGGCAAGAGTGCCATTGGCTTTTCTCTGTGTGTTTCCCCATTCCTTCTCCCATGGCACAGTCTATGAGGAAGCTGGTATTTTTAGATTGCTTAATTGTGTACTCAAGTTCATAGTACTGTTAGAACTCAGATTTTCTCATCAGTTAACTATTCTAGAATTTTTCTTTTCTCTTGCCTTCAGGCACTGGCCCAAAAATGTGATTTTCATTTGTGCAGAATAGGTCATCCTACTTTTTTGATAAATAAATACTTTTGATTTTTTCCCCCCATAAATTTGGATTTGTGATTCTTTCCAAACATATTGACTCATGTATGCCTTGAATAGCTAGAATCGTGCATTAGCAGAGTAGATGTGAGCAAATATCCAGTGAACAAGATTAGATGACCATGAGGCACAGTAGAGGGATGTTTACATTTATTAGTCATTAGTCATTGAAATGAAATGGGGGGGTCAGCTCTTGAAGGTCTGTGGGGGTTGTGCAGTGGCAGAGGCATTGTCACCCACATTGTGAGCCACAGGAGTCTGACATTTGAAGGAAATTATTCCCCCAGGCAGATCCTCATCTACAAAACTTCAGGATCGAAAGTGGTTCTGATTCAAGACTAAACAGAGACTCCTGCCTACAGAGGCTTCAAAAGAAATGATGGTCCATGACTCACTAATAACTGCTTCATATTTTCCTAGGCTTCATTGAAATGTCACCATGGTTTGGAGTCCCAAACCCTAAGCAACAAGCTAAAATGATTCTGAAGCTTAAAAAAAAATAAGCTGGCAACCTTTGGATAGAAACACCACATACAGCAGTTCAAATGTCTTGATTATCCTCTGGTCATTGTCCCATACCCACGTGTGAGGGGGCACGTGTGAGGGCGTAGGTAAGGTGGACATCTGTGCAGCAGAGCCAGATTAGCAAGTGAGGGCAGAGTTAAGGAGCAAAGCCAATGTACTGCCTGTCAGAAAAGAAGATGCCAAAAGCTATGGCAAAATTGGAGGCACAGAATGGTAGTCAACAGTCAAGAACTTACCAAACAAAATGAGATGGCAAGAGCTGCAGACTAGGGGTGCCTGACATGTTTCTGAGTCTGGTGGGGTCTGAAGTAACAGTTGCAGTTCAGATCCCATCTGCTTGATTCAAGTACATCTCAGACAGCAGAAGGCCGGTGAGAAGGGCTTTTTTTTTTAAGAAGTGGATTTATTTAGAGAGAAACACACTCCACAGACAGAGTATGGGCCATATTACAAGGTGAGAGTGGCCAGAGGGACTTTTTAAACAAAAATGATTAAAGTAGAGTTGATTTATGATGTTGTGTTAGTTTCTGTTCTACAGCAAAATGATTCAGTTATACATATGCATATATACATATGTTCCTTTTCATAGTCTTTTCCATTATGGTTTATCATGGGATATTGAATATCCTGGGCTATATAGTAGGACCTTGTTGTTTATCCATCCTATATATAATCATTTGCATCTGCTAAGTCCAGACTCGCAATCCATGCCTCCCCTCACCTGCTCCTCAGCCCTCTAGTCTATTCTGTGTGTCTGTGAGCCTGTTTCTGTCTTGTAGATAGGTTCATTTGTGTTGTATTTTAGATTCCACAAGTGAGTGATATCATAAGATATTTGCCTTTCTCTCTCTGACTTACTTAGTATGATAATCTCTAGGTGCAACCATGTTGCTGCAAAAGGCATTATTTCATTCTTTTAAAATTTCTGTAGAGTATTTCACTGTATATATGTGTCCTATCTTCTTTTTAAAATTTATTTATTTTTTAATTGAAGGATAATTGCTTTACAGAATTTTGTTGATTTCTGTCAAACCTCAACATGAATCAGCCATAGGTATACATACATCACCTACCTGTCCTGGGTCCTATCTTCTTTATCCGTTCATCTGTCAATGTACACTTAGGTTGTTCCCACGTCTTGGCTATTGTAAATAGTGCTGCTATGAACACTGGAATGCGTGTGTCTCTTCTAAGTATGGTTTTCTCCCGATATATGTCTGGGAGTGAGACTGCACGATCATATGGCAACTCATTTTTTAATTTTTTGAGGAACTGTCATATTGTTTTCCAGTTGGCTGCACCAACCTACATTCCCACTAACAATATAGGAGGGTTCCCCTTTCTCTACACCCTGAGAAGGGGTTTTAAAGAACTGGATTCTTGCCCTCCTGCTCAAATTCTGAGCTTTGTTGTCTTTTAAGGAATTAAGAAATTGTTACCTCTTTGAAAGTTTCTTTATCGTTGCCCTGTTACAAAGTATCAAATGCATGCTGGTAACTAAAGTCCTTGAGCATCATTCGGATGTCCTTTGTGTATTGGTCATCTCTTAGGTTGACCCAAGTATAGTGTCAGGGGCTGGGATGAAGGATAAAGGGCTTAGGAGAAACTGCCCCCAAGGATGAGTGATCAGGAATCCACTATCTCAAGAGGCTTGGCAAACTGGGCCACAACACTCTTATCAGAGGATATTTTGTCTGGTGAGTTGGGGCAATATTTGGCAGAACTAAGAAGTAGTTTTAAGTTCTGGGATGTCATCTCAGAGAGCAGGAGGTGAGGGCGGAGGCTGGTGAGAGGAAAGCTCATGTTGGAATCTTTAACTGAGCTAATAATGTTCTAAGCTGGACTCTGACACTAAGTTCGAACTTGCAGAGTTAAATGTGAAACCGTGGCAGACAGGGACCTAATCTTACAGGTGGGACCAGCCCTGTGAACAGTAGGAGGAGGCTCTTGTTCAGTCCAGCAAAGAGCATTTAGGAACTCTGCTGCTGTCACCATCAGAATTGGGCTATTACCTAAGAAAGAGAGTCTGCTCCATTCAAGGGCCCCGCCCCTGAGCCATTTGACCTGTTTTGGCCTTTGTTTTCTTCTTTTTTTCTTTGGCTGTGCTGTGTTTTGGTTGCTACACTTCGGTTTTTTGTAGTTACAGCAAGTGGGACTATTCTCTAGTTGTAATTGGTGGACTTTTCGTTGTGGTGGTTTCTCTTGTCGCAGAGCATGGGCTCTAGGGCCTGAGGGCTTCAGTAGTTGCCCTGAGGCGTGTGGGATCTTCCAGGACTAGGGATCAAACCCATGTCCCCTGCATTGGCAGGTGGTTTCTTATCCACTGTGCCACCAGGAAAGTCCCTGTCCTTGGTTCTTTCTCCTGACTCCCCTGTTATACATCCATAGTTCACTTGGCAAGCTCTTGAGACACCCTTCCACACTGTCACATGTTGAGAATGAGTATATGAACACACCTTCCCCCTTGGGAACATCTTCCCAGCATTTAGCCTAGTAAAACTTGAGCTGGGCCCTTGGATAGGATCTGCACCACCTGGGCCTCTCACCCTTACCCTGGGCCAGGGGTGGGGAGGAAATGAGAAACAGGGGCAAAAGGAAGGTCTATTTTGTGTTCCTCTCTCTTTCCTCCTTGTGTTATTACCCTCTCCTTAATCTACCATCACAATCACTTAATACCTTAAAAAAAATAGCTTCCTTTTCTCTGTTGTCAGATCTCACAAACAATATGGTGGTCTGCTTTCTACCTGTAATTCACTAAGGACTCCAAGTCAGCCTCCACGTTTCTTTTCTGTTACCATGTATTGCTTGAGAACATTGCTGCTTTGCGAGCTCTCAGAAAGTAGGTTGGGAGGCTAATTAAGATGGTTCACTGAGGTTCTTTAATAAGAGGGAATTCAGAGGAACGAGAAACATATACTTAAGGATAGGAGCAAAACCAATTGGAGGGCTGAAATGACATTTAATCTTTCAGGTCACAATGATGTCATTTGCTGCCCTAAATTAGTGGTTATCAGATCATCGGTGCTTGTTAAAAATAAGGGTTCCTGGGCACCTCCTCTGGCAATTTGGAGTCAGTGGACCTGGGATGGGTCCTGGGTGTCTTCCTTAACAAGAATTCTGAGAAATTCTTGGATGCCAGCAAGTTTGGAAGCCCTGTCTTCAAGTATCTATTACTGAACAGTCCCAGAGGATCTGAGGGTACACATGATTTTATTTTGTATAAAAATTTTCTCATAAAACTTATTGATTCAACCTTAAAGAAAAGTTTGGAAACATAAACTCTCTCTATTTCTGTTATTCAAATACAGTAGTTTCACCGCCTCAATTCCTTGTGTACTGCACTCACATTTCACATACTTGTGAACAAAAAACAAAGGACAGAAAGTTTTATTCGGCTGTTTTTTAGCAAAACATATCAGAAACATTTTTTTTCTTGATGTTATAGAAGGTTGGTAGTTATAATGTGAAATATCTATAATTTATCTACTCATTTACCAAGTATTGCCCATTTCAGTTGCTTCTAACTTTTTATTTACATTATAGGTGATATAGAAACATTTAGTGGATACAGCTTTTATTAAAAAAAAAAAACTTTAGGATAGTTTCTTAAAGATATTATTGAATTTAAGTGTGGATATTTTAAGGTCTACTGCTGCTAAGTCATTTCAGTCGTGTCCGACTCTGTATGACCCCAGAGATGGCAGTCCACCAGGCTCCCCCGTCCCTGGGATTCTCCAGGTGAGAACACTGGAGTGGGTTGCCATTTCCTTCTCCAATGCATGAAAGTGAAAAGTGAAAGGGAAGTCGCTTAGTCGTGTCCGACTCTTCGTGACCCCATGGACTGCAGCCCACCAGGCTCCTCTGTCCATGGGATTTTCCAGGCAAGAGTACTGGAGTGGGTTGCCATTTCCTTCTCCAATGCATGAAAGTGAAAAGTGAAAGTGAAGTCGCTCAGTCGTGTCCGACTCTTAGCGACCCCATGGACTGCAGCCTACCAGGCTCCTCCTTCCTTGGGATTTTCCAGGCAAGAGTACTGGAGTGGGGTGCCATTGCCTTCTCCTATTTTAAGGTCAAAGGGTTGCATATTGGAATATAAAATAGTTCCTCATTGGTAGAAACTGGTTGACTAGTTTCATGTTTAAAATGCTTGTAAACTTATGTCTCCACCTCTTTCTAATTAAAAGTACATTTTCCACTATTTGTATAATAACTGTTTAGTGTGCACTTCCTATATAGCAGTTACTGTTCTAATCATAAGGCCATGGGGAGCAAGGCAAAAAGGTGGGGTAAGATAGACAGTAAATGTACAAATAAGGAGACAAGGTAACCTTAGACGGCAATGACATAGAGTGTGACAAGATGCATGTGAAGTGTAATTGGGATTGATGAGTTCAGCTGGGTCTGAGTGGCAATGGGGAAGTGAGGTTGAGTCATGACCTGAGAGGCAAGACTGTGCTAACCAAGCGAAGGATGCAAGCAAGAGAATGTCAGGCGAGAGAACTGCAAATGCAAATGGCCTGGGGCGAAAGGAACTCTGTGGTTCTGACAGAAATCCAGGTGGGCGGGTGATAGTGAGAAGGACAGTGACAAGTTGAGGAAAGATCACGTAGACTCTTCTGGATCATGGGAACGAGACTGGATTTTATTCTAAGGGCTCCAGGAAGCTACTGTAGTCTTTTCAGCGGGAAGTAACATGTTCTGATTTGAAAAGGTCACTGCCTGCTGTGTGGAGATTGAATGAGAGGGGATTTAGTGATGTGGGTGGAAAAGTCAGGAGCTATTTTAATGTCATCCTTGTTAAACAGATTTTTTTTTTTTTTCCTAAGGAAACTACTGGGGAGTTTTGAGCTAGGAGGTCATATGAACGGCTATATTGTAAATGGATCATTCTGGCTTCAGGGAAGCTCCAGGAAGCTACTGTAGTCTTTTCAGGGAAGAGAATAGTCATAGTTATAAGATCTGGCAGAAGTGGAGTGGGGGCAGGGGATGGAAGCATGGAGACCAGTTAGGAGGTTCTCACATCAGGCAAGAGATGGTGGGGCTTGGACCAGAGTGGAAGAAGGGAAGGTAGCGAGAAGGGATCAGATTTTGGATATCCTTACAGTGTAGATGAGACCAAAGAAAATACAGATAAAATACAGAGTAAAGTTAAAGATGTCAGCAAAATCCAAACAAATGAAAGAAGGAAGACATTTCCTGAGATGGGGAACACTGGGAGGAAGCTTAGGGTGAAAAGAATTAAGAGTTCTGTTTTGAACCTACTAAGTTTTCTTTTAAAATCAGCTTTATAGAGGTATGATTTGCATATGGTAAAGTGCACAGATTTTTAAAAATTTAAATATGATAGCGTAGTTTTATTTCCAAATGTTAAACAAATCTTGAAACAAGCCAAAATTTTTGTGATATAACATCCTTTTACCTAGATTCAAGCAATTTATATTTTATTTAGGTTTTAAATTTTTATTTATTTATTTATTTTAATCAGAGGCTAATTACTTTACAATATTGTGGTGGTTTTTGCCATACATCAACATGAATCAGTCATGGGTGTACATGTGTCCCCCCATCATGAACCCCCCTGCCACCTCCCTCCTCCCTTCATCCCTCCGGGTTGTCCCAGAGCACCAAATTTGAGTGCCCTGTTTCATGCATTGAACTTGCACTGGTCATCTATTTTACATATGGTAATATACATGTTTCAATGCTGTTTTCTCATATTGTGCCGCCCTTGCCTTCTCCCACATAGTCCAAAAGTCTGTTCCTTACATCTGTGTCTCTTTGGCTGTCTTGCATATAGGATCGTTGTTACTGTCTTTCTAAATTCCATATATATGCATTAATATACTGTTTTGGTGTTTATCTTTCTGATTTACTTCACTCTGTATAGTAGGCTCCAATTTCATCCACCTCATTAGAACTGCTGCTGCTGCTGCTAAGTCGCTTCAGTCGTGTCCAACTCTATGCGACCCCACAGATGGCAGCCCACCAGGCTCCGCTGTCCCTGGGATTCTCCAGGCAAGAACACTGGAGTGGGTTGCCATTTCCTTCTCCAATGCATGAAAGTGAAAAGTGAAAGTTGCTCAGTAAGTGTCCAACTCTTTGTGACCCCATGGACTACAGCCTACCAGGCTCCTCCATCCATGGGATTTTCCATGCAAGAGTACTGGAGTGGGTTGCCATTGCCTTCTCCATCATTAGAACCGACTCAAATGCATTTTTTTTTAATAGCTGAGAAACATTCCATTGTGTATATGTACCACAACTTTGTTAGCCATTTGTCTGCTGATGGACATCTAGATTGCTTCCATATCCTAGCTATTGTAAACAGTGCTGCAATGTCTCTTTCAGTTCTGGTTTCCTCAGTATGTATGCCCAGCAGTGGGACTGCTGGGTCATACGGCAGTTCTATTTCCAGTTTTTTAAGGAATCTCCACACTGTTCTCCATGGGGCTGTACTAGTTTGCATTCCCACCAGCAGTGTAAGAGGGTTCCCTTTTCTCCTCTCCTTCACCAGAATTTATTGTTTGTAGACTTTTTGATGGCAGCCATTCTGAAATGGTACCTCATTGTGGTTTTGATTTGCATTTCTCTGATAATGAGTGATGTTGAACATCTTTTCACGTGTTTGCTAGCCATCTGTATGTCTTCTTTGGAGAAATGTCTGTTTAGTTCTTTGGCCCATTTTTTGATTGGGTTGTTTATTTTTCTGGTATTGAGCTGCATGATCTGCTTGTATGTTTTGGAGATTAATTGTCAGTTGTTTCATTTGCTATTATTTTCTTCCTTTCTGAAGGCTGCCTTTTCACCTTGCTTATAGTTTCCTTCGTGGTACAAAAGCTTTTAAGTTTAATTAGGTCCCATTTGTTTATTGTTGCTTTTATTTCCATTACTCTGGGAGGTGGGTCATAAAGGACCTTGCTGTGATTTATGTCAGAGAGTGTTCTGCCTTTGTTTTCCTCTAAGAGTTTTATAGTTTCTGGTCTTACGTTTAGATCTTTAATCCATTTTGAGTTTACTTTTTTGTGTGGTGTTAGAAAGTGTTCTAGTTTCATTCTTTTCCAGGTAGTTGACCAGTTTTCCCAGCACCACTTGCTGAAGAGATTGTCTTTTCTCCATTGTATATTTTTGCCTCTTTTGTCAAAGATAAGGTGTCCATACGTGCGTGGATTTATCTCTGGGCTTTCTATTTTGTTCCATTGATCTATATTTCTGTCTGTGCCAGTACCATACTGTCTTGATGACTGTAGCTTTGTAGTATAGTATGAAGTCAGGCAGGTTGATAAGTGCATACATTTTAAAAAACATTTATTTTTATTTATTTGGCTCCTCCAGGTCCTTCGTTGCAGCATGCACGAAGGGATCGAATCTGGGCCCCTGCATTGGGAGTGAGAAGTCTTAGCCACTGGACCACCAGAGGAGTCCCAGAGTGCACACGTTTTGATGAGTTATGTCAAATGTACAGGCTCATGCAAGCACTACCACAATCAAGGTATAGAATATTTTCTGAAATTTCATATAAAAATACTGTACTTTAAACTGATTTTCTCTCCAAAATGGTATAACTTCTTAGAAATGATTTTAAAACTTAAAAATTAAAAGTTATTTCAGAACACCAAAAAGTCAGGACAAAGATATAACAGAATTGGCAAATTTATAATTACATAAGTTATATTTGGTTTATAATGTTTTTGTAGTGTTTAGCTTTCAAGCATTTATTTCACACTCATTTGTATTAAGTGCATATGCCTGGGACTGCTGATCAAGATCCACAGGTTTCCTGCCTTCGTTAGTCTTATGGTCAAGCAGGAAAGAGAGAACTACCAAAAAAGTTTTCTAAATATAACTTTAGGGGAAGTAGGTGATGTAAGTAAAAGGGGGAAAAACACCTTGAAACAAAAAAGCAAGCGTGTGTTTATACTAATTAAGAAATAAATTTGACCTGACACCATAAAGTATCTAGAAGAAAACAGAGAATTAAGCTCTTGTGACATCAGTCTTGGCAATGATTTTTTGGATTTGACACCAAAAGCAAGCACAACAAAAGCAGGGGGGAAAAAGTGGGACTACATCAAACTGCAAAGTTTCTGCACAGCTAAGGAAAGTGAAAGTGAAAGTTGCTCAGTCGTCCAGAATTCTCCAGGCCAGAATACTGTGGTGGGTAGCCTTTCCCTTCTCCCGGGGATCTTCCCAACCCAGGTCTCCTGCATTGCAGGCAGATTCTTCACCAGCTGAGCCACAAGGGAAGCCCAAGAATACTGGAGCCTATCCCTTCTTCAGTGAATCTTCCCGACTCAGGAATCGAACTGGGGTCTTGTGCGTTGCAGGCGGATTCTTTACCAACTGAGCTATCAGGGAGGCCCCACAGCAAAGGAAAGCATCTACAAAATGAAAAGGCAACCCATTGAGTGGGAGAAAATCTTTGCAAATCATACATCTGTTCTTGCTGTTCAGCAGCTAAGTCGTGTCTGACTCTTTGCAACCCCATGGACTGCAGCACCAGAAGCAGAAGATATTAAGAAGAGGTGGCAAGGATACACAGAACTATATCAAAAAGATCTTCATGACCCAGATAATCATAATACTGTGATCACTCACCTAAAGCCAGATATCCTGGAATGTGAAGTCAAGTGGACCATAGGAAGCATCACTATGAACAAAGCTAGTGAAGGTGATGGAATTCCAGTTGAGCTATTTCAAATCCTAAAAGATGATGCTGTGAAAGTGCTACACTCAATATGCCAGCAAATTTGGAAAACTCAGCAGTGGCCACATGACTGGAAAAGGTCAGTTTCATTCCTAATCCCAAAAAAAGGCAATGCCCAAGAATGCTCAAACTACCGCACAATTACACTCATCTCACATGCTGGTAAAGTAATGCTCAAAATTCTTCAAGCCAGGCTTCAACAATATGTGAATTGTGAACTTGCAGATGTTCAAGCTGGATTTAGAAAAGGCAGAGGAACCAGAGATCAAATTGCCAATACCCGCTGGATCATTGAAAAAGGAAGAGTTACAGAAAAACATCTATTTTTGCTTTATTAACTATGCCAAAGCCTTTGACTGTGTGGATCACAATAAACTGTGGAAAATTCTGAAAGAGATGGGAATACCAGACCACCTGACCTGCCTCCTGAGAGATCTGTATGCAGGTCAAGAAGCAACAGTTAGAACTGGACATGGAACAACAGACTGGTTCCAAATAGGAAAAGGAGTACGTCAAGGCTGTATATTGTCACTGTGCTTATTTAACATGTATGCAGAGTACATCATGAGAAATGCTGGGCTGGATGAAGCACAAGATGGGATCAAGATTGCCAGGAGAAATATCAATAACCTAAGATATGCAGATGACACCACCGCTATGGCAGAAAGCAAAGAAGAACTAAAGAGCCTCTTGATGAAAGTGAAAGTGGAGAGTGAAAAAGTTGTCTTAAAACTCAACATTCAGAAAACGAAGATCATGGCATCTGGTCCCATCATTTCATGGCAAGTACATGAGGAAACAGTGGAAACAGAGGCAGACTTTTTTGGGGGGGCTCTAAAACCACTGCAGATGGTGACTGCAGCTATGACATTAAAAGATGCTTGCTCCTTGGAAGAAAAGTTGTGACCAACCTTGACAGCATCTTAAAAAGCAGAGACATTACTTTGCCAACAAGGTCCATCTAGTCAAGGCTTTGGTTTTTCCAGCAGTCATGTATGGATGTGAGAGTTGAACTATAAAGAAAGCTGAGTGCCAAAGAATTGATGCTTTTGCACTGCGGTGTTGGAGAAGACTCGTGAGAGTCCTTTGGACTGCAAGGAGACCCAACCACTTCATCCTAAAGGAAATCAGTACTGAATGTTCATTGGAAGGACTGATGCTGAAGCTGAAGCTCCAGTACTTTGGCTACCTGATGTGAAGAACTGACTCACTGGAAAAGACCCTGATGCTGGGCAAGATTGAAGATGGGAGGAGAAGGGGACAACAGAGGATGAGATGATTTGATGGCATCATCAACTCAATGGACATGAGTTTGAGCAAGCTCCGGGAGATGGTGAAGAACAGGGAAGCCTGGTGTGATGCAGTCCATGGGGTCACAGAGAGTTGGACATGACTGAGGGACTGAACAACAACAAGAACAACAGCCTTCTTTATGGTCAAACTCTCACATCCATGCATGACTACTGGAAAAACCATAGCTTTGATTAGATGGACCTTTGTAAAGTAATGTCATTGCTTTTTAATACACTGTCTAGGTTTGTTATAGCTTTTCTTCCAAGAAGCAAGCATCTTTTAATTTCATGGCGGCAGTCACTGTCTTCAGTGATTTTGGAGCCCAAGAAAATAATGTCTGTCACTGTCTCCATTGTCTCCCCGTTTAAATGCATGAATTGATGGGACTGGATGCCATGAGCTTTGTTTTTGAATGTTGAGTTTTAAGCCAGCTTTTTCATTCTCCTCTTTCACTTTCATCAAGAAGCTCTTTAGTTCCTCTTTGCTTTCTGCTATAAGGGTGGTGTCATCTGCATATCAGAGAAGGCAATGGCAACGCACTCCAGTACTCTTGCCTGGCAAATCCCATGGACAGAGGAGCCTGGTAGGCTGCAGTCCATGGGGTAGCTAGGAGTTGGACACTACTGAGCGACTTCCCTTTCACTTTTCACTTTCACGCATTGGAGAAGGAAATGGCAACCCACTCCAGTGTTCTTGCCTGGAGAATCCCAGGGACAGGGGAGCCTGGTGGGCTGCCGTCTATGCGGTAGCACAGAGTCGGACATGACTGAAGCGACTTAGCAGCAGCAGCAGCAGCAGCATCTGCACATCTGAGGTTATTGATATTTCTGGCAATCTTAATTTCAGGTTTTGTTTCATCCAGCCTGGCATGTCACATGATGTACTCTGCATATAAGTTAAATAAACAGGATGACAATATAGAACCTTGATGTCCTCCTTTCCCTATTTTGAACAGGAAGTTTGTTCATAATCTGATAAGGGGTTAATATTCCAAGTATATAAAGAGTTCATACAACTCAGTAGCAAAAATAGTATATAAAGAATTCATACAAATCAATAGCAAAAAAAAAAAAAAACCAATCCAATTAAAAAATGGGCAGAGTAAATGATTAGGCTTTTATTTTTTGCCCAAAGAAGACATCAGTTCAGTTTAGCTCGGTCCAAGCTCATGAGTTCATCAGTTCAGTTCAGCTCATGTCCGACTCTTTGCGACCCCGTGGACTGCAGCATGCTAGGCTTCCCTGTCCATAGATGACCAATAGGTACAGGAAAAGATGCTTAACATCACTAACTGTCAGAGAAATATGAATCAAAACCACCATGCGATGTCACCTCACACCTATCAGAATAGCCATCATCAAAAAGACAAGAAGTAACAAGTGTTGGTGAGGATATGGAGAAAAGTGAACTCTACTGCACCGTTGGTGGGAATGTAATTTGATGCAGCCACTATAAAAAACAGTATAGAGGTTCCTCAAAGCATTAAATATAGAACTATCCTATATATTGTCACCCTGTTTATTTAACTTATATGCAGAGTACATCATGAGAAATGCTGGGCTGGAAGAAGCACAAGCTGGAATCAAGATTGCCGGGAGAAATACCAATAACCTCAGATATGCAGATGACACCACCCTTATGGCAGAAAGTGAAGAGGAACTCAAAATCCTCTTGATGAAAGTGAAAGTGGAGAGTGAAAAAGTTGGCTTAAAACTCAACATTCAGAAAACTAAGATCATGGCATCCAGTCCCATCACTTCATGGCCAATAGATGGGGAAACAGTGGAAACAGTGTCAGGCTTTATTTTTCTGGGCTCCAAAATCACTGCAGATGGTGACTGCAGCCATGAAATTAAAAGACGCTTACTCCTTGGAAGGAAAGTTATGACCAACCTAGATAGCATATTCAAAAGCAGAGACATTACTTTGCCAACAAAGGTTCGTCTAGTCAAGGCTATGGTTTTTTCTGTGGTCATGTATGGATGTGAGAGTTGGACTGTGAAGAAAGCTGAGCACCGAAGAATTGAGGCTTTTGAACTGTGGTATTGGAGAAGACTCTTGAGAGTCCCTTGGACTGCAAGGAGATCCAACCAGTCCATTCTGAAGGAGATCAGCCCTGGGATTTCTTTGGAAGGAATGATGCTAAAGCTGAAACTCCAGTACTTTGGCCACCTCATGTGAAGAGTTGACTCATTGGAAAAGACCCTGATGCTGGGAGGGATTGGGGGCAAGAGGAGAAGGGGACGACAGAGGATGAGATGGCTGGATGGCATCACTGACTCGATGGACGTGAGTCTGAGTAAACTCCATGAGTTGGTGATGGACAGGGAGGCCTGGCGTGCTGCGATTCATGGGGTCGCAAAGAGTCGGACATGACTGAGCGACTGATCTGATCTGATCCTATAATTCAGCAATTTCACTTCTGACTGTTCAGCCAAAGAAAATGAAAATACTAGTTCAAAATGATATATCCTCTCCCATGTTTTTTGCAGCTATTTTTATTTTAAACAATAGCCAAGATAAGAATACTACTGTCTACTGATGAAGTGTTGTTAGTTGCTCAGTATGTCCAACTCTTTGTGACCCCCATGGATTGTAGCTCACCACACCCCTCATTCCATGGGATTCTCCAGGACCTAATACTGGATTGGGTTGCCGTGCCCTTCTTCAGGCAATCTTCCTGACCCAGGGATCAAACCCGAGTCTCCTGTTTGCTGCCAGATTCTTTACCATGTACGTCATCAGGGAAGCCTTACTGATAAATGAATGGATTAAAAAAAATGTGGTACAGGAATACCTTGTTTTATTGGACTTTGCTTTATTGCGCTTCACAGATATTGCATTTTTTCTGTAAATTGAAAGTTTGTGGCAACTCTGCATTGTCAGATGATGGTTAACATTTTTGATCAGTGAGCTATTTTTGTTTGTTTGTTCGTTTATTTATTTGGCCAGGTGTTAGTTGGGATATGCAGGATATTTTTTTTTTTTCCCTATTTGCAGCATGTGGCATCTTTAGTTGAAGGCCAGGGATTGAACCTGGGCCCCCTGCATTGGCAGCATGAAGTCATAGCCACTGGACCACCAGGGAAGTCCCAGTGAAGTATTTTTAAAGTAAGAAAGGTACTGAACATTTTCATCACCCCCAAAGATTCCCTTGTGCCCCTTCCAAGTCAATCCCCACTCCTCATGCCCCTTGCTCTAGACAATCACTGAGACTGCATTCTATCATGACACACTGGATTTTTCTTTTTGTCCTGTCAGTTCAGTTCAGTTGCTCAGTCGTGTCTGACTGTCTGCGATCCCATGATTCGCAGCACTCCAGGCCTACCTGTCCATCACCATCTCCCGGAGTTCACTCAGATTCACGTCCATAGAGTCAGTGATGCCATCCAGCCATCTCATCCTCTGTCGTCCCTTTCTCCTCCTGCCCCCAGTCCCTCCCAGCATCAGGGTCTTTTCCAATGAGTCAACTCTTCACATGAGGTAGCCAAAGTACTGGAGTTTCAGCTTTAGCATCATTCCTTCCAAAGAAATCCCAGGGCTGATCTCCTTCAGAATGGACTGGTTGGATCTCCTTGCAGTCCAAGGGACTCTCAAGAGTCTTCTCCAACACCACAGTTCAAAAGCCTCAATTCTTCGGTGCTCAGCTTTCTTCACAGTCCAACTCTCACATCCATACATGACCACAGAAAAAACCATAGCCTTGACTAGACGGACCTTTGTTGGCAAAGTAATGTCTCTGCTTTTCAATATGCTATCTAGGTTGGTCATAACTTTCCTTCCAAGGAGTAAGCATCTTTTAATTTCATGGCTGCAGTCACCATCTGCAGTGATTTTGGAGCCCCCAAAAATAAAGTCTGACACTGTTTCCACTGTTTCCCCATCTATTGGCCATGAAGTGATGGGATCGGATGCCATGATCTTGGTTTTCTGAATGTTGAGCTTTAAGCCAACTTTTTCACTCTCCACTTTCACTTTCATCAAGAGGCTTTTGAGTTCCTCTTCACTTTCTGCCATAAGGGTGGTGTCATCTGCATATCTGAGGTTATTGGTATTTCTCCCGGCAATCTTGATTCCAGCTTGTGCTTCTTCCAGCCCAGCGTTTCTCATGATGTACTCTGCATAGAAGTTAAATAAACAGGGTGACAATATACAGCCTTGATGTACTCCTTTTCCTATTTGTCCTGTAGGTTTGTGTAAATGGAATCATAAGTGCCGGGCACAGGAAGATGAATCAGACATGGTCCACTGTCTGGCACAGGGTTTCTCAACTTTTAAGCCTGTGTCCTCTTTGATAACGATGGAAATCTCAGGTCCTGTCCTGATTTACAGGGTAAGTCTATAGGGAGGCATGACCCCCTGTCTCCTGCTTTCTTAAGACTTTGACAAACGCTGCTTCTTTGTATTCTCTGCAGCCAAGAAGACCTTGTTGAACATTATTTTCAGATGTATCGAAAATGTATCAAAAAGGAAAAACTTTCCTTTTTTCCAATATAAAATTATATTACAACATTATAATGCGATTTCAAATTACATAGTTCACATCTCCAAATTTTGAGAAATTCCCGTCTTGAGGGTGGGGGTAGGAGAAGGGAATGGTCCTTACCTTTGAGAATTACTTGTCTATTCTTTTTTTTTTTTTTTCCTGGCTATGGGGTCAGCTTGTAGGATCTTAGTTCCTCAACCAGAGATTGAACCCAGTCCACGGCAGTGGGTTTCTCAGATGGTGCTACTTACCAAGAACCCACCTGCCAACGTAGGAGATGTAAGAGATACAGGTTCAATCCCTGGGTGAGGAATGGCAACCCCTCTTGAATACTCTCCAGTATTCTTGCTTGGAGAATCCCATGGACAAAGGAGCCTGGCAGGCTACAGTCCATAGTGTTGCAAAGCGTCGGACACAACTGAGGTGACCTTGCATGCATGCATGCACAGCAGTGAAAGCGCAGAGTCCTACCTGCTTGACGGACAGAGAAGTCCCATCACTTGTCCTAACAATCACATGGAAATCAGATGACTGACCATTGGCATTGATCTGCCAGAGGACATTCTGGGAAGAGTTGTACAGCCTTCTGCCTCATCCTGCCTCATTTAAAGAGCTTGGCCTTTTACGGGTGCCAAACATTTAATGATCACAGACCAAAGCAATTACTCATGTCTTTGTTTTATATCCTTTGGCTTCCTGATATTATTTTTAATAGTTCTCCCATAATCACGTAATAGCTCATTTATAAGGTCATCGGGATCCAGGAAATAATGAGCATTCAAATAGGTTTACCAGAGACTTCAGGTAGTTATACAGGCAGGGCATTCCCAGCTGGGCTGTTGTGGGATTTAGTTTTTACAGCAAAGAAATTACAAAGTATCATATTGCAGTTGCAGAAGAATGTATACCTCTTGGAATCTAATGTGTTCTAATAGAACATTGCAATTCTGACTAGTGGGAGGGCAGCGTACAGGGCAGTAGCTGTGGAGGAGGGTTAGTTTGTCAGAAGGAAAGAAGCGTTGATTTATTTAGGGAATAAGTAAATGTTGTTTAGGAACATCCTCCTTTTCTTCCTCCTCCTCCTCTTTATGACAGTAATTGTCAGAATGACTTTGTACTAGGTTTTCATTTTCAGCCCAAGATTTTATAGCTTTTTCATTAATGTTCAAATTCCAAACAGCAGGTATTAGAGTAGGAGGAATAAAAAATATATATTGAGAAAGGAAAAAAAAGAAAAAAGAGAGAAAAGCTAGACATTGATTCGTTTTTCTAGTTACTATAAAATCTGTGCCTGTGTTGAGCCATCAGCAGGGAGCTGGATAACATTATTTTAGTTCCTATAGATGTTTCTGTGGCTGTTGATGACTATATCACACACTATTTCCTTTGTGAGAGCTTGCAGGAAAAAGTTTTTCTCTGGTTTTAACCGGGAACGGTTG
Source organism: Bos javanicus (assembly GCF_032452875.1). NCBI lineage: Eukaryota > Metazoa > Chordata > Mammalia > Artiodactyla > Bovidae > Bos > Bos javanicus. Next base: position 27,959,116 of record NC_083883.1, on the reverse strand, counting down.
TTCTTTTCCTGTGCAACAGATTGCCTTAAATTTCTGAGAGTCCTGTGCATCATGTAATTGATCATATTTTTTTTCCATTCTAGAATCTTGAGTTCAGAATTTGTGACTCTCAGTGGCTCTACCCAGTGAATAAGCCCTCCTAGCCTCCTTCTACTTTTTCTACCCTGATTGTCTCTTCATTCTGATTTCCTCACTTGATTTTATTTTATTACAGGGTATTGTAGGAGTATTGAGACATGCTGTATCCTTTTTGAAAGCAAGGGCATATAAGTAAACAGTAATTAAAAACCCGAGGAGGAGAAATGCTTTGCTAGTAAGGGACCTTGGGCAGTTGTCTTGTGGTTCTGCAGTTTGAGTTTTTATTGGAAGTGTTAGTGCTTTAAGGCACCGATTCTGGACCCTGGCCACTGGGGTACTTCCTGTTTGATCTAAGGGAAGTCATTTAACTTCTTCATGCCAGTAGTTTTCTGCTTAAGCTGATTCATCTAATTTTTTTTCATTTACCATTATTATTCAGGAATCCATTTGTTTGCTTTAATCTTCTAGGTTCTCTGTGTCTAGGGCATTACTGTCTTTTAGTCACAACATAGTCAGTGTATCAGTTATTTCCATTCTGTGTAACAAATTACCCCCAAATTTAGCAAATTAAAGCAATACATATTTATTATGTCATAGTTACTAAGAATCTGGAATCTCTGATGGACTTAACTGGTCCTCTGCTTCAGAGTTTCTTACAACACAGAAATCAGGGTGTTATCTGAAGGCTCAACTGGGGAGGCATCAGGTTCCAACCTCACACACATGGTTGTTGTTCTTTTGGGCTTTTCTAAAAAACTGAAGTATAACTTATCTACAATTTTGCATTAGTTTCAGGTGTGCAGCAAAGTGACTATGATCATATATCTATTTCTATGTGTATCTGTCGATTATTTCTTTTTATTCTTTTCCATTATAGGTTGTTACTGAATATAGTACCCTGTGCTATATGGTAAATCCTTGTGGTTTATTTTATATATGGTAGTATGTATCTGCCAATCCCATACTCCTAATTTATCCCTTCCCTCTTTCCCCTTTGGTAACCATAAGTTTGTTTTCTATGTCTGTGAGTCTGTCTGTTTCTGTTTGTAAATAAGTTCAGTTATATTATTTTTTAGAGTTCACATGTAAGTGATATCCTATAGTATTTGTCCAACTCTGTCTGATTTGCTTTAGTTAGTATGATACTCTCTAGACCCATCCATGTTGCTGCAAATGGCATTATTTCATTCTCTAGTATGGCCAAGTAATATTCCATTATATATATGTGTACACATTTTCTTAAACCAGTCGTATGTTGATGGGCACTTGAATTGTTTCTACGTCTTGAATATTGTGAATGATGCTGCTGTGAACATTGAGGTGCACGTATCCTTCCGAATTAGAGTTGTAGTGTTTTCTAGATATACCTTAAGGAGTGGGATTGCTTAATCATATGGTAGCTCTATTTTTAGTTTCTTAAGGAACCTCCATACTATTTCCCATAGTGGCTGCACCAATTTACATTCCTCCCAACACTGTAGGGAGGGTTCCATTTTCTCCACACACTCTCCAAGTCTACATTTATTATCTGTAGACTTTTTGATGATGGCCGTGGGTCACTGTAGTTTTGATTTGCACTTCTCTAATAATTTGGATTCTGTGATTATGGTTTGTGTGTCTGCCCTCTGATGTCTCTCGCAACACCTACCATCTTATTTGGGTTTCTCTTACCTTGGACGTGGGGTATCTCTTCAGGGCTGCTCCAGCAAAGCGCAGCTGCTGCTCCTTACCTTGGATGAGGGGTATCTCCTCACAGCCGCCCCTCCTGACCTTGAACGTGGAGTAGATCCTCTCGGCCCTCCTGCGCCCACGCAGCCACTGCTTCTTGGACATGGGGTTGCTCCTCTCGGCCGCTGCCCTGACCCCTGAACTAAGATCATGGCATCTGGTCCCATCATTTCATGGGAAATAGATGGGGAAACAGTGGAAACAGTGTCAGACTTTATTTTTCTGGGCTCCAAAATCACTGCAGATGGTGATTGCAGCCATGAAATTAAAAGATGCTTACTCCTTGGAAGGAAAGTTATGACCAACCTAGATAGCATATTCAAAAGCAGAGACATTACTTTGCCAACAAAGGTCTGTCTAGTCAAGGCTAAACAAAGGTCTGTCTAGTCAAGGCTATGGTTTTTCCAGTGGTCATGTATGGATGTGAGAGTTGGACTGTGAAGAAAGCTGAGTGCCAAAGAATTGATGCTTTTGAACTGTGGTGTTGGAGAAGACTCTTGAGAGTCCCTTGGACTGCGAGCAGATCTAACTAGTCCATTATAAAGGAGATCAGTCCTGGGTGTTCTTTGGAAGGACTGATACTAAAGCTGGAACTCCAATACTTTGCCACCTCATGCGAAGAGTTGACTCATGGGAAAAGACTCTGATGCTGGGAGGGATTGGGGGCAGGAGGAGAAGGGGATGACAGAGGATGATGCCATCCTCTGGATGGATCATCACCGACTCGATGGATATGAGTTTGGGTGAACTCTGGGAGTTGCTGATGGACCGGGAGGCCTGGAGTGCTGCAATTCACGGGGTCGCAGAGTCGGACACAACTGAGTGACTGAACTGAACTGAACTGAACAATTTGGATTCAGTTCTTTAAGGGTTGTTGGACCGACGCCTCCCTCAGTACTTTGCCATTTGCTTTGTTGAAATCAATAATAGGGAATTCCATGATGGTCCAGTGGCTAAGATTTTGCACTCCCAATGCAGGGAGCCTAGGTTCAATCCCTGGTCAGGGAACTAGATCCCACATGGTGCAACAAAGAGTTCGCATGCCCCAACTAAAGATCCTGCCTGCCATAACTAAAAATAAAAAAGGATCCTTCATGCCACAGTGAAGGTCGTAGATCCCATGTGCTGCAACTAAGACCCAGTACAGCTAAATAAATACTTTTTTAAAAACCCAGTAATAGAGTTGTTCTGCTAGCAAGATGAAAGCCACAATCTTTTGTAACCTAATGTATAATACTCTGTCTGATCTTTGTTCCTGTTTCCTGGAAGATAACCTCTAAAGCCTTGGAATTTCCTGAGTTATAGGAATGTCTTTGTTATTCATGGTGGGACCCTCAACCATACCTGAGTTCATGAAGTGACTCAGGATGGAAAGTCAGATTAGAGGGTTCGAATTTTCAGCTCAACCTCTAGGGAGAGAAAGGGGTTGGAAACTGAGTTCAGCCAATGATTAGATCAACCCAGCACACCGATAAAAACTTTGGCAACTGAAGCTCAGTGAGCTTCCTTGTTAGTGAACACCTTGATGAACCAAGAGGTTGCTGTGTCCTGATTCTATAGAGAGAGAACATGAGAACTCTGCATCTGGGACCCTTCCCTAACTTTGCTTTGCATGTCTCTCCATTTGCCTGGTCCTCATTTGTATGCTTTGCAGTAAAACTGTAAAAGTAGAGCACGTCCCTGAGTGTTGTGAGTTGTTCTAATGAACTGTTGAACCTGAGAGGGTCTTGTGAATCCTAGGATCTGGAGCCAGTTGCTCAGAAGGACCAGTGGCTTGGGGATGCCCAAACTTGTGACTGGCATCTAAAGTATAGGCAATCTCGTTGGGGTCTGTGCCCTTAAATCTGTGGACTCTGTAGTCACTCCAGGTGGTTAGTGTCAGATTGCATTGCAGTATTGCACCTAATCATGAAATGACATCCCATCACTTTTGCTGTATTCTGTTGTTTAGAAGCAGTCGGAAGGTTCAGCCCACACTGGAAGGGAGAGGGCTGGATAAGCATGTGATCTCCAGGAGGCAGAGAACATTGGCAGCCTTACCAGAAGTTTTTGATCACAGTCAGTGTAGCCTACAAAGTAAGGTTACTTGTCTTAGAACATCTTGATTGATTAGATGCACATGAGGTCATGGATTGTGAAATGTTAAAGCTGGAAAAGATCTTAGGTATTGTCTAGTCTAGTTCAACCCTTTTGTTTTACAGATGAGAAAAATCAGGCTTAGTGTGCATAGGTGTCTTGCTTGAGAGCATGCAATGAGCCAGTGTCAAGGTCAGGACAAGAACTCAATGCTCTTTTCCCAATACCATGCTAAGTTATTTAATCTAGCCAATACGTAAATCAAAACTGCTATAGATAAATGTGTGTGCTTAGTCACCCTGACATGTCCAACTCTTTGTGACTGCATAAACTGTAGCTCTCCAGGCTCATCTGTCCATGGAATTTTCTAGGCAAGAATACAGGAGTGGGTTGCCATTTCCTCCTTCAGGGCTATTGATAAATAGTTATATTGATTAAAACACATTCACAGAGTTTATGGACTCCTTAGCCGAGAGAGAAAACTCCAAGGATGAGAAGATTCAGGTAGGGTCAAAGATTTTGCAAAAGGCAAAGATTTTAACTGACATAAAATTGAAAAAACTCTTTGTTTCCAGGACATGATGCTGTGATTTTTTTTTTTAATTTAGACAATTGAATTAAGAAGGAGGCAAACAAAATGTAGAAGCAAAAGAAAATTAAGCTTCAGACTCACAGTTCACAGTATTAGTCATGCTCTCTAGACTGGTCCATACATGAATTCAGCTTCTTGATTAGTGTCATGATCAGTGGCAGGGGAGTTCTAGAACCTGTACTGAAACAAATGTTGCGCACCTCACAACATGCCAGCAGAAATTGTATGATATGCTGAAGTGGTTTGACTTTAAATAAGATGGGCAGAAAAAATGCTATTAGGACATAATAAAGAAGCTAATTGTGGCTTCTCTAATTGGGTTTACAAAATAGCTTCAATTCTGACCTCTGATCAGGTTGCCAGGAAACAGCAGATTTTGGTATTGCAGGATTTGGAGAGAGTGGGCAGGAAGCAATGGTCTGCTTCGTTTTCAGCAAAGGCACAGGGCAGCTCCCACAGTCAAGGTAAAATTCAAACAATAATTCAGGACTAACAGGGGCTTTGGCTTCCAAAGGCATTTTTGGAAGAAAGGACTTCTTATAGCAGAGTGTAGTCCTGTCACTGATCATAAACAATGTTACTAACCATAAACAATGTCACTAACCCTATCATCTTCACCAATAAGACTGTGCCCTTTGGTGTGTAATTCACAACTGATACTCCCAGCAGTGTTATCTCTCTTACCACAAAGTGAATCCTTTGTTCCATTCCAACAAAGTTACTCAGAGTTCCTCAGTCAGGGAACCCAGCCTCCTATGGGGTTCACTTATGGCGGTTGTTCCCAACCTCAGGGCCTTAGACCAGTACCTCCTGTCAGATTGGTGGCAGCATTAGATTAGAAATAAAGTGCAAAATAAATGTAATGAGCTTGGATCATCCTGAAACCAGCCCTCTCATCCCCAGTCTGTGGAAAAATTGTCTCCCATGAAATTGGTTCCTGATGCCAAAAAGGTTGAGGACCACTGACCTATGACTGCTATGTCACCTATGACATTTTTGCCCTTATGTCGAATCCTCTTACAATACAGGAGACCCCTGGTTCAATTCCTGGGTTGGGAAGATTCACTGGAGAAAGGATAGGCTACCCAGTCCAGTACTCTTGGGCTTTCCTTGTGGCTCAGCTGGTGAAGAATCCGCCTGCAATACAGGAGACCTGGGTTGGGAAGATCCCCTGGAGAAGGGAAAGGCTATCCACTACAGTGTTCTGGCCTGGAGAATTCCATGGACTGTATAGTCCATGGGGTCACAAAGAGTCAGACACGACTGAGCGACTTTTACTTTCACATTCTCTATTCCATCTAAATCTTACTCATTTTTCTGGACCAGGTAGTCTCTTCCTCTCTGGGAAAACTTCACATATGACTCCACTTTATCACTGAACAAAAGGCTAGCATTGTGCTGCTGCTGCTGCTGCTAAGTCGCTTCAGTCGTGTCCAACTCTGTGTGACCCCATAGACGGCAGCCCACCAGGCTCCCCTGTCCCTGGGATTCTCCAGGCAAGAACACTGGAGTGGGTTGCCATTTCCTTCTCCAATGCATGAAAGGGAAAAGGGAAAGTGACATGACTCTTAGTGACCCCATGGACTGCAGCCTACTAGACTCCTCCGTCCATGGGATTTTCCAGGCAAGAGTACTGGAGTGGGGCGCAAGGGTGCTAAGTGCTTTATAAATATTAATTCAATCCTTACAGTAGCTTTCAGAGGTAAATCCTATTGTTACTGTCAAATGAAGGCTCAGGGAGAGGAGCATTTTGAAAAGGAAAGAAAAAATTCACTTACAAAGAACACAGGAGAGGCAAACTTAAGCAGGTCTGGCTCAGCAAACCCAAACACAGGATTTAAAGGGATAAAACCTAAAAGTTACCAAGGTTACCAAGATTACATATCTGTTGACTATATAAAAACAACTTTCTCACATGATTATCGTATTCTCAAAAGTGATGATCTCTCTTCAGACAACAGCATTGCATGAAATGAGAGATAATATCACTTTTTTAAAGGGAGTTTACGGAAAATATTCAAGATTTTGTTATTTGGGGGGAAGAATCAGACTTATTTTTGGTTTATCTCGGATTCAAAGTGGTCTTTGTTCATCTGAGTATGGAATGTAAAGTACAGAATCATGTTGAAAACAAGGCGAATTATAAATTTTTTGCTTCTGCATTATCCCCCATCCCAACCTTGGCTCATTGCAGATCAGGAAACTGAGGCAAACAGAGGTAAAGTCACATGTTTCCAGTTGTAGGGGTGGCAGCTGAGGGGGTGGATTTGAATACAGGTGGCTGGTTCCACTGGGTAACAATACCTGCCCATTTTCAAGGGTACCTCCTTCCTTGGAAATTTACTAGCTACTTCCTGCCTGTCATTTAATGATGCATGTGTGTGTTAGTCCCTCAGTCGTGTCTGACTTTGCAACTGCATGGGGTGTAGCATGCCAGGTTCCTCCATCCATGGGATTTTTCCAGGTAAGGATATTGGAGTGGGTAGCCATTTTTTTCTCTGGGGGATCATCCTGACCCAGGGATTGAACCTTGGTCTCCTGAATTGCAGGCAGATTCTTTACCGTCTGAACCACCAGGCAAGCCCTTAATGATGCATGACCCTAGACTCTTATTTCATTTTGCATATGTGATTGTCCTCTTTCTCCACCGGCCTGAGGGACCCTTACTAGCTGGGATTTTGTGATGCTGGCATTTGATAGCTCTAAGCCCACACAGCTGTTGCTCTATAAATATTCAAGAATGGGTAAATGACCTCTGGGCCCATTTCCACTTATAAAAACTGGTGGGTGACTGCTCATTATTTATCAAACCTATTCATGCTCAGGGTTTTTGAAAATACATGTAGCATTATTTTTAACAAATAATTTGAGCAAAATTTTGAAAATTTGAGCAAAATTTTGAAAATTGAGATTTCTGTGAGGATCCAGAAAGATCTGCCCCAGGCTTGGGAATGCTAAAATTCAAGTTATTTTTCTTCCCATTTACATTGAAATACTCACCAGGACTTCTGAAATGTCACTGAAGGTCAAAATTTGAGGTGCCACAGACAGCTGCTGCCATCCAGGGACATGGTTTCAGCCAGTACCCATAGCAGTGACCGAGGAAAAATGGCTTAATCTTCCTAGTCTCTCATTTCCTATAACACAAGCTTAAGAACCCATCAGTATAATGATCTCCCCAAAGAGCTGAGGCGAGAAATGTCAGAAATAAGCTTTCCAAGAGAAAGAGATTCACAATAATAAACTTTTGCTAAAAAGCCTTCAATATACTTAGCAGGCTAGAAAAAGAACCATCTTTTCTTTTCCGGTGAAAAATAACATTTTCTTAGCATTATCAAGAGCTGATTGCTGGTTAGTTGTTCCCTATTCATGGGTTATTTTATGACGGGATTTTAAACTCTTGTAATAAATGGTTTCTATCAAAAAGCTTGGCACATCCTCATATCACAGTTATCGCCAATGGTGCAACCTTCATCTCTGTAGCTGAAAAAAAAATCTAACTTCCTCTAAGTATTTACACAGTGCATAGTATTCTTTACTTTGCAAAATGTTGGCTTCCAAATGCATACTTTGGATGTCATTCTTTTGACGCAGAGAATTTCATAAAGTTATTTTAACATACTAGGGTATGGTACTCCTTTTCCCCTTGGATAATTTTTTTCCCTAGTCAGTAGAAAGCGCTTTCAGTGAGAAGTAAAGAAAACCACACACACTGTTTAGTTTCTCTCTGAACATATTATAGGAGCATGCTACCTAATTTTTTTAATAAGCCAGATTCTAAGTAATATACAACCAAACGAAAAGGAAACTAGTTATGGTACAAGAATGACCTCTCTAAGAAAGCCACAAAAACACACCATTATTCTTCTTTGGGGTAAGTCAAGAGCTGTGTCATTGTCAGCCAGTGAAAGAGTCGTTCTAGCCTTGGGCAGTTATTGAATTTGTTCCGCTTTGCTACTGACTGTTGGTTTTGGCTTTTATTTTTCTTTATTTTTCCTCTTTCTCTTCGACTAGTTCAACTTCAAAGGAACTATTTCATGTTCCTCTATCCCATGATCAAAAATTCCTCCAAATGTTCTTGGAACTAGGGTCTTTCGAGGCTGGGTTTTTGGCTGCCTTCAGTCCTAGCTTGTTGAGTGTCTAGGCTCTGTTCAGTTTTACCACCGGCCATTCGATTATGGCTCGAGCCGCTCCATGGACAAGGTCTGACGAGCCAGGACACTGCACACAGTGGGACACAGCAGGAGTACCTGCAGTGAAGTTCAGTGGCAGGTGTGGCTCTGAAAGCATTGCTGTCCTTTCTGTCTCCTAGTAGCACATCCAGGCCTGGCCTAATCTCTGGCCACAATAACTTGGCCTTGGCCAGAGTACTTTCATCCTTTGTTCAGGGATCGGTATACATCTCAAGCAAGGATAACTGGAGTCTTTCCCCGGATTCTTCTCTTGAGCCAGGAACAAAGACTTATCCCTTATTTTGGATCCCAATGTGGAGAAACCTCCTTCTATAGTAGGAGAGAATAAGACCAACTCACAGAGAGAATCTGCAGATAGAGGAAGAGGATGAGAGTTGAGAACTCTGTCTATAGTTGAGACCTATTCCACTCTTGGGCACCTGTCAGCCAATAAATCCCCATTTCTGCTAGCTGATTGGAACTGGAAACCTATCATTTGCAACAAATTGAGTCATGATCAAATCAGATCAGATCAGATCAGTCGCTCAGTCGTGTCCGACTCTTTGTGACCCCATGAATCACAGCATGCCAGGCCTCCCTGTCCATCACCAACTCCCGGAGTTCACCCAGACTCACGTCCATTGAGTCAGTGATGCCACCCAGCCATCTCATCCTCTGTCGTCCCTTTCTCCTCCTGCCCCCAATCCCTCCCAGCATCAGAGTCTTTTCCAATGAGTCAACTCTTCGCATGAGGTGGCCAAAGAACTGGAGTTTCAACTTTAGCATCATTCCTTCCAAAGAACACCCAGGGCTGATCTCCTTCAGAATGGACTGGTTGGATCTCCTTGCAGTCCAAGGGACTCTCAAGAGTCTTCTCCAACACCACAGTTCAAAATCCTCAATTCTTCGGCGCTCAGCCTTCTTCACAGTCCAACTCTCACATCCATACATGACCACAGGAAAAACCATAGTCTTGACTAGACGAACCTTTGTTGGCAAAGTAATGTCTCTGCTTTTGAATATGCTATCTAGGTTGGTCATAACTTTCCTTCCAAGGAGTAAACGTCTTTTAATTTAATGGCTGCAGTCACCATCTGAAGTGATTTTGGAGCCCAGAAAAATAAAGTCTGACACTGTTTCCACTGTTTCCCCATCTATTTGCCATGAAGTGATGGGACCAGATGCCATGATCTTTGTTTTCTGAATGTTGAGCTTTAAGCCAACTTTTTCACTCTCCTCTTTCACTTTCATCAAGAGGCTTTTGAGTTCCTCTTCACTTTCTGCCATAAGGGTGGTGTCATCTGCATATCTGAGGTTATTGATATTTCTCCCGGCAATCTTGATTCCAGCTTGTGTTTCTTCCAGTCCAGCGTTTCTCATGATGTACTCTGCATAGAAGTTAAATAAACAGGGTGACAATATACAGCCTTGACGAACTCCTTTTCCTATTTGGAACCAGTCTGTTGTTCCATGTCCAGTTCTAACTGTTGCTTCCTGACCTGCATACAAATTTCTCAAGAGGCAGATCAGGTGGTCTGGTATTCCCATCTCTTGAAGAATTTTCCACAGTTTATTGTGATCCACACAGTCAAAGGCCTTGGCATAGTCAATAAAGCAGAAATAGATGTTTTTCTGGAGCTCTCTTGCTTTTTCTATGATCCAACGGATGTTGGCAATTTGATCTCTGGTTCCTCTGCCTTTTCTAAAACCAGCTTGAACATCAGGAAGTCAATAAAGCAGAAATAGATGTTTTTCTGGAACTCTCTTGCTTTTTCGATGATCCAGTGGATGTTGGCAATTTGATCTCTGGTTCCTCTGCCTTTTCTAAAACCAGCTTGAACATCAGGAAGTTCACGGTTCATGTATTGCTGAAGCCTGGCTTGGAGAATTTTGAGCATTACTTTACTAGCGTGTGAGATGAGTGCAATTGTGCGGTAGTTTGAGCATTCTTTGGCATTGGCTTTCTTTGGGATTGGAATGCAAACTGACCTTTTCCGGTCCTGTGGCCACTGCTGAGTTTTCCAAATTTGCTGGCATATTGAGTGCAGCACTTTCACAGCATCATCTTTCAGGATTTGGAATAGCTCAACTGGAATTCCATCACCTCCACTAGCTTTGTTCGTAGTGATGCTTTCTAAGGCCCACTTAACTTCACAGTCCAGGATGTCTGGCTCTAGGTCAGTGATCACACCATCGTGATTATCTGGGTCATGAAGATCTTTTTGGTACAGTTCTTCTGTGTATTCTTGCCATCTCTTCTTCATATCTTCTGCTTCTGTTAGGTCCATACCATTTCTGTCCTTTATCGAGCTCATCTTTGCATGAAATGTTCCTTTGGTATCTCTGATTTTATTGAAGAGATCCCTAGTCTTTGCCATTCTGTTGTTTTCCTCTATTTCTTTGCATTGATCCCTGAGGAAGGCTTTCTTATCTCTTCTTGCTATTCTTTGGAACTCTGCATTCAGATGTTTATATCTTTCCTTTTCTCCTTTGCTTTTTGCTTCTCTTCTTTTCACAGCTATTTGTAAGGCCTCCCCAAACAGCCATTTTGCTTTTCTGCATTTCTTTTCTATGGGAATGGTCTTGATCCCTGTATCCTGTACAATGTCACAAACCTCATTCCATAGTTCATCAGCCACTCTATCAGATCTAGGCCCTTAAATCTATTTCTCACTTCCACTGTATAATCATAAGGGATTTGATGAATGGGGGAATTAAGACAGATACTGTCTCAGCTTTGGTAGAGCTTACTGTCTAGTGGGAGAGTTCTAGAAATTGGAGTACATGTGTTGAATGCTTCAATGGTGTGTGAGAGGAACTCCCAGTAGGGGAAATCACACTGGTGTAGGAGGTCAGGGGGTGTTTTACACAACCACATGTGCAGGAATTAGGCAGGGGAAAAGGGGCAAGAGTGTGAAAGCTCAGTGGAGAGACAGCAGGGTGAAATGGAGACAATGTACCATTTTCATGTGGAGGGAAATGAAGCTGAAGAGGCTGTTGAAAAATATATAGTTCCTATCAGATTACTTGGTATTTTGCTGAAACAATGAAAGGCCATTAAAACATGTCATCAGGGCAATGATCTGATCAGACTTCTAGCTTAGAAAGGGCCATGCAGCCGCTCTATAGAGGGTAAATTAGAGGAGACTAAAGCTGGAGGCAGGAAGGCTGTTGCAGGAGCCTGGGAGCGTGAAGCAGGTCGCCTTGTTTGGACAGCAGGAATGGGGTTGGATAAAAGTGAATAAAATCAAGAAGGTGAAATTGACCATCCGTGGTGACTGACCTCTGTCCTCTTTCTTCCAAATCCAATTATATGTTCAAGTGGTGGTCCTTAGTCCTTTGCTTCACTTCTGGTTCCTTTCCACTTGGCTTTGAAGTATTGGATGAGTTCTGTTCCCTTTTCACTCATCATCGAAGGATTTTCTTAGCAAGGCTAAATGGCTTTTTCAATTCCTTTTTTTCCCCCTTCATTAATTCATTCTGATTTCAAGTAGTTTTTATTTTTATTACAATTTTTGTGCACATAAAGAATCAATTCTTCAGGGCTTGTGACAAAAAATACTGCTTTCTTCTGCATCCTGTTACTTTCCTTAGAGGCAATAACTTTCAAATCTTTAAGCTGATTCTTTTAATATATATCTTCCTATCTCTACATGTTGTCATTTGAGATACTGTTTATATTGTTATTTCTTGGTATTTCCATTTTAGACATTATCTGTTGACTCCTTCCATGAAAGGTAAAGATTCAATTCACTTTCACCACTGCCCTCCGCTACCATATATATGTAGGTGTGTACATATATATATATATACACATACACACGCATACTTACATATATACATGTATATCCCATCACCCCATCCCATCTTGGATAGAGGATGATTCCATGTGTTCACTATTATAAGTACATAAATACTATTCAGAAGTGGACCAGGTAGCATACTGTGATTATTTACCCTTTCTTGCAGAACTTTTTAATTTCCCCTGAGGTTAATAACTGTCTTTTAAAATATTGTTGTTGTTCCTTGATTTTCCTTATACTTATAATAAATCAACCACAAACTTTCCACAATTGTCTAAATCTTCTCTTAACGCTTGCCACCTCATCTGTCACTTTTATCTTCTTGAAGAATTCTTTCCCTGAGCTTTCCAACTTGCTCCTGTCTGACTTGACTGCTCTCTGTGCTGGCTGCATGGTGGTCTTCCTGGATTATCTCTGCACCATCATTCTAGGGAGATCCTTTGCTTTCCTCTTGAGTTGGAACTTCTGTTTCTTGTGACTTTCTCTCCCATGCTTGGCTCCTTGTTTTGGTGGTGTGCATTCCTTCAGGAGCTTCCTGAGAAACTGTAAATAGGAAGGAAAATGTGGGGGCCATTCATGTCTAAAAATATCTTTATTTTATCTTTACATGTAATTGATACATGAGATAGAATTTGGGGTTGAAAATCATTTTCCTTCTGAATTTTGAAAGCAATGCTCCATTTTCTTCTGTTTTCTAGACATTCTGATTCCTGATTATATATGGCCTGTTTTATGAGATCTTTTATGAGTTCTCTTTGTCACTAGTGAATGGAAATGTCCTGTTGATTTGTTTTTCTGTGGTTCTATTTTCAGATATTGTGCTGGATATTGGATGAATGCTTTCCATCTAAAAACTTAAGCCTTTCAGTTCAGGAAGTTTTCTTGAATTATTTCTTTGACGATTCCCTCTCTTCCATTTCCCCTGCCCCCATTCTTTCTTTATAAAAACTCTTACTATTCAAATATTAGACATTCTTGAATAGTCTTTTTTATTTTCTTATCTCTACACTCATGTTTCCCATCTTTTGATCATTTTTTTCTACTTTCTGAGAAATTTCTTCAACTCGATCTTCTAAACCTTTTATTGAGATTTTCATTTCTGCTAATGGTCTCTAAATATTCTTATTTCATGAATGCAATATCTTCTTAACTTTCTGAGGTTACTAATTATTGTTTTGCAATGTTTTATCTCAGCAACTTTTGTTTCCTTTAAGTTTTATGTATGTGTGTTTGTTGTGATCTGTTTTTCATGCTGGGGATTTTCCTCAGATGCGTGGTGAGCCTTAAAAGTCTTCTTATATTTTAGAGAGGCACCCTTGCAGTCAGTTGGGAAGTTCTGAGTATGTGGGTGGGGCTTGCTTGTGGACTTTACCTATGATGACCTAGCTGAGGCATGTCTTTGAGGAACACAAGTCTGAATTCTTGGGTCTTTCCTCTTGGACTGGTTGGATTCTTTTGAGAAGAAGCTGCTAACATTTTGTCTATAAGAATGATAAAATGAAAATGATGCTGAGCTGAAAATATTCCCTTTAATCCTCTGAAAACAGTATACCAACCTTAGATGGTGCCTTATGTCCAGATAATACATCTCCTACTAATAGGGTGGGAAAGGGGCAATCTATGAAAGGTAGATAGCAACTTTCATTCAATCAGCTGTTTGGGCCCACCTTCCTCCCCACTTCCAGTAGAACCTCAAGCCATCAATTCTGGAACCTTTTAGGACTCTGGGAGTACACATCAAACTGCATCTTTCCCACTGCTGGCTCAGGATCTAGCTTTCTCTGATGCCCTGAACTACCACTTGTCCATCAGCTTTCAGATGCCAAAATTTTATTACTGTCATGCCCTCTCCATTCTCTTTATCTTTATGAGTTTGTGGCTTAAACCCCAAATCCCTATTTTGTTGATTTATTGGGGTTTTAAGAGGCAGTAAAAGTAAACACAGGGTTCATCTGCCCTCCTAATTTTGAAGTCACTGAACTAGGCTTCCTAGTTAACTCTGCTTCACGGGGCCTATTTCCTGTTTCATTTCCTTGAAGGTCCATTACTGATCCCTTTAGCCTTGAGATTTGCTGTAGAATCTTTCAACACTAACTAGATGAAAGACAGCAGAGGTAAACTTTAAGATTCTTCCTTGGAATAAAAATCCTAATTAAACATGGACTCCAAGAGGTGTTGCTTAATGCCCATACACATGAAAAAGACTGTAAGATCAATGTAATTCAATAATGTGATATGACTGTTCTTCAAATGCTAATTGATATGTGGGCTGCATTAACAGAAGTAGAATGCTCATAATAAGAGAGAGGAGATGCTCCTTCTCTCTTTGGTATTCATCTGTGGATGCTCTCATGTCCCCTACCGTATCCTTTGAGAAAGATGATGACAGCACAGAACAGAATAAGACAAGAGTGAAATGCGTGGAGACGGGCCTTGAAATCTCAGTGAACAAGGAATGCGTGAAACAAACAATGCTTTGCTTGAAACAGAGAATGTAAGAAGGGAAATGCAAAGAGCTGTTATGTGGATGCGGATTAAATTTGGATTATGGGAACTTCCCTGGTGGTCCAGTGGCTAAGACTCCGAGTTTCCAATGCAGGGGGTCTGGGTTGGATCCCTGGTCAGTTCTGTTAGTCAGTTCATTCACATAGTCACGTCCGACTCTTTGCTACCCCATGGACTTCAGCACACCAGGCTTCCCTGTCCATCACCAACTCCCAGAGCCTACTCAAACTCATGTCCATCGAGACAGTGATGCCATCCAACCATCTCATCCTCTATTGTCCCCTTCTCCTCCCACCTTCAATCTTTCCCAGCATCAGGGTCATTTCCAGTGAGTCAATTCTTTGCATCAGGTGGCTAAAGTATTGAAGCTTCAGCTTCAGCATCAGTCCTTTCAATGAATATTCAGGACTGATTTCCTATTGGAGCTTCAGCTTCAGCATCAGTCCTTTCAATGAATATTCAGGACTGATTTCCTTTAGGATTGACTGGTTTGATCTTCTTGCAGTCCAAGAGACTCTCAAGAGTCTTCTCCAACACCACAGTTCAAAAGCATCAATCCTTTGGTGCTCAGCTTTTTTTGTAATCCAACTCTCACATCCATACATGACTACTGGAGAAACTATAGTTTTGACTAGATGGACCTTTGTTGGCAAAGTAATGTCTCTGCTTTTTAATACACTGTCTAGGTTGGTCATGGCTTTTCTTCCAAGAAGCAAGTGTCTTTTAATTTTGTGGCTGCAGTCACCATCTGCAGTGATTTTGGAGCCCAAGAAAATGAAGTCTCTCACTGTTTCCATTGTGTCTCCGTCTATTTCCCATGAAGTGATGGGACCAGATGCCATGATGTTAGTTTTCTGAATGTTGAGTTCACTTTTATCAAGAGGCTCTTTAGTTCTTCTTTGCTATCTGTCATAAGGATGGTGTCATCTGCATATCTGAGGTTATCGATATTTCTCCCAGCAATCTTGACTCTACCTTGTGCTTCATCCAGCCTGGCATTCCAAATGATGTACTCTGCATATAAGTTAAATAATCAGGGTGACAATAGACAGCCTTGTCGTACTCCTTTCTCAATTTGGAACCAGCTTGTTGTTCTATGTCCAGTTCTAATTGTTGCTTCCTGACCTGCATCCAGATTTCTCAGGAGGCAGGTCAGGTGGTCTGGTATTCCCATCTCTTGAAGAATTTTCCACAGTTTGTTGTGATCCACACAGTCAAAGGCTTTGGCAAAGTCAATAAAGCAGAAGTAGATGTTTTTCTGGAGCTTGCTTGCTTTTTCTATGATCCGATGGATGTTGGCAATTTGATCTCTTGTTCCTTTGCCTTTTCTAAATCCAGCTTGGACATCTGGAAGTTCATGGTTCATGTACTGTTGAAGCCTGGCTTGGAGAATTTTGAGCATTACTTTCCTAACATGTGAGATGAATGCAATTGTGCAGTAGTTTGAGCATTCTTTGGCATTGCCTTTCTTTGAGATTGGAATGAAAACTGACCTTTTCCAGTCCTGTGGCCACTGCTGAGTTTTCTAAACTCCAAACTCTGATCCCTCGTCAGGGAACTAGATCCCACATGCTGCAATTAGTTTAGCCAAATAAATTAATAAATAAATTTTTAAAATTTCGGATTATGTTGTCGAGGAGGAAGGATTTGGACTAAGGGTAGAAAATACAAAGAGAAAGGTGGCTGTTCAACATAAAGATCTTTCTCTGGTTATTGCTTCATTGCCTGGTTTGCCCCTGATTCTGGTAGGCCTCTTCTATGGCATGAACATCTTCTTGTACTTATTGAGCACCTAAAGATAGGCCACCTGATGCGAAGAGCTGACTCATTGGAAAAGACCCTGATTCTGGGAAGGATTGAGGGCAGGAGGAGAAGGGGATGACAGAGGATGAGATGGTTGGATGACATCACCGACTCGATGAACATGGGTTTGGGTGGACTCCGGGAGTTTGTGATGGACAGGGAGGCCTGGCCTGCTGCGGTTCACGGAGTCACAGAGTCAGACACCGCTGAGAGATTGAACTGAACTGAAAGACAGGAGGACCCATGTATGGGTAGGGAGGGAAAAAGGGATAGGTGATATGGGAACTCTCTGGACTAAGCTGTTCAAATTTTCTACAACTCTGAAACCGTTCTAAAAACTGAAATATGCTGGGACTTCCCTAGTGGTCTGGTGGCTAAGACTGCCTCACAATGCAAGGGGACCGGGTTTAATCCCTGGTCAGGGGTCTAGATTCCAAATGCCGCAACTAAAGATCCTGTATAGTGCAATGAGAAGAAAATGGCAACCCACTCCAGTGTTCTTGCCTGGAGAATCCCAGGGACGGGGAGCCTGGTGGGCTGCCGTCTATGGGGTCGCACACGACTGAAGTGACTAGGCAGCAGCAGCATAGTACAATGGAGATCAAATATCCTGTGTGCCACAACTAAGACTTGGTGCAGACAAATAAATATTTTTTAAAAACCCTAAGATTTGTTAATGAAAAAAAAAAAAAAGACTTCTCCTGATAAGAGTTGTTGGGAAAGGGCATGGACTGGCTAGGGAGAGGCTGTCCTTTATGTCTTGAAAGGTATGGTTGAATTAAGAAGCTTCCAGGATCCTTTCCAGACTTGTGATTCTATCTTAAGGTCAAAGAATCATTCAGAATTGGAAGTGCTATAAACGTGGTTCAGAATCACCTTCCTTAACTTTTTAGACAAAGGCATTGAGAGCCAGCAGATCAGTGCCTGAGCAAGTTCTCCAGCCAAGCCTTCTAATTCCCTACCTGGCATTTCTCTTGGTCTTCCAGACTACTTTTATTTTAAGAACCTTAACATATTTGAACAGTTACAATAATAGCTTCCCCAAGGAATGAAACTAATTTTACATACAATGTTTTTGTATTTGTAGATGATAAAGTGCTTCCCAGAATTTACATACTTCATTGAGTCTCTCTCCCACTGTCAGCCCAGTAGCAATTCCCTGACTGTGTATTTTTTGCTGTGTAATCCAGGGTGCATTTGGGGGGCTATGCTCCTTGTTCTGTGATCTAGGTTTGAAAAGTCTCTCGCTCATTAGTGTCCTGAATGAACCACATAGATATAATAAATGAAACCTAAGGCCTTACAGCAAGTCATGTGAAGCCGCTCAGTCGTGTCTGACTCTTTGCAACCCCATGGACTGTAGCCTACCAGGCTCCTCTGTCCATGGGATTTTCCAGGCAAGAATCCTGAAGTAGGTTGCCATTTCCTTCTCCAGGAGACCTTCCTGACCCAAGGATTGAACCCAGGTCTCCCACATTGTAGGCAGATGCTTTACTGTCTGAGCTACCAGGGAAGTCCAGCAAGTCATATGTCCCCTCATTTGGACATTTGTATGATCACTGATGGAGAAGGAAATGGCAACCCACTCCAGTATTCTTGCCTGGAGAATCCCATGGACAGAGGAGCCTAGTGGGCTACAGTCCATGGGGTCTCAAAGAGTCGGGCATGACTGAGCGACCTTACTTACTTACTTAGTTATGATCACTGAATCCTTGGTGGTCTGAGTTTATTTATCATGAACTCTGGTCTTGACCATTTCAGTCTATGAACATCTCCATCCTCCCCAGACTGTAAGGACTGGCCTTCCAGGAACCCAACAATCAGAATTAAAAATCAGGTGGAAGGCCAGGATCTACATAGGTAGAATTGATAGATGTTTAGTCAGACATGAGTGGGTCTCTGCATCGTTCTGGATGGAGTCATCTTCCCCTCTCCAATCCGTACACTGGTGATCAAAACATGCCCAGAGTTCCTCCCCTTTTTGTGGTCCAGGACTGCTAAATTTCCAGCTTTATCAGGACCAAACAAGATAAAACCCACCAGCACAGGTTGGTGGAGGTGCAGCAAGACCTAAAAGGTGACTCAAAGTAATCCGGGGCTCATCATGCCATATTTGTAATAAAGTAGCATTGTGGTTTTTGACCACCTCCATGGCTTTCACTTGGGTGCTTATGGATAAATGCCCACATACAAGGAGAAAACATATATCGTAAACATATAACGTAAAACTGTCAGTCACCTTGTCAATCAAATGACCCGGTACAGAGGGAGGGACTTTCTAACACTCAGAGAAACCTACTCTACCCCCATTGCCGGGTGCGCTCTGGTATCCAGACAGCCTGTTCTCATCCTGTTTGGGGAGTACACTATCACTTTGCTTCATACTTAATACTTAATACTCTTGCTACTTGAAACTGCTCTATGTGTCCCGTCTGAATTCTTTCCCTCCAGAGGACAAGAACCAAGGAAATCACCATTCTGCCAGTAACAGCACAAATGTCAAGGAATATGCTGTTGCTGGAGGTCAAGAATAGATCAGGAAGCTGGGGGTGGGGCAAATCACAAGTTAAAGGATAGGCAGAGTCTCAAATCCAAGCACATTGGAAAATCAGGCCCAAAGGCCAGCACTCAGAACACTGTGATGGAAACCTCTCCCTGGGGCAAATCAGAAATCTAGGTGTATACGGGCCTAAGCTTGAAAGTCATTTGTCACTGTCACTACCTGGTCAGAGAGGGGATCAGATTCTTGGTAGGGTCTGCTGATAGAATTAGAGAATAGCTTTGAAAAATGTCATACTTCCTTCTAACTGACTAAGGAAAAAAGTCTATGGTGATACTTACAATACGTGCTCAGTTGTGTCCGACTTGTTGTGACCTTTTGGACTATAGCCCACCAGGCTCCTCTGTCCATGGGATTTTTCAGGCAATAGTACCGGAGTGGGTTGCTATTTTCTACTCCAGGAGATCTTCCTGATCCAGGGATCGAGCCTGTGTCTCCTGTACTTCCCACATTGCTGGCAGATTCTTTATCTATTGAACCATTAAGGAAGCCCTGATACTCATAATACTTTGTGATTACAGAGTACTTCTTCTAGAAACACCATTTAATTCATTCCCTTAAATTTCAATTGGAGAAGGCAAGTTCATTCTTGGAAAGTAAAGGGCAGTTGTGATTTTAAATTCCTATGCTGCAGTTTTAGGAACAGATGGGGCAAATTTCAAAACAGCTTTTCCTGACCATCAGAAGTAAACCAACACTCCTAATAGCAAGGTCCTGTTTTTTATCTTCTCCTTTCTCTTTGTCTGTAGGTAAAAGCAGAATAGCACCAATCTTTTTGATTGGACAAAGGTCAGGAGGTTACAGTAGAGAATAATAGTCAGTGAGTAATAAGGAGAGACTAAATATTAATTCCTTCATGCGCAGGATGGGTGACCACAGATGAAATGCCCTGTAACCCATGACCAGGCCACGGAGTCATCCTAGCTTGAAATGACAGGCTTCTATTAAAGTAAATCACACAGTCATGAAAGGAGACCAGAAAAGCAGCACTGACCTTCTTATTTATAAACCTTTCCATTTTCTTAGCTTAGCCTCATTTTAGGAAGTATCATTGTTCCTCTCGATCCAATCAAATAAGAGTTTCTTTTCTTACATTTTTGGCAAGACTTGAATATGCTAACCTTATCCTAGGAGACTTCCTGATTATCTTTGAAATGAGAGAGGGAGGCAAACGTAAGAGAATTAAAAAGAAAAAACCCAGTGGTTTGGAAAAAATCTTAGAGATTATTTAATTGAACTCTGCTACGTAGCAGCTTCACTTGAAACCTGAACTATTTCAGGAAATAGAATTTATTTTCTTAAAAACTCTCAAGGAAAGACTTATAACCATTTTAGGCACTTAGGCAAGTACTTAGGGGTTAGGTTTCATTTAAGTTCATCCCAGTGTTTCTTGCTCCTATAAAGGATTAAACTCAGTCATAATCTGTAGAGCCCTTTTGGTTTTAAATGATTCCATAGGGAAATTAATTCTTAAAGCTACAGGTTGTACTACTGTCCTGAAATTTTCACTTGGAACTCGTTTTAGTATTTAAAGTGAAGTGAAGTGAAGTTGCTCAGTCGTGTCCGACTCTTTGTGACCCAATGGACTGTAGCCTACCAGGCTCCATCCATGGGATTTCCCAGGCAAGAATACTGGAGTGGGTTGCCATTTCCTTCTCCAGGGGATCTTCGAGACCCAGGGATCGAACCCTGGTCTCCCGCATTGCAGGCAGATGCTTTACCATCTGAGCCACCAGGGAAGCCTTAGTATTTGTAGTACACTTTAAACACCAGCCCTAGGGCATTCATACAATGGGCATGGCAGGTTACAGATGAGGAAACTGAGGTACAGAGAGCTCTGGTAACACTATTAGACAATCTTGCTTTTACAGCAAAGATAATTCTTTCTGGGTAAAGATTTGTCTAGACAGTGGTTTTTGTTAATGGAAAATGAGTTCAAGAAGAGCCTTCAGCCTTTCATTTGCTCCTTATGATCAGAATCTAAGCTGTCAACCTGGCAGTGATGAGTGAGGCTTGCTGTTCACTGTTGCTTGGAATAAATTAATATTTCAGGGAATTTTTCATGATAAAGGTCAATAACTGACTTTGAAAACATTAAGTTAAAAAAAGGAAGGAAAATTGCCCTTAAATGTGATCAAATAGCAATGGAATTTTCCGACCAACTGCCTATATTTGGGATGGTTTAGTGGTTTGCTTAGGTTGTAACTTCCTTCTCATGTTCTCTTATCTTTTACTTCCTTTCAATGTGTGTGCTTAGTTGCTTAGTTGTGTCCCACTCCTTGTGACCCTTTGGACTGTAGCCCACTAGCCTCCTCTATCCATGGGGTTCTCCAGGCAAGAATACTGGCGTGGGTTGCCATTTCCTTCTCCTTTCAATATCCTCCCCAAAAGATGGCATGAGGAGACTTTCTGGGAGGTGAGAACATGTTCATTGTTTACTATGAGCAATCTGTCTCTTACAGAGGGCTTCCCCGATAGCTCAGTTGGTAAAGAATCTGCCTGTAATGCCGGAGACCTGGGTTCGATCCCTGGGTTGGGAAGATCCCCTGGAGAAGGGAATGGCTACCCACTCCAGTATTCTTGCCTGGAGAACTCCATGGACTGTATAGTCCATGGGGTCACAAAGAGTCAGACACAATTGAGCGACTTTCATTTTTCTTTTACAGAAGGCACTTAGATTTTCTTTTAGGCTTCTGAAGTTATTGCCACCCATTATCTTTTTACTTTATTTTATTTTTAAATTTTATTGAGTTTCGTTGATTTACAATTTGTGTTAATTTTTTATGTACATCAAAGTGACTCAGTTATGCTTGTGTGTATATATACATATCAGTTCAGTTCAGTCACTCAGTCGTGTCTGACTCTTTGCGACCCCATGAACTTTAGCACACCAGGCTTCCCTGTCCATCACCAACTCCTGGAGCCTACTCAAACTCATGTCTATCTAGTTGGTGATCCCATCCAACCATCTCATCCTCTGTTGTCCCCCTCTCCTCCCACCTTCAATCTTTCCCAGCATCAGGGTCTTTTCCAGTGAGTCGGTTCTTTGCATCAGGTGGCCAAAGTATTAGAGTTTCAGCTTCAGCATCAGTCCTTTCAATGACTCTTCAAGACTGATTTCCTTTAGGATTGACTGGTTTGATCTTCTTGCAGTGCAGGGGACTCTCAAGAGTCTTCTCCAACACCACAGTTCAAAAGCATCAATTCTTCAGCGCTCGGCTTTCTTTATAGTTGAACTCTCATATCCATACATGGCTACTGGAAAAACCATAGCTTTGACTAGACAGACCTTTGTTGGCAAAATAATGTCTCTGCTTTTTAATAGTTTTTCTTCCAAGGAGCAAGCATCTTTTAATTTCATGGCTGCAGTCACCATCTGCAGTGATTTTGGAGCCCCAAAAAATAAAGTCTCTCACTGTTTCCACTGTTTCCCCATCTATTTGCCATGAAGGGATGGGACTGGATGCCATGATTTTAGTTTTCTGTATCTTCTTTTCCATTATTGTTTGTCACAAAATATTGAATATAGCTCCCTGTGCTATACAGTAGAACCTTGTTGTTTAATAATACTTGCCACTGCTAAGTTGCTTCAGTCGTGTCCGACTCTGTGCTACCCCATAGATGGCAGCCCACCAGGCTCCCCCATCCCTGGGATTCTCCAGGCAAGAACACTGGAGTGGGTTGCCATTTTCTTCTCCAATGCGTGAAAGTGAAAAGTGAAAGTGAAGTTGCTCAGTCGTGTCCAACTCTTCGAAACCCCATGGACTGCAGCCCACCAGGCTCCCCCATCCATGGGATTTTCCAGGCAAGAGTACTGGAGTGGGGTGCCATTGCCTTCTCCGGTTTAATAATACTTAGCCTCTGCTAATCCCAAACTCCCATTCTTTCTCTCTCCTCCCTCTTAGCAATCACAAGTCTGTTCTCTATATCTGTGAGTCTGCTTTTGTTTTGTAGATATGTTGATTTGTATTGTATTTTAGATTCCACATATAAGTGATATTGTACATTTCTCTTTATCTTTCTGATTTATTTTGCTTAGTATGATAATCTCTAGGTTCGTCTATGTTGCTGCAATTGGCATTATTTCATTACTTGTGATGGCTGAGTAGTAGTCCATTGTACATATTTACCCCATCTTCTTTATTTATTCCTCTGTTGAAGGACATTTGGGTTGGTTCCATGTCTTGGATATTGTAAATGGTGCTGTTATGAATATAGGGGTGCATGTATCTTTTCAAATTATAGTTTTGTTGGGAGTATATGCCCAGGAGTGGGATTGCTGGATCATACTCCATTATCCTTTTTTCTTGGCTGTCCTGGGTCTTTCTTGAGGCCCACAGGCTTTTTTCCTCTAGTTGTGGCACCCATGTGGCACTAGGGCGCAATCTCTTGTGTGATGCCTGAGGTCTAGAGCATGCAGGCTCAGTAGATATGGTGGGCCTGCTCAGTGGTCCCCGCAGCATGTGAGATCTTACTTCCCAGATCTGGGATCGAACCCACGTCCTCTGCACTGGAAGGCAGATTTTTAACCGTTAGACCATCAGGGAAGTCCCTGTAGTAGAATGTCTTCTGATGTATGGCTAGGTTCACGTTTGCCTCTTTTTGGCTGGAATAGTACGGGAGTGCCGGTGCATCCTGCCAATTGCATGATGTGGGGAAAACTCAGACTGTCAGTTTGTCCCACTAACTACTGGTGATGTCAACTACTTTCTGGTGTTTTGATCATTGACCGACACAGGAAACACTAAGGGAACAATGACTAATCAATATGTTGGAATCCACTTAAGCGGAAGACTTCTTAGACTAATGTCATACGTTTTCTGGAGTTTTTTGTGTGTCTGTTTACAAGTTTCTCTTTGTACACATCTTCCAGTTTTCAATTAGTTCAGAAAAAGCAAATAATTGTGGTGCTGTAACAGGGTGGATTTCAGGAAAGAGGATTTGAAACACTATGAGGCTGGGAGGAGATCAACTAGAGGGTTGATGGGTTCCCCACCTTTGAGTGGAGAAGGTGTGCTCAGGTCCTGGGACTCATCAAAGCTGTAGATGGACCTGAAGAGTGGGCCTGACCCCCCCACCCCACCACACACACACACTCACCTCCCGCAACTTCACCTCCTGTGTGATTGGTGCTTGCCATCCTGCTCATACTCCCGAATTTTACACAAGTGTGCCAGTTCAGGTGGATGAGAAGGGAAGGGACTGATGTTTACTGAGCTCCTGCTATGATCCATGTACTTTGATGATGCAGAATGAAAAGCTGAGTCATCGGGAAGTTGAGGTCAGTAGAAAGAGTAATCAAACAAAAGCTAAGATAGTCATGTGTCAACATCCAGAAGTTCCTTTCCAGAGAGACTTTCCTGTCTTTTTAAGGTCTGTCTTTCTTTCTTTCTTTTTTTTAATTGACTGTATTGGGTCTTCGTTGCTACTTCTGGGCTTTCACGAGTTGCTGCAAGCCGGGGCGGGCAGCTCTTCGTTGCGGTGTGCAGGCTTCTAATTGCGGTGGCTTCTCTTCTTGTACAGCGTGGGCTCTGGGTGTGTGGGCCCAGTAGTTGTGTATAAAAGCTTCCATCTGCTAATCCCAACCTCCCACTCCATCCATTTTCCCAACCCCCTCATAAAGTGTATTTATCTTTGGGAATCAAGTGCTACTTTATTATGTCTAATAATAAAATATATTGCTGTGTTTCTGAAGATGAATTAGAGAATATGCTAGGGCAAACGGGTGGTTTTCTTGTCATTAAGTACTAAATCTCTATCACTCATATGCAGTAGTAATGTATCCTACACGTGGCATTTCCAGGGGAAAGATAATAGAGAGAGGTGTATTGATTGAGAATGACAGAGTGATTGAGAACCCTGGTGAAGATGAGCGGAAGCAATAAGATTAATAGGAAATAGCGATGCTAAACCAGGAGCCAGTAAGGTGCTTTTGTGCACATGGAAAGGTGACCAGAAAGTGGCGGTGAATCCAAGTCCTACTTAGCTTGTCTTGCTACCTCTAACCTCCAGGAATCAACTGAAGTGTAATTCTCCAATGCAGCCACCAGGTGGCCATAAACTCCCTTGGGTGTGCACAGGCAGCCACACTGCCCTTGGTGCCAAAGGTGGGACATCAGTAACCCAACTGAAAAATTCTCTCCTCTGCTGGTACTGACCTATTGCTGTGCCCATCTGCTCCTCCCTGTTCGCTCGTAATGTCGACCAGATGGATGGACTCTGTCTTGAGACCTGAAGCAACCGTTCAACCATAACCTAATGAAGATTTCATTATAAATTGTTTCCACTCCTCCACACTCATTTTAAAAAATCTTTGACAATTCCTCTACATAGGCTTATGTAATGATAACAAATGTTTATCTACTATTTGGTTTTCTGTTTTTAATTCATTGTTATTTCACATATTCAAATTAGTATTGTCTACATGCATACATTTTAGAAAGTTAAATATTGTTTCAGTGCATTTCACAAGTTTTCACTATTATAAATAGCAGGAGTAAAAACACGAGCATTTTGATCCAAAGTCGTTATATATTGCCAGGTGACTTTACAGGAAAAATTTTTTTTCAACTGTTGCTTTCCCTGAAGCCTCTAATTCCTGATAAAAAATAGGTTGCTGGTATCTTGAGAAGCTAAAAAATACTCCCTCACCTTTCCTGCATTATGTATGATCTGCCACCTTCTCTACTCAATTGACTGTGAACTTGCTTCTTCTGAAAGATTAGGTAGGATAAGAAATGTATTTCAGCCGATACATATCAGCTTTGGGGAAAAGTGCTCAGACACCATTTGAATGATAGAACCATTTTGAAAGTTCCAGGTTTTCGTCTTTGATAGTATGTTTTCTGCTTTGCCTGAATCTTTCTTTCTTTCTTTGGTAACACGAGTTGGCCCTCCCTGGCAATAATTACCTCTTTTCTACTTAACTGTCTGAAAATGACTCACTGGCTCTGACCACTCATTACAGGAAATCTAACCACCAACATTATTTGTTTTTTTAAAAAAATATTTTGTTGATGTTATGTTTTATACCTTATATTCCTGACTTTCAATTTTCATCAAAATTTTTAAGTTGCATTTTTCTTGGGAAGGAGCTGTTTGAAATTAAATAATTCATTACTCTCAAATAGGTTAATAAAATCCAAAAGTATTCATAGAGTATAAGTAAAAAGAAAGTGTCCACCCTTCACCAAGTCTCCCAATTTATTTTCCCAGAACCAACCACTGTTCATGTTTTTTTTTTAATATTCCCCAGATATAGTCTATGTATAAAAACATGTATATATTTGTATTTATACATTTAAATGGGCTTCCCTGGTAGCTCAGGGGTAAAGAATCTGCCTGCATTGAAGGAGACTTGGGCTCAATCTCTGGGTCAGGACAATTCCCTGGAGGAGGAAATGGCAACCCATTCTAGTATTCTTGCTGAGAAAAATCCCATGGACAGAGGAGCCTGGCAGGCTACAGTTCATGGGATCACAGAGAGTCAGACATGACTGAGCACAGCACAGGAAGTCTATGAGTAGCAAATCTATACATTTAAATATGTGCTTTTGTTTTTAAATACTGAGAATAACTACATACACATGATTTAGTTTCCTGCCTATTTTTAATTTTATGCTATGTCTTGGAAATCTTCCCATATCAAGATGTTTGACCTGTCTCATTGTTTTAACAGCTACATGGTATTTCATTGCATGGCTATATCATAATTTATTCAACAGTGTCCTTTGGGTATACATTCATTTTATTTCCAAACTTCTATTACTAAAGAATCCATCTGCAATGCAGGAGACCCCGGTTCGATTCCTGGGTCAGTAAGATCCACTGGTGAAGGAATAGGCTACCCACTCCAGTATTTTTGGGCTTCTCTTGTGGCTCAGCTGGTAAAGAATCCGCCTGCAATGTGGGAGACCTGGGTTTGATCCCTGGTTTGGGAAGATCCCCTGGAGAAGGGAAAGGCTACCCACTCCAGTATTCTGGCCTGGAGAATTCCATGGACTGTGTGAATATCCATGGGGTCGAAGAGTCGGACATGGCTGAGCGACTTTCACTTTCATTACTATAAATAGTAGTGCAGTTAGTATCCTGGTATTTATGTTTTACATTCACTTGCAAGTTTAAATGTTTAGAAGAGGAATTGCTGGGTTAGAGATACGAATTTGAAAATTGATAGCTATTGTCTGTTCCCCCCACCACAGAGAATTTTTAATTTGCATATATAACATTATAAGTAAGGTCAAGTAGCTTTTGATAAATTAAGAAGCCACCTGTTTTTTCTCTTCTTGAGAAAGATGTTTCAAAAGAAACATCTTTTGTTTTCTTTTTAAAACATATTTTTTTGGTGTGAAATTCACATAGCACAGAATTAACCATTTTAAGGTGAACAGTCCAGTGGCATTTGGTGTATTTCCAATATTATGCAACCACCACCTCTGTCAAGTTCCAAAATGCTTTCATCATCCCGGACAGAAGTCTCAAACCCAGTAAGGAGCCACTCCTCACTCCCCTTTCCCCCAAGCAGTCCCTGGCAACCACTAGTCTATCTCCTGTCTACGGATTTATCTATTCTACATATGGCTCCTTGTTCTTTTTCAAATTTAATATATTGGAATTCTTTAAATATTAAAGAAATTAGTTCTTTGTCTCATGTGTTATAAATATTTTCTTTTGTTTCTTGCTTGTCTTTTGTCTTTGTCCATCATATTTTCCTACAGAATTTTAATCTATATGAAATTAAGTATGTGAAATTATTACCAAAAAGTGGGATCCGGCTGCTCAGCGCTCAAAAGCCAATAAACAGGCCAGGTTGGTGGGAAGGAAAGTTTGCTTTATTTCAGATGCTGGCAGCTGGTGGGGAGGGCAGACGTCTGTCCAAAGACCAGCTGTCTGCCACTGACAACCGTGGGCCAAGAGCTTGTATAGGCCGAGGGAGGGGGCTACATGCAGAAACAGCACAGTCAGCTCTGACAGTTGTCTTGAAATCTGTCCTTGGCGGTCTGACCAACGTCATCTTGATTGTTTTAGGAACAGTTAATCATCACTCCCAGGGTCAGTTTGTTTCCATTTCTTTGAGGCCAGTTCTTGGAGTTGTGGCAGCTTATGTCGTGGGTGCAGTCTGGTCATCGTGTAGTTAACTTCTTCCACCTGGTGGGGGTTTCAGTATCAATAAGACCAGCTCACGGGATGTGGCGCAGAATATTATCTATGGCCCTTGAGAAGGAACTAAAGGTCCTCAACTATGCTCAGTGACTACATTATTTTTGTTTGGTCTCCTTTGTTTTCCTTTGTTTCCGCATGTTTTCATGTCTCTGATTAAGCTTATTCTTTGACTAAAGTTTTCCACAGCAAAATGCAGGCAGAGGACATGGGGGGCAAGGACCGTAGGGTCCTGCTTCCTTTCAAAATTAAAATACATATGTACATATATATGTATATGTATTATGTATATCGTGACCATTGAAATCTGACATCACAAGTTTTTCCCCTGCCTTACCAGTTTCTCTATTGTATCTCCCTTTTCCTACAGAAAATCCTGTTCCTGAAATAGTAAATTTGCTCACCAGTAAATTGACTCATTGCCCTACAAGGCAAACAAAATACCTTTGGATGTATCACCAATGCAACTACTAAAAATAAATCTATTAATTAAAATTCAATGTTTGTAGTTCTTTTTGTTCTTAGTATATGTCCCACTAATGATGTATTGTGTTAGTAATTACTTTCAACACATTCCTTTCTCTGTGTCCAATGGGATCACTTTTAAAAGATGTAATTTAATTACTCAATCTTTAAAAAAAAAAAAATGGCATCT
Source organism: Bos javanicus (assembly GCF_032452875.1). Lineage (NCBI taxonomy): Eukaryota > Metazoa > Chordata > Mammalia > Artiodactyla > Bovidae > Bos > Bos javanicus. Next base: position 27,929,985 of record NC_083883.1, on the reverse strand, counting down.
GAGTTTTGTGTTGCTCCCACTAAGGTTATGGAGAACTTTCCCCATGTTTCTTTAAGTACTTTTAACTTTTTATTTTACATCCTACTGCTGCAAGGAACAAAATTTAATAGACTAGTAACAGAGGAAAAAGAGAATTTAAAAAAACAATTACTAATAGAGACAGAAAAGTAGAGCCAAGGCAGACTTCCAGTCTTGCAGAATCCAATGTGGTGACGAAATGAGCAGAGCGTGGATCTAGGGTTGGGAACCAGAGTCTGCCTGCCAGGAGAAGGGGCACAGCGAACAAGCCCTGTCCCAGGAATGGATCAGGCCTGGGAAATGTGGTATCATTATCACACAGGTATGACTTCTAAGCATTCTGATGTGTAAAAGGTTTTTTTTTTGAGGAGTTGATGGGGAGAGAGGTGGGTGTGGTCGTCACTGGTGGGAATCCAGCAGGTCACACTAGGGGCACCTCTGAGAGATCCCTAAGGTCAGGACTCAACTCAGTCCTTGGTTTTTGGGTCCAGTACCCAGATTTTCTTTGGCCAGCCGGTGATAGATTTATGCTTGTTAAACATTATGTTGTTGCTGTTGTTGTTATATTTCAATAGGACAGTGCTGTCTACTCTCTCTCTCTCTCTCTTTTTTTTTTTTTTTGGCTTTTTTTAAATTACTTATAAAGCTTTATAGAAAGAACACATCTGAGTATCATTCTATTTGATGATGACAATTGAACAATACTCATAAAACATAACTATTCTTGAGTAACTAATAATTATCAAAGATTGTAATTGACTGGAGTTGTATCAATACATTTTTAGAGAGTGATGCAATTAACATCACTGCGTGAAGTTGATGGAGCTTAAAATAGCTCAAGGGTTCATCACACAGCTTACGATTGTGGTTATCATTCACATTTTGCTCTGTTAGGGTTTTGTTCCAACCTTGTGTATATTATAAACACAAACTTACCGTACAACTTTAAAAAAAAAATGACACGTTGCAAAATTTTGAGTGAAGAAGAATTTTTTGGTGAATTTTAAGCAGATACTTTACCCAATATATATACTAGTGTCTCAGAAGATGATAGTTCTTCGGAATATAGTTCTGATTCAGACGATGTGAATATTAGACCCACAAAAAGACAGAAAGCCTTAGAGATTCATCTTGATAAGGAAAGTGAAAATGAAACTCATGGCTCTGGAGAAGACTTTACAGCTGTGTCAGGTGTAACTGTTGAATGGAATAACCCACAAAGTGTTATGATATAATGGAATTAATTAATATCTGGCCGACCAAAATAAAAATCACCAGCCACAGGTATTAGTTTCTGCAAAAATGCCCCGGTCAATAATGAGTTAAACTGACGGTGGACTGACTTGTTCATTAGAATTCAGCAAAATGATCACAACAGGGTTTCCCTTTGCAATGACCAAGATGCCTGAGTCTCCAAGCCTTGCCTATGGGAGCAGAACCATCATTTGTAATAGAAAGGCCATTGCTTCTCGGCCTTCTGGCTAAGATCCAGTGTAGTAATAAAAGGGCCCTGGGTGACCAGATTATTAATCAGAAGGCTGTTTTCTGTGAACAGAGTATAGATAAGAAAGCATTCCACCTGTGGGGAACTCTTCATCTATGTTCCTATAAAGCCTGATGAAAAATCCTTTCTCTTCATCAGAAGATACTTCTCCGGTGATAAGGCTGTTTGTCCAGTGACCCCAGAAGCAGGGTCTTGGATAGAAATAGACGCTACTGGTTTCTTTTGTCTCCCTGAATCCATTCTTTCTCCCTAAGTCACCTCCTCTCTGACACTTTCTTCTTTAGGCGGTTTTAGTATCATTCATTGAAGCTACCATCGAGGGCTATTTCTGTCAGCCTGGCACATGATTCTGGAAAGCATATCAAGCTTTCCAGAATTTGAGGGGTGGATTTCTGTCTCAGTTAATAGTGTTTGTTAGATCAGGAGTTTGGGAAGAATTTCAGCTACCCTGAATTTTTTTCCGAATTGACTAATCTGTTGTTTGTGTTGAGAAATCTACATGACTCTTTTTTCCCAGCAGCCTTGACTATTCTCTCTGCAGCTCCAGTAAGAGGGGATAAGCCAGAGGGATGGGACATTCTGGCTTCTACACCAGCTCGTAGAACACAGCTTGGATTCACCTCCACTAATTTCCCATTTCTTCATCCGCAGGAGGAATAGGTGGCTTCGCTACTAAGAGGGGTCCCACACATTTCTCTGGACCACAGTTTCCATCTTTAGCTCATGTTACTCTGGCCCTGTTCAGGGGCTCCCAATGAAATCCTAACCTTTGACGCCTCTTCCAGCACCCCACTCTGTTGTAGGGTGTATACGTGAATGTTATGGTGGAAAGACCCTTCTTCCCACTGCAACCCTCTCACGAGCACCAAGCAGGGAGCCTGCAGTGAACACTGAGGCAGAATGTCTTTCAAGTGGAAATTGCAGGGCGGGGAAGGAGGTGCAGGTCATTGGATGAATGCCTTCAGGGTTGCTGGCAGGTTGCTACATGGATGAGGACCAGAGAGGATGAGTCACCTCAGGAAACATAATCCATGGGTGGAGACGGGCGGTAATGTCACACTGAGCACACTTGTTTTAGAGTTAACTTATTAGTATTGATCCCCAGGGATTTAAGGAAATCATTTACCTCTGTTTTTCTGGAAAAACATGGAAAACCTCATATAATCACAAGAATGAGATTAAGGGTCATTGACCCAAAGAAAATAGTGCTGATCTGTCTTCTCTTTTGTGGCCTATCACTCTCGAGCTACCAAGACCCCAGGTAGGTCAGGATTATGTAGCAGAAAGAGTGGGATTTGACATCAAGCAGACCTGGGTTTTAATTATATTTCCACTTATCTGGCTCACATTACTGTACCTTTTTGAGTGTTTGTTTTCTCTGTGAAATGGAGATCTAATAACTACTTCATGAAGTCATGAGAATTAAAAATAATACCATAAAAGTTCTTGATAAATTGTAAGCACTCAAAAAATGAGAGCCCTCATTATTTGAAAGGCGTAACAATGTAATTTTGTTCTTTTGGTTAGCTGGGAGAAAAGACATTTGGCAAAACTTGAGGTTTTAAAGTGAGAGACTTTATTTTTTGGGCTCCAAAATCACTGCAGATGGTGACTACAGCCGTGAAATTAAGACACTTGCTTCTTGGAAGAAAAGTTATGACCAACCTAGGCAGCATATTAAAAAGCAGAGACATTACTTTGCCAGCAAAGGTCCATCTAGTCAAAGCTATGTTTTTTCCAGTAGTCATGTATGGATGTGAGAGTTGGACTATAAAGAAAGCTGAGTGCCAAAGAATTGATGCTTTTGAACTGTGGTGTTGGAGGAGACTCTTGAGAGTCCCTTGGACTGCAAGGAAATCCAACCAGTCCATTCTAAAGGAAATCAGTCCTGAATATTCATTGGAAGGACTGATGCTGAAACTGAAACTCCAATACTTGGGCCACCTGATGCAAAGAACTGACTCATTTGTTAAGACCCGAATGCTGGGAAAGATTGAAGGCAGGAGGAGAAGGGGATGACAGAGGATGAGATGGCTGGATGGCATCACCGACTCAATGGACATAGTTTGAGTAAACTCTGGGAGTTGGTTATGGACAGGGAGGCCTGGCGTGCTGCAGTCCATGGGGTTGCGAAGAGTTGGACACGACTGAGAGACTGAACTGACTGACTGAAGGTTTCATCTTTGATTCTATTAGAATCTTGAGGACTTGGTTTTGTTTTTGTTTCCACACAATTGAGGTTAAGTTATAATACAACAGTTTTGCTGGAGGCTTGGAAAACACACACTTTTTGTTCTTCTTGTTATTTGTTTGCAAGTAAGAATAAAATAAAAATCTTGCATCTTCCTACCTAGGGAAATAAGCTCTTCATTGGTTCTAGCAGATTGTGAAAAGTCTGGTGCTGGGTACATTGGTCACATATTAGAATTCCTCTGGGCACAAGACAGTGGGAAAGACCAGGGAGGATGTGACCACCATAGGCAAAGCCACCGATGTGGCCCATGGAGGTGTGTGATATTTTAAGAGCTACTGGTACCATCTGGAGCTTTTTTCTGTACCCCAACTCCTTTACACAAATAACAGTTGGTATCTATGACTTAGTATTTTACGACAAAGAACAACAGGATATAGGACATAAAACATGACATTAATTATGGTGTATGGCTCTATAGTTTGTATATATATATATATATATTGATGTTAAAATAAATGTTGGTCCAAGAACTGCACAAATTATATGTTTTTACTCCATAGTTGACTTTTCTGTCAATGACCCTCAGGTTTGAAGCCTTGGTATCCTCCTGGGCTCGTCTCTTTTTGTTGTCTTCACATCCCAAGGGTTTGGTCTACTGCTCAATTAGCCATGTAGTGTTTCTATCTCTTTCTCATCCACACTGCCAGCCTGGATTCAGCCCTCTTCACCTGGGTGTTTTAGTGTGGGTTTTCCCCACAGAAGAGCCTGACATAAGGACCTGGGTACAAGAAGCAGGAGTGAGGGGGATGGGAGAGAGGGAGAGAGGAAGGGAAGAAAAGCCAGTATTGGGGTGTGTTACTGAGGGTCCAGATCGCTTTGAACAATGGAGATGTGATCCCACTGGGACCTTTTAGAAAGGTAGAGAGTAGCTACCAGAAGAGTCCACCTAAAGGACAGAAGACAGACATTTATTCAAGGCTTCTGGGCCTGGTGGACTCTCAGAGACTTATAGAAAGCCTGAAACAGTCACCTGAAATTGTTACCGATAGGTGCGGCCTCTGGTGGCTCACCACTCAAAAGCCAATAAGCAGGCCAGGTTGGTGGAAGGGAAAGTTTGCTGTATCTCAGACGTCAGTAATTGGGGAGGAGGATGGACATCTATCCAAAGGCCCACGCCACCCCTGACAAGCAGCGGGTGAGAGTTTTATAGGCTGAAGGAGGGGGCTACATGCAGAACAATGCAGTCAGCTCTGACAGTAATCTTGACATTGGTCATTAGTGGTCTGACCAGTGTCGTCTTGGTTGTTTTAGGTATGGTTAATCATCAGTTCAGGGGCTTCCCTGATAGCTCAGCTGGTAAAGAATCCACCTGCAGTACAGGAGACCCTGGTTCGATTCCTGGGTTGGGAAGATCTGCTGGAAAAGGAATAGGCTACCCACTCCAGTATTCTTGGACTTCCCCATTGGCTCAGATGGTAAAGAATCCACCTGCAATGCGGAAGACCTGGGTTCGATCCCTTGGTTGGGAAGATCTCCTGGAGAAGGGCATGGGAACCCACTTCAGTATTCTTACCTGGAGAATCCCTATGGACAGAGGAGCCCGGTGGACTACAGTTCATGGGGGTCGAAAAGAGTCAAACATGACACAGCACAATCTTCAGTTCCAGGGTCCATTTGTTCCCATCTCTTTGAGGCCAGTTCTTGGAATTGTGGCAGCTTATGTTGTGGGTGCAGTCTGGTCATCATGTAGTTAACTTCTTCCACCTGGGGTTTCAGTATCTATAAGACAGCTCATGGGATATGGCTCAGAATTTTATCTATTGCCCTTGAGAAAGAACTAAAGGTCCTTGGCTGTGCTTAATGACTACATTATTACTACTTCATCTCTTTTGACTGCTTTCCTTTGTTTCTGCATGCTCTCATTTCTCTGATTAAACTTATCCTTCGACTAATGTTTTCATAGATAAAAGGCAGGCATAAGACATAGGGTGGGGAGCTGGGCAAAGGCCATAGGGTCCTGATCTTGTTTCAAAATCACAGGTGTGCTGAGGGGATGGGATGTGGGCCCCATGGTGTCTGGTTCTCTGGGCAACTGTGATAACTTCCTACCTCGGCATCTCTACCTCCAGTCTACCCCTTCCTGTGATGTCAGCTTCATCTTCCTCAAGAACAGTGCTTATCATGTACTCCTCTTCATCTTCAATGTCTCCTTACGACATCCTGGAAAAAAGATAACCTTCTTGGGATGGCATTCTGGATCCCGGGAAAGTGACTGAAGAGACTTCAGCCTCACAGGAGGCCTGGCAGCAGCGTTATCGGTGCCTTCTTGAAGACTTCCCAACACTTCCAGCTCTCACCTTTGGCTGTGCTCTGCCCTCTGCCTGGAGGACTTTTTCCCCCTCTTCTTGAGATTTTGAAATCCTATCCCTCCTCAAGGGAAAGTTCAAATGTCACTGTATTAGTTTTCTACTGCTATGTAACAAACGCAATGGTTTAAACCTACAGCCATGTACTACCTCCTGGCTTTGTCAGTCAGAATTCTGAGCAGGCTCAACTGGATTCTCTGCTCAGGGTCTCACAAGATGGAAACTAAGGTGTCAGCTGGAGTAGGCATTTACCTGGAGGCTCCCAGGTAGAATCTGTCTCCAGCTCATCCAGGTTGTTGACTGAATTCTGTTCCTTATGTTGTAGAAAGAAGATCATTTTTCTCGCTGGCTATTGGCTGAGGTTGCTCTGACCTCCTAGAGGTTGCTCTCGGCTTTTTCCACGTGTCCTCCTCCATCTCAGCTACAGAAAACCTCCCTTGAGTCCCAAGTTGCCCTCATGTTTAAGTTTTCTTCTTCTAGAAGATTCATGTGATGAGACTGGGCCCACTTGGATAAACTCCGTTTTGCCAAAGAAAGTAACATGATCACGGGAATAATATCTCAACAGTTCTGCCCATACTCAAAGAGGATGAAATTATAAAAGGGTGAGGATCACTGGGGTCATTCTTTAAATTTTTCCCATCATACCACCTCTTTGAGAAATCTCTTCTGATCCCTTCAAATGAATGCCAGACCCTTCCTCTGCACCTCACAGCATGTTGTGACAATGAATTCACTGTCTGCAATGGAGCTACTATGACCTGTTCTTTCTCCACAGAAAATAAGAGCCCATTGGTCTTCCTTACCTCCTATTTGTCTTTCTTAGTCTTGGCTTTTCAAAGCCCCTGAGTTATTTTTGTGCCAGAATATATTTTGGTATTGTACTATATTTAAATACTGAAAGACACATGAAGGACTAAACCTTAAAATGTTAAAAAAAAAATGTACAGAGCCATGAAATAAATAAAGTTCTAGAGAAAAGGAAGTTCTAATATAATTTTTACAAGGGTTTTCCATGACATTTTCAGTTATGTCTTCTTGGTGGGTTAAGTATGAAATACCCCTCTTTATTTCTTTTATTGCTATTCCCTTAAATTCTATAATGTTTTAATTAAGGTATTAATTTTCTTTTTATAAATAGTAAGCTGTATGTCCTAAAAAGAGTTGGAATTTTTAAATCCAGTCCAAGAGTCTGTCTTTTATTTGGTGTGTTTTACCATGTACATTTATCATGATTACTAAGTAGACATGTTATGCTGCTGCTAAGTCACTTCAGTCGTGTCCGACTCTGTGCAACCCCATAGACGGCAGCCCACCAGGCTCCCCCGTCCCTGGGATTCTCCAGGCAAGAACACTGGAGTGGGCTGCCATTTCCTTCTCCAATGCATGAAAGTGAAAAGTGAAAGTGAAGTCGCTTGTCGTGTACGACTCTTAGCAACCCCACAGACTGCAGCCTTCCAGGCTCCTCCGTCCATGGGATTTTCCAGGCAAGAGTTTTGGAGTGGGTTGCCATTGCCTTCTCCGGATATGAGATGACTCAAGCTTAAATCTGAATTAGCACTTACATGCAAACTAATCCCCAAAGTTAAAGACCACTTGACTTCAGAAGTGACTTTCGAAGTCACTTCGAAAGTCACAATAAAGTTATAATGGCCCTTCTTGGAAGACTAGAGTAAAATACCCAGCCATAGTTGTAAGAAATCTTTCAAAAAATGCAGCCCTTTGTGAATGACACCTCAATTAAAAAAAAAAAAAAAAAAAAAGGGCAGCCCCTCAGAAGCAGCTCTGGAAAGAGAAAAAATATATAACTTAATGTATCTTAAAGACCAATGTGAATATAGGTTCAGAAGATAGTTAAAAGAGATATTTTTATAAGGCTACCTAGGATTAGGCTTATAACATAGCCTAGTCTTTCAACTTTTGCTCTAAAGTAGACATGTTACTACCATCTAATTTTGTTTTCTTTTTTCTGTGCTTTTATTTACTACTTTTTTCCTTCTTTCCTGCTGTCTATTGTGTTGACAAATTTTTCTTTATTCTTTTTCTTAGAACTACACCAGTTTGTTTTTAAGAAGATTTATCTGTTTTATTATTTTCTTGACGGCGCAGGTCTTCGTCACGCACGTGGGCTTTCTCTGGTTGCCGTGTGCAGGTTCTCACTGTGGTGGCATCTCTCGTTGTGCAGCACAGGCTCTAAGCACCTGGGCTCAGTAGTTGTGGCCCATAGCTGCTCTGAGGTATGTGGCATCTTCCTAGACTAAGGATCAAACGGTGTCCCCTCCATTGCAAGGCAGCCTCTTAACCACTGGACCACCAGGGAAGCCCTCTTTATTCTTATAGCTCTGGGTGAGGTATTTTTGTGATGACCTTAATTTTTAACATGCATATCTAGTTTTTTTCCAATAAAGTTTGAAGTTAATCGGTGTTTTTATCCTCTTCTTGCGTGAGGCAAGAAGGCCCTTGAGTTTAGTGCCTAGATCCCCTGGAGAAGGGAATGGCAACCCACTCCAGTATACTTGCCTAGAGAATTCCATGGATCGAGGAGCCTGGCAGGCTACAGTCTGTGGGGTCACAAAGAGCTGGACACGACTGAGCGACTAACACTAAAACATTGTATCACCTTCTTGAATGAGGCAAGAATTTAGTGCCTGTCAACTTCTTGCAAACTCTATACCTAGCCAGATATTGGTGTTTGTTTTAGTTTGTATTTAAACATTCAAAAACTATTTTTATTATTACTATTAATGATTTAAACTTAGTTTTAGATTTAGATGTATTACCATATACTACCAATTTCTCCCTTCAGTCTTATTTTTTATTTTATTTTTTTTACATTTTGGCCACCCTGTGTGGCATGTGGGATCTTAGTTCCCTGACCCTAGGGATTGAACCCATGCCCCTGTGGTGGAAGTGCAAAGTCATAACCACTGGACTGCCAGGGAAGTCCCCGTTCTTATTTTTATTTTCTACATCTTCCTTTATTCTTTTGCATCTTTTGACATTTTTTCAGTGAGAATTTTAGGCAGTAAACTTTCTATGTTATGTATTTTAAAGTATTTATTTTTTGTTTTGTATCTTAATTTTTATAACACAAAATTTCAAACATGTACAAAGGCAGAGAGTTTTTTGTGTCATGTTTCATATGTTCATCACAACTTAAACAACTACCAATGCATGGCTAACATAATTTCATCTGTGTGTCTTCCCCCACTTCCACTGGCTACTTCCTCTTCTGAAGCAAAGTCCATGTTATTATCAAACTGAAGATAAACAGTAATTCCTTAGTATCATAAAATATCCAGTCAGTGTTTAAATTTCCCAATTTTCCCTTTTTTACTCTCTCTCTGTAGTTTGATATTCAAATCAGTATTGCTAAGTCACTTCAGTCGTGTCCGACTCTGTGCAACCCCATAGACGCAGCCCACCAGGCTCCCCCGTCCCTGGGATTCTGCAGGCAAGAACACTGGAGTGGGTTGCCATTTCCTTCTCCAATGCATGAAAGTGAAAAGTGAAAGTGAAGTTGCTCAGTCATGTCCGACTCTTAGCGACCCCATGGACTACAGCCTACCAGGCTCCTCCATCCATGGGATTTTCCAGGCAAGAGTACTGGAGTGGGGTGCCATGGCCTTCTCCAAAATCAGTATTCATACATTACAATAGACTGATACGTCTCTTGTCTTGTTAATCTATAGATTCTCCCCCTGCCTTACCCTTTTTTCTCTGCAGTGTATTTTTTTTTTAAGAAATAGCATTGTTTGACCTATAGTTGCCCGTAGTCTGAATTTTGCTGATTGTGTTTCCTGGATGTCATCTAACCTGTTCTTTTGTCTCCTATATTTCCTATAAACCAGTAGTTAGCTCAGAGGCTTGCTCTTCTAGGTACAATTGATTTTAGCAAGGATTTATATGCAGAATATATAAGTAATTCTCAAAACAATAATACAAAAAAAAAAACCCCACTCAATTTTAAAATTGGGTAAAAAATTTAAATAGGCACTTCACTAAAGAAGATATTTAGTTGGCAAATAGTACATGAAAAGATCCTCAATATTATGAGTCATTAGTATTTTAATTTTAACTACAAGCAAATACCACAAATTACGCCTATTAATTAGTGGTCTAAATTAGAATGGCTAAAATGAAAAAGAGGGTCCTTGCCAAGTGTTGGTGAGGTTGTGGAGGAATTAGAACTCTCATACACTGCCGGTGGAATGTGAGATGTTACAACACTTTGGAAAGCAGTTTGGCACCTTTTTTAAAAGGTTAAGCATACATCTATTATACGACCAAGCCTTCTACTCCTGGTTATTTACCAGAAATGAAAACATGTGTCTATACAAAGACTTGTATACTAATGTTTGTAACAGCTTTATTTGTGATAGGCCCAAACTGGAAACAACCCAGATTTCCATTAACAGATTAATAGGTAGACAAAGTGTGGTATAACCAGACAATGGAATATTACTAAACCAAAACCACAGCAAAAAATTAGGGTGAAACATTGATACACATAAAAGCATAGGTGAGGACTGCCCTGGTGGCATAGTGGAAGAGAATCTGCCTGCCAATGCCGATCGCACGGGTTTCTTCCCTGGCCCGGCAAGATTACATGCACCTTGGAGCAACTAAAGCCTGTGTGCCACAATTGTTGAGCCCGTGTGCTCCAACTATTGAAGCCTGTGCACCCTAGAGCCCGTGCTTGAGACAAGAGAAGCCACCAAAATGAGAAGCCTGCACACTTCAATGAAGAATAGCCCTGGCTCACTGTAACTAGAGAAAGCCTGTTCACAGCAATGGAGACCCAGTGCAACCAAAAATAAATAGATAAATAAATTTTTTTAAAATGCTGCACCTTAAAAAAATAGGTGAATCTCAAAATAATTATTCTGAGTGAAATCACACCACTCCCCCAAAAGCACATACTGTATGATTCCATCCATATATAAAATTCTAGAAAATGCAGACTGATCTATCCCAACAGAAATCAGTCTGGTAGCCACATAGGGATGAAGGGGGAAAGGAAGAGGAAGGAAGTAGAGATTATAAAGGGGCACAAAGAAACTTTTGAGCGTGATGGATATGTTTATTATCTCTTAAAAAGATGTTTTATTTTTACTTTTTTGGCTGCACCATGCAGCATGTAAGATCTTAGTTCCCTGACCAGGGATCAAACCTGTGTCCATTGCATTGGAAGTTTGGAGTCTCAGCCACTGGGTCTTCAGGGAAGTCCTATGTTTATTATCTTGATTGTGGTGACATTTTCAGAGATTTGCACATATGTTACAATTCATGGATGGTACGCTGTAAATATTGCAGTTTTTAGTATGTCAATCATATCTCAATATAACTGGCAGAATAGTGACCCTCTCAGAACCAGTGAACACATTACATAGCAAAAAGTAATTATGGCTGCATATAAAATTAAAGTTATTAATCAGCTGACCTTAGAATAGGGAAAATTATCCTGGATTATATGGATGGGCCCAGTGAGATCACAAGGATCCTTAAAAATGGCAACCCTTTAAATATTTGAAGACCTTTTCTTACCTTTTTACAATATTGTGGAAAAATTTAAACGTATACAAAAATGTAGAGAATAGTATAGTGAATTCCCAGGTACCTATCACTTTTCTTTTCTACTTCAGGCAAATCTCATTTCAGTTATACTCTCATCTACTCCCCCTTTATTATTTGAAGCAAAAGTCAGATATCGTATCATTCTATCCTTATCTATTTCAACATGTATAATTAGAAGATAAGGACTTAAAAAGATAGCCACAGTAGTATCATTATCATTCTTTTTCTTTTTTAAAAGACCTTTGGATATGAACCATTTTTTAAAGTCTTTATTGAATTTGTTACAACATTGCTTCTGTTTTCTGTTTTGGTGTTTTGGTGGTCCTGAGGTATGTGGGATCTTAGCTCTTCGATTGAATCCCATGCCTTAGAAGGTGAAGTCTTAACCACCAGATCACCAGGCAAGTCCCTGTCACTCTTAAATCTGTAATGACCTCATGATATCATCAATTATCCAATAACATATTCTTAAATGATAGTTTGGTTGGGCATGTCACCTTTTTTGGGGAGGAAACAATTCGCATGAAGATTTTTTTAAAACATCAGACACTCAGAAGAGGGGTACCAGCTCCACCTCTAAGTTGCATGTGTGACAAATTTTGTGCAAGTAATAGTGGAAAACGCCTCACCTGGAAAGCTGAAGAACCGTGTTCACTTTGGTATATGGTAAAATGTTTATTCAGACATGTGAAACAATCATGTTAAAATTTATTTTTTATTTTTAAAAATTCTTTTGAAGTAGTGATATTCAAATTTAAATCTAACTCCTTTACAGAGTTCATAGTTACATAAAATGTCATTTTTCATTCAATGAATGTTGAGTTTTGCAAATGTTTTATTATTGTTGTTGTTCAATGGCTAAGTCATGTCTCACTCTTTGGGACTGCAAGAACTGCAGCACACCAGGCTTCCCTGTCCTTCACTGTCTCCCAGAGTTTGCTGAAACTCATGTCCATTGAGTCAGTGATGCCATCCAACCATCTCATCCTCTGTGGTTTTATTAAGTTATAACATTTGTTAATTCCATTTCTTATAATCTGATGGAAACTCTTTGTAGGATCTGAAAACATTTACAAAGTGTTTCTACATCTGGTGCAGGTATTTTCCTGGGCTCCTCAGCCTCCAGAGGCACTCAAATTGTGATATGATAAGAAATCTCTTATTCCTGGGGGCGGTCTTGCAAACCACCAAGTCCTACACATCCTGACATGCCTCTTAGCTGCTGAGTCTCTGTGGGGTGCTCTCATTGCCCCTAGATTACCTCTGTCTGCAGTGCCGCTACTGATGCTGGGAGCATCTGTCTTTGCACAAACACCACACCCAGAGGTTCTGCCTGCCCTCTCTGCAGCCCCTGTGTGGGGCAAGCGCCTGTGCTTTGAGGTACAGCCAGCAAGCAGCTGGATGAGCTTATTCCCAACCTGCCTGTCACTTGCTTGGGTCTCAGGACTGAGCTGACTGCCTCTCACACATCTTATCTTACTCTCGGGCCATGTTGATCATTGGGAATCAGGTTATTTTCTTTCCCTTTTCCAGGTGGCCAGTCTCCTCACTGGATTTTGCTCACTCACTTGTCCTTTCCTAAAAGCACCCTTTCCTTTTTGCCCACCTCTTCCAGCTGCTGGTTCTAGAGCTGAATCAGTCATTTTGACCTAAACCTCATGTTTCTTGGTGAGGTTTCACTTCATCTACAGAGTCATATGGGCTTCCCTGATAGCTCAACTGGTAAAGAATCCACCTGCAATGCAGGAGACTGTGGTTTGATTCCTTAGTTGAGAAGATCCACTGGAGAAAGCCTAGGTTACCCACTCCAGTATTCTTGGACTTTCCTGGAGGCTTGGACAGTGAGGAATTCGCCTGCAATGTGGGAGACCTGGGTTCAATCCCTTGGTTGGGAAGATCCCCTGGAGAAGGGAATGGCTACCTACTCCAGTATTCTGGCCCAGAGAATTCCACGGACAGAGAGCCTGGGCTACAGTCCATGGGATCACAAAGAGTTGGACACGACTGAATGACTTTCATTTTTTATAGAGTAGTATCTGATCCCCATGGCAATCTCATGAAGTAGGAAAGGCAGGCATGATTATCTTCACTTAAAGACAAAACTGAGGTTTAGAAACAGTCAAGCAGGGCTTTGAGGGAGCATAAACCTGTGAAGGAACAATTGGAGTCAAACACTGAGGTAAGACTAGATAGCCACTTTGCTTGGGACATGAAGGGCCTGAGGAAGACAATCACAGAACTGGTCCTCTGAGCTGGAAGAGACACCCCTCCTCCACCTCCCCCCCACCCCCGCCTCCCCTCCACCCCCCACCCCCACCTCTACCCTGACAGAGACATGCAGGTCAGATTTCCCTGGAGGGTTTGCAGGCTTGCTCTGTATAATGAGAAATGACAGCTGTGGTTGGGGAGCACAAGGTCTGATTTCGATACTAGGTAAAAATATGTGTAACCCCCTTATTGAATGCTTACTAAGAACCGGGTTCTGGGCTAAACCTTTTTTTTTCCCCTTGGACTTCCCTGGTGGCTCAGATGGTAAAGCATCTGCCTACAATGCGGGAGACCTGGGTTCAATCCCTGGGTCTGGAAGATCCCCTGGAGAAGGAAATGGCAACCCACTCCAGTACTCTCGCCAGGAAAATCCCATGGACAGGGAATCCTGGTAGGCTACAAATGGCACCCCACTCCAGTACTCTTGCCTGGAAAATCCCACGGATGGAGGAGCCTGGTGGGCTGCAGTCCAAGGGGTCGCAAAGAGCTGGACATGACTGAGAGACCTCACTTTCTTTCTTTAGTTTTTTTTTTTTTGGTTGTGCTGGATCTCAGCTGCAGCTTATGGGATCCAGTTCTCTGACCAAGGATTGAATTCCAGCCCCCTGTGTTGGGAGCTCAGAGTCTTGGCTGCTGGAACACCAGGGAAGTCCCTGAGCTAAATCTTTTGCATGTACTACCTCCCTTGATTTTCACAGTATTGTGAGAGCAAAATAATATTGTTCTCATCTTAAAGCTGAGAAAACTAAAGCTTCCAGAGGTTTCAATAACTTCTCTGATGCGACACTGATAGCCAGTGTCAGAGATGGCTTCCAGTATGGTCCTGTGTGTGACACCGAGTCCATAATTCTAGTCACTCCGCTATGTTTTCTTACAGGAACTGAAGCCCCTGAACACAAAGTTGGCTTTATTCCAGTGGTAGTTAGATAGACTCAGGCTGTCTCTAGTTAAAGAGACTAATTTTCCCTTGCTTGTGGCTGAGAAACAGTTATGATCAGAGACTCAGTGGCTCTTAGATTTCTTAATGAATCAATCTTTTGCTGCATGGCAGTTCTTGGTGCCCTGGAACCAACATGCTCAGTGGAGGTTTTCTTTTTAGCTTGTTGAAATTTCTTCTATTTATGTTTACCCTGTGCACGTGTGCTAAGTCTCTGCAGTCGTGTCTGATGCTTTGCGACCCTTTGGACTGTAGCCCACCAGGCTCCTCTGTTTGTGGGATTCTCCAGGCAAGAATACTGGAGTGGGTTGCCATGCCTTCCTCCCGGGGATCTTCCCAACCCAGGAATCGAAATCTTGTCTCTTATGTCTCCTGAACTGGCAGGCAGGTTCTTTACCACTAGACGTCGATTGCCCTGTACCCCTTTGAAAAAAAAGACAACGAAACTTATTCTCAGACTGACTTAAGATTCATGACTTAGGCTATTGGTGTTAACCAGAAGGATCCATTTACTTGATCGCTGTCCATGCAAACATCTCTCGCTGTCCTCAGGTTTAACCAGTTTTTGGTAACATAGGCCCAGCTTACTACTCAGCTTGGTGTTTAGACTTGAGACATCTCCCCAGCATTTCCCTTTCAGGTTGTCTTCTCTGAACCTTATCCCGGCCCCAGACATCCCCGGAGATGATGGTGTCAACTCGCCTTCTGCTTCTCAATGTAACTGTGAGGTCCCAGTTTTATCCCAACTTTGCCATCTGGGGGCATCCAGGCTGTTTTCTGGTTCAACAAGTTCTATCAGTGAACCCCAGGTCCAGGATGGTACTCCTTGCTGGATGCAGGTGTGTTCTCCAGGACTCTTCTCAAGAGTGGTTTATAAACCTTTTCGTGGTCACCTAGAAATTTTGATGACCTTCAATTTGGAGACAGCATCTGCTAGTTAGTGGATACCTATGCATTTGTGTCTATATAAAGAATCAGATAAGCTGATCAAAAGAAGGCCTCATATAATTCCAAGAGATGATGGAGCCCTTCTTGAGGGTTTGATGCATCATCTTTGTCCTAATGGCACATTTCAGTTTTTGCAGCCATGAGCTACTAACGAAAGTGACAGACTTGAGGGTCTTCCCTGGTGGTTCAGTGGTTAAGAATCCCCTGCCAATGCAGGGGATATGGGTTCAATCCCTGGTCCAGGAAGATGCCACATGTCACAGGACAACTAAGCCCATGTTCTGCAACTACTGAGCCCGAGCTCTAGAGCCCACGCTCTGCAACAAGAGAAGCCACCACAGTGAGAAGCCCACATATCAAAGCTGGAGAGTAGCCCTCACACTCCTCAACCAGAGAAAGTCTGTGCACAGCAATGAAGACCCAGTACAGCCAAAAAAAAGTGACAAAATTCAGGCCCTCCCACGGCATTGTAGCTGCTGCTGTTACTGCTGCCATGGTTGTCGCTCAGGTCTTCCTCCAAGGTTTCTTTACTTATGGTTAGCAGTGTAGGCTTTAATTCTGCTTCTGGCCAAGATGTACTAATTGGTACTAGCCTAGCCAACCTGCCATAAATAAGCATAAAACTAGGCAAAATATACGCAGCAACTGTTTCAGGCATTTAGCAACAGACACTATAAGGCTTGCACTCATCTCACATGCTAGTAAAGTAATGCTCAAAATTCTCCAAGCCAGGCTTCAATAGTACGTGAACTGTGAACTTCCAGATGTTCAAGTTGGTTTTAGAAAAGGCAGAGGAACCAGAGATCAAATTGCCAACATCTGCTGGATCATCAAAAAAGCAAGAGAGTTCCAGAAAAACATCTATTTCTACTTTATTAACTATGCCAAAGCCTTTGACTGTGTGGATCACAACAAACTGTGGAAAATTCTGAAGGAGATGGGAATACCAGACCACCTGACCTGCCTCTTGAGAAATCTGTATGCAGGTCAGGAAGCAACAGTTAGAACTGGACATGGAACAACAGACTGGTTCCAAATAGGGAATGGAGTATGTCAAGGCTGTATATTGTCACCCTGCTTATTTAACTTATATGCAGAGTACATCATGAGAAATACTGGACTGCATGAAGCACAAGCTGGAATCAAGATTGCCAGGAGAAATATCAATAACCTCAGATATGCAGATGATACCACCCTTATGGCAGAAAGTGAAGAAGAACTAAAGAGCCTCTTGATGAAAATGAAAAAGGAGAGTGAGCTTAAAGCTCAACATTCAGGAAACATAGATCATGGCCTCCGGTCCCATCACTTCATGGGAAATAGATGGGGAAACAGCGGTAACAGTGGCTGACTTTATTTTTCTGGGCTCCAAAATCACTGCAGATAGTGATTGCAGCCATGAAATTAAAAGACACTTGCTCCTTGGAAGAAAAGTTATGACCAACCTAGACAGCATATTAAAAAGTAGAGACATTACTTTGCCAACAAAGGTCCATCTAGTCAAGGCTATGGTTTTTCCAGTGGTCATGTATGGATGTGAGAGTTGGACTATAAAGAAAGCTGAGCACAGAAGAATTGATGCTTTTGAACTGTGGTGTTGGAGGAGACTCTTGAGAGTCCCTTGGACTGCAAGGAGATCCAACCAGTCCATCCTAAAGGAGATCAGTCCTGGGTGTTCATTGGAAGGACTGATGTTGAAGCTGAAACTCCAATACTTTGGCCACCTGATGTGAAGAGCGGACTCACTTGGAAAGACCCTGATGCTGGGAAAGATTGAGGGCAGGAGGAGAAGGGGACGACAGAGGATGAGATGGTTGGATGGCATCACCGACTCAATGGACATGGGTTTGGGTGGACTTCGGGAGTTGGTGATAGACAGGGAGGCCTGGCGTGCTGCAGTTCATGGGATCCCAAAGAGTCGGACACGACTGAGCGACTGAACTTAATTTAATGATAAGGCTGTGATTCTTGAGAACAAGGAAGCTCATGGGGTGAGCCCCACGTGCCCTGCATGTGTGTGTGCTAAATTGTTTCAGTCGTGTCTGAATCTTTCGACACTATGGACTGTAGCCCACCAGGCTCCTCTGTCCATGAGATACTCCAGGCAAGAATATTGGAGTGGGTTGCACGCCCTCATCCAGGCAATCTTTCTGACCCAGGGATTGAACCCGCACCTCCTGCAGCTTCTGCACTGAAGCAGATTCTTTACTACTGAGCCCCTGGGGAAGCCCTCCTTTGCCCTGATTTGGGCAAACTGCATCTGGGGATAATTTGTATGGCATCATGATATAGAGCCCAAACAGAGTCTGGGGGTCCCTCTGAGCTGAGGAAGCAGAGATCAGAGTTTGGGGCTGTGAATGTGGCTGGGAGGCAGGAACTATGGGACATCGACAGGATGGAGTGGAAAGCCCAGAAATATACCCACACATATATAATAAGTTGATTTTTGACAGAAAAGCCAAAATAATCAAATGGGGAAAGGATAGTCTATTTCACTGAAGTCAACTGAATAGCCACATGAAAAAAAAGAACTTTGACCTTATTTTATCTCATACACACTATAGGTCATGGGCCTAACTGTAAAAAGTAAAATTATAAAATTTCTAGAAGCAAATATAGGAGAGAAATCTTTGAAAGCTTGGGTTAAGCAAGATTTCTTAGGACAGAAAAAGCACAAAACAAAAGCATGATAAATTGAACTTCATCAAAATTATAATTTCTCCTTTTTGAAAGACACCATCAAGAAAATGAAATGACAAGCCACATAATGGGAGAAATAGTCTCAATGCACATGTCTATCAAAGGGCATTTTCCCAGAATATACAAAAATCCTTACAACTCAATAATCATAAGCCAAACAGCCTGAGTAATGGGCTAAAGACTTGGACAGATACTTCACAAAAGAAAATATACACATGGCCAAAAGCACAAGAAGATATTTACCATAAGAAATGAGGCAATATCAAGAATCCTTTTTTAAAAAAAATAATTTTATTTATTTATCTATTGGCGGTGCTGGCTCTTAACGGCAACATGGGCTTTTCTCTAGGTGTGGCCAGCGGGGGCTACTCTCTAACTGTGGCGTGTGGGCTTCTCACTGTGGTGGCTTCTCTCATAGTGGAGCACTGGCTCTAGGGCACTTGGCCGCAGTAGTTCCAGCACGTGGATCCAGTGGTTTCAGCTCCCAGGCTCTAGAGCACAGGCTCAATAGTTGTGGTGCCTGGGCTTAGCTGCTCCAAGGCATGTGGGATCTTCCTGGATCAGGGATTGAACCCGTGTCTCCTGCACTGGCAGGTGGATTCTTTACCGCAGAGCCAACAGAGGAGTCCAATACCAAGTATGCTCAAATATGTGGAGCAACTGGAACTCTCGTCCCTTGCTGGCAGGAGTGTAAAGTGGTCTAACTACTTTGGAAAAGAGTTCGGCAATTTTTTATAAAGGTAAACACACAGTAACCAAATGACCCAGCAATTCTATTGCTAGATTTCGAGATATTTACCGAAGATAAATGAAAATACTTGCTCAGAAAAAGATTTATAAATGTTCACAGCAAGCTTATTCATGATAGTCGGATCATGATATAGCCCAAATATCAATCAAAGGATGAAGGGTTTGACAAATAATGGAATGCTACTCAGTAGTAACAAGAATGCACTATTCATACATGCACTAACATGAAGGAATCTCAGAAATATGCAGAACAAAGGAAAGCAGACATGAAAGAGTTCAATGCTATCTCATTTTATTTCTCTAACCTTCTAAAACAAAGCCAAAGTACCTTTTGGTATAAGAAAATAGATTGGTGGTTGCCAGGTGTGGGAAGATTGATGCAAAGATATAAGAGGCAGGTGAAGAAATTATTAACCTTGATTTGATGGCATGGTGGGCTGCCATCTGTGGGGTTGCACAGAGTCGGACACGACTGAAGCGACTTAGCAGTAGTAGTAGCAGTGCATGGTAAAGAATCTGCCTGCCAATGCAAAAGACATGAGAGTCAGGTTTGATCCCTGGGCTGAGAAGATCCCCTAGATTAGGAAAAGGCAACCCACTCTAGTACTCTTGCTTGGAGAATTCCATGGACAGAAGAGTGTAGAGGGCTACAGTCTATGGGGTCACAAAGAGTCTGACACAGCTGAGCAACTGAGCACGTATGCATGCATACACAAGAGTTTACATATTTGTCAAGACTAAAATGACTGCTCACTTCAGGTATGTGCAATACACTGAATGCAAATTATACCTCAATAAAGTGGACTAAAAAAAATAAAGAGCACAGACCTAGCCTAGGTAAGGAGACCTTTGGCTGTTTCTCACTAATGAGTGATCTTGCATGAGTTAGTTATCTAAGTCCAAACTTCTTTATCTGTAAACTGGACTATTAATAGCATCAATTTCATAGGGTCATGGTGAGGATTTCATAAGATATAATGTGTTGTTTTAGGATCTGGCATGAAATTTAAAATCAGAAGTATTGGGCTGGCTGAAAAGTTTGTTTGGATCTTTCTGTAACAGCTTACAAAGAAAGCCCAAAGAAACTTTTAGCCAACCGAATAGTTCCTACTACTACTATTCATGGATTGTTTTTCCATGAAGTTTTTTTTTCCCCTCTAATCAACTCATGAAAGAATGTGGTTCATGATTCATCTCGTTTTTAGAAGGGCTGACTCTGTAGATCTCAGAGGAGATCTGTATCTTTGCCCACCACCCACAGATCACACCAGCAGAACATACAAATCACACCCTGGAAAAGCACCTTTTTAAAAATGCCAACTATCAGCAGGAAAATTAGGCTAATCTTCTTCCCCTGGCTGAGCTGGAATAGAACGTTCTGTGTGCCTGGATACAGAGGAGAGGTCCAGCCCTTCAGGACTAAGTGAGATTTCTTTGGGTTATGCCATTAAACCCAGGCTGACCTGCCTTACAGTGGGCTTATTTGACCCAGCAAGGTGTTAGAAAACTTGTCGCTCTTGGATTCACAGGTGGTGTTTCATTTTGATGAAGTTTTCTGCCCTCTGTCTATGACAGCTTGCTTGGCAACTTGAGCCTCCCCTGCCCACAATTTGGCTCTCTGCCACTTACCCGATGATGACTATCTCAGCAACAGCTCCCGTCTACCACCCTCTCCCGTGCATGCACTGGTTTCATCACACCTGACCAGCCAACCCTGCACGATCTCCTGCAGAAACTCTCACCCAGATGGCTCCTGCCTGCCAAGGGCTCGTCTCATGGAGCCTCCAGAAGTAAGGGGCCCTCCACACTGAGTACTTCTCTGCTGGTATCCGTGAGAAACTGGAAGAATTTTGGACATTAAGTTTATCTGAGCTCCTAATCTGAAGTATTAGAGCTGCCTCCCATTACCCCCAAGGGATTTCAGTCTGCGATAAGAACTGTGAATGCATAATGGGCTGAGGTTAAGATCAGGGTTAGATGAAGCTGGGTTTGATACAGCTTGTGCAATACAACGCCTTGTTTGTCTTGGGACCTCCTCTCTGAGAGAAGCCTTTCTGCTTACGAGACTTCTATTCTGACTTTTGTATTCCGTGTGTTCCTTTTTCTTTGGATTTTCTTTGGGTTGTTCAAGTTAAAAACACACTTCTACATGTTGATGACAACAGGTAGAACATTTGATTTGTTCCTTCAGGCAATTAGTTTAGTGGTAGTATGTGGGCTGTGGCTGTAGGCAGAGCTAGATTTGACTGTCTTCTGTGCATCTGTGCTGGTTGTTGTCCGTATGACTTGGGGTAAGATCCCCTGCTTCAACCTCCCTGGCTTTCCTCTTGCTCATCAAACATGCCAGGCTCACTTCTTCCTCAGGGTCTTTGCAGGGGTTCTTTCCTCTGCCCGGGACCCTCTTCATTCAGATCTTCTGAAGATAGTTTCATTTACATCTCAGTTCAAACATCATCCCCTTTAGACAGAACTTTCCTGACCACCATTTCTAAAGTGCTCACTCCACTCCAGTCACTTACATTGTCTTAATTTCTTCATAACATCTGTCCTATGTACTTCTTTATCATCTGCCTCCTCCATTAGAACAAAAACTTCTAGAGAGCGGAGCAGGTACTTTCCTTCCTATCACTGTATTTCTAGAGCTTAGAGTTGTACTGACAGGACTTCCCTGGCGCTGCAGCAGATAAGAATCCACCTGCTGATACAGGGGACACAGGTTCGATCTCTGGTCGGGGAAGATTTCACATGCTGCAGGGAAGCTGGGCCTGTGTGCCGCAACTACTGAAGCCCACGCGCCTGGAGCCTGTGTTCTGCAGCAAGAGACACCACCACAATGAGAAGCAGGTGCCCTGCATTGAAGAGTAGCCCCCACTCACAGCAAAGCCCCTGCAAAGCAATGAAGACCCAGTGCAGCCGAAATAATGACTTGTACCTGCATATACATAGTACACAAAAGACTCTACACATGGACATAGCCAGATGGTCAATACTGAAATCAGATTGATCATATTATTTGCAGCCAAAGATGGAAAAGCTCTATACAGTCAGCAAAAACAAGACCGGGAGATGACTGTGGTTCAGATCATGAACTCCTTATTGCCAATTTCAGACTTAAATTGAAGGAAGTAGGGAAAACCACTAGACCATTCAGGTATGACCTAAATCAAATCCCTTATGATTATACAGTGGAAGTGAGAAATAGATTTAAGGGATTAGATCTGATAGAGTGCCTGATGAACTATGGATGGAGGTTCGTGACATTGTACAGGAGACAGAGATCAAGACCATCCCCATGGAAAAGAAATGCAAAAAGGCAAAATGGTTGTCTGAGGAGTGACAAGTAGCTGTGTCACTTACAAATAGCTTACAAATAGCTTACAAATAGCTATGTAAAGAAGAGAACCGAAAGGCAAAGGAGTAAAGGAAAGATATACACCTACCTGAATGCAGAGTTCCAAAGAAGAGCAAGGAGAGATAAGAAAGCCTTCCTCTGTGATCAATGCAAAGAAATAGAGGAAAACAATAGAATGGGAAAGAATAGAGAGCTCTTCGAGAAAATTAGAGATACCAAGGGAACATTTCATACAAAGATGGGCACAATAAAGGACAAAAATGGTATGGACCTAACAGAAGTAGAAGATATTAAGAAGAGGTGGCAAGAATACACAGAAGGACTATACAAAAAAGATCTTCATGACCCAGATAATCACGATGGTGTGATCACTCACCTAGAGCCAGACATCCTGGAATCTGAAGTCAAGTGGGTCTTAAGAAGCATCACTACGAACAAAGCTAATGGAGGTGATGGAATTCCAGTTGAGCTATTTCAAATCCTAAAAGATGATGCTGTGAAAGTGCTGCACTCAATATGCTAGCAAATTTGGAAAACTCAGCAGTGGCCACATGACTGGAAAAGGTCAGTTTTCATTCCAATCCCAAAGAAAAGGCAATGCCAAAGAATGCTCAAACTACCGCACAATTGCACTCTCTCACACGCTAGCAAAGTAATGCTCAAAATTCTCCAAGACAGGCTTCAACAGTACGTGAACCGTGAAGTTCCAGATGTTCAAGCTGGATTATAAAAGGCAGACGAACCAGAGATCAAGTTCCCAACATCTGTTGGATGATAGAAAAAGCAAGAGAGTTCCAGAAAAACATCTACTTCTGCTTTATTGACTATGCCAAAGCCTTTGACTGTGTGGATCACAACAAACTGGAAAATTCTTCAAAAGATGGGAATACCAGACCACCTGACCTGCCTCCTGAGAAATCTGTATTCAGGTCAAGAAGCAAGAATTAGAACTGGACATGGAACAGCAGAGTGGTTCCAAATTGAGAAAGGAGTACATCAAGGCTGTATATTGTCACCCTGCTTATTTAACTTATATGCAAGGTACATCATGAGAAATACTGGACTGGATGAAGCACAAGCTGGAACCAAGATTTCTGGGAGAAATATCAATAACTTCAGATATGCAGATAACACTATACTTCTGGCAGAAAGGGAAGAACTAAAGACCCTCTTAAGAAAGTGAAAGAGGAGAGTGAAAAAATAGGCTTAAAACTCAACATTCAGGAAAACTAGGATCATGGCATCTGGTCCCGTCATTTCATGGGAAATAGATGGGGAAACAGTGGAAACAGTGACAGACTTTATTTTGGGGGCTTCAAAATCACTGCAGATGGTGACTGCAGTCATGAAATTAAAAGACACTTGCTTCTTGGAAGAAAAGTTATGACCAACCTAGACAACATATTCAAAAGCAGAGACATTACTTTGCCAACAAAGTAGTCTAGTCAAAGCTATGGTTTTTCCAGTAGTCATGTATGGATGTGAGAGTTGGACTATAAAGAAAGCTGAGTGCCGAATAATTGATGCTTTTGAACTGTGGTGTTGGAGAAGACTCTTGAGAGTCCCTTGGACTGCAAGGAGATCCAACCAGTTCATCCTAAAGGAAATGAGTCCTGAATATTCATTGGAAGGACTGATGCTAAAGCTGAAGCTCCAATACTTTGGCCACCTGATGTGAAGAACTGACTCATTTGAAAAGACCCTGATGCTGGGAAAGATTGAAGGCGGGTGGAGAAGGGGATAACAGAGGATGAGATGGTTGGATGGCATCCCCAACTCAATGGACATGAGTTTGAGTAAACTCCGGGAATTGGTGATGGACAGGGAAGCCTGGTGTGCTGCAGTCCATGCGGTCGCAAGGAGTCGGACATGACTGAGTGACTGAAGTGAACTGAGCATTTAGTAAGTGCACAATAAATGGTGGACTTAGTTATTATAATTTCTACCCACATTTCCCCCTTCACCAGTTTCACCAGTTTCTGATCAAGGGCCCAGATCAAGTCTATTGGTATATTTTATACTGCTATGCATATAGTAGACACTCAATTTCACTTAGTTTAAATGAAGTAAAATTTACTATTTAACCAGCGATTCAAATAAATGAAATAGAAAATACAAACCCTTCAGGTAAGTTCATCTTTTAGACTCAGCTCCTGAGCCCTTCTCTCTGAGTGTTTTCCAGACTGTCCTAACCTGGGAGGGTCAGGGGCTTAGGTACAAACAGTTCCCCATGCCAACTTCAACCATTGCACCTGTGTGTTAGATTTCATGCATGGCTCATAAGGATGCACATACTAGGCTGTATATGCTCTGAGTCCCACTTACCTTTATATCCTCACTGGCTGGTCTGGTGCCCCAGGCACTCAGGGTAGAAGTGCTGAAGGAAAGGAGACCATAAAGGAAAGTAGGTTAAGAATGCAGACTCTGGACTCAAGTACCTTGGCTCAAATCCTAGCTTCTGCAGTGCACCCTGCTGTGAGGCTTCTGACAGTTTACTTAAACTCTCTGGGCCTCAGACTCCTTGCCCTTAAGACAGGATAACAGAAGTACCAACTTCACAATTATTGCGGAGATTAACTAGTTTAAGATTCCCCTATGTGTAGCTTTCTGGAGAAGGCAATGGCACCCCACTCCAGTATTCTTGCCTGGAAAATCCCATGGGCGGAGGAGCCTGATAGGCTGCAGTCCATGGGGTCGCTAAGAGTCGGATATGACTGAGCGACTTCACTTTCACTTTTCACTTTCATGCATTGGAGAAGGAAATAGGAACCCACTCCAGTGTTCTTGCCTGGAGAATCCCAGGGACCGGGGAGCCTGGTGGGCTGCCATCTATGGGGTCTCACAGAGTCGGACACGACTGAAGTGACTTAGCAGCAGCAGCAGCAGCAGCAGCATGTGTAGGCTTCAGTCCTATATCTGTATCTCATTTCATTGTATCCTGTATCCCAGACAGTTCATGGCTCATAGTAGACATTCAGTAGTGTTTATTGAATTAAACAGAAAAGCTGTGTGTAAATTGAAAGGTATAAATACCTACCTGTTCAGGAGACAAAAGAGACTAGGTATGAATCCTGGGTCAAGAAGATCCCCTGGAGGAGGGCATGGCTACCCACTCCAGCATTCTTGCCTGGAGAATCCCATGGACAGAGGAGCCTGGCGGGCTACAGTCCATAGGGTCACAAAGAGTTGGACACGACTGAAATGACTTAGCACACACACAAAGGCATGTTTAAATGGACTACGAGACCTTGCTGTAGTTGGTCCCGCAAGCATGCCTTAATTGATTTTTTTCAATTGCATGTTTATTCTATTAGATGTGGTAAATGTGAAGTGTATTTGAAATGAGATTTCCACTTTTCCCCCAAACCAATTTATAAACACTTTCAGAGAACAAATTACTTAAAGAAAAAAAATTAATCTTTAGTGCTTACAGCTTGGGGATTCATTAATTTGAAGTGAAAATTCTCTCTAACCAGATAATACTCTCTTTTTTCAGTTTTATTGTCTTCTAAGTATACCTTCTCTGTGGGTCTTTTTTAAAGCTTCCTCTGGGGCTTAACAAGAGCACTAAGAACTGAGTTCAGCCAAGACTTTTAGAAATGAGTGTTCTCAACTGTCAATTAATAACTAACTTGAGTGTTGCAAATAATTGGTACTGAAACTGAGTTATGGACTTCACATAAATGGGGTTTAAATGACAGTACAGAAAATCCAATTCATTTCTCATTCAATTGGTTATCTTTAGCTATTGGCAAAAAATTTATAGTAGCAACATGATTGCATTCATTCAATACTTGACAATGAAACACTGTGTGCTAGGCTAAAAGGAATATCAAAAACTTTAAGAATTGGTCCTTTCCCCAAAGGAACTTTGGTCATGAATCTGTAAAACCACAGTGGTTTTCATGGGCACTCTTGAAAAATATTTGAATAAATCCCAAATTTAAAAATCGTTTTAAACAGACCATTTAAAATGGTTTTAAATAGAACTGACTAGACCTCAGTTCATTCTGGGCTAACATAGAGTATTTTAATAAAGACCAAGAGGAAATACATGTACTTTTCTCACAGTGAAATAAAAACCCATCTGCACTGGGGAGAAAGCCACAGCAGGCTCTGTTGATGGCCAATGTCCTTGGTGACATCTCAGCACTTAAAAGTGTCCATTTTCAGCATTTCAGGCTAGACTTCTCTTGCTTGCTCACTAACTTTCTGAAATCTCATCAGGTGGACTGACTTTCTTTTCAAATGCTGTGCAGTAATTATCAATAGAGTCATTCTACGGATGATGACGTCATAGACAATCAGCAGAAGGGCAAGCACCTCAGTTTGTTTTTCAGCAATGGGTTTTATTTAGTTCCATAGATCCTTTGACTCTAACTCAACTGGAACATTTTATAGGCATTTATGAGATGGCTTTTTGGGGTGATGAGTATACTGTATGGCCATAGGATTGGAAAACTGTACAACTATGGCTGTTACAGATAGTTATGTACTGAATTGTGTCATCCCCTCATTCGTATTTTGAAGCACTGCCACCCTCCCTTCCACACTCCCATCCCCCCCAAAGCTCCCCTCCATGTGATGATATTTGAGGGTGGGGCTTTGGGGAGATAATTAAGTTTAGCTCAAGTCTTAAAGGTGGAGCCCTCGTGATGGGATTCTCCCTCTTATAGGAAGAGACACCAGAGAGTTTGCTTCCTCTTTCTGTCTCTGCTGTGTGTGGATAAATGCTAAGACATAGTTTGCCAGCTAGGAAGAGGGCCCTTACCTGGAAACCAGACTGGCTGACACCTTGGTCTTGGACTTCCCAGCCTTCAGAACCATTAAAAAAAAAAAAAAAGTAAACTCCTATAGTGTAAGCCACTTATTCTATGCTATTTTGTTATGGCAGCCTGAGCTGACTAATGCACTGGCTTTAATCACATGCACTGCAGACAAATGAACAATTCATTTATTCACTCTTTTGTTCATTCAAACACACTGGGCCCTATTTTAAGTACTGAAGAATCAGTGGTAAACAAGGATGAGTTGAAATTCCTACCCTATGGTTCAAAGTCTTGTGAGAGAGAAAGCATTAATTGAATGACACTTGAAACACAAATCATCTGAATATCCTGTGGTGACACATGGCATAAAGGTGAGGTCCTCGGAGTATGCTGCCATATGTCCTGGAGGAAGCACAGAGGGGGAAAGGGATTGAAAAAGGATGGTGCGGCTGAGTCTCAGGAAGGGAGGGGACTGTGGTACCTGTTAAGGAGAGGGGATGGGCGGGGACAGACAATCAGGGCTTGGAGGCAATGTTAAGGAAAGACTCTAAGTAGGGCTGTCTATGATAAGACAAGTGAGAAATGGTGGTGGCTTTAACAGGGTGGTGGTGGTGATGGAAAATGGGGAGTTTGAAGAAATGTTTAAGAAATAGAATGAACAGGGGACTTCCCTGGTGGTGATCGAGTGGTTAACACTCCATGCTTCCACGGCGGGGGATATGGGTTTGATCCCTGGTTGGAGAATAAGATCCTACATGCCACATGGCATGGCCCCCCCCCCCAAAAAATATATATATATCCAAAAGCGGAAACAGAATGAACAGAGTTTGATGACTGAATACATGTTGGAGATAAGGAAGAAATAAAGTTAAGCATGATTCCTGAGTTATTGGCTTGAGAAAATGGATGAACACATGTGCCATTCACAGAGACAGAACATACTGGGGAGAAAGACTATACCTTTGGTTTTAGAGCAGTTGAACTTGCAATACTTTGAGACAGCCAAGAGGAAACATCTAATGGACAGCTGGATATAACTGAATATAGATATTCAGCACTCTTCAGTAGAACTTTCTGTAATGATGGAACTATTCTGTATCTATATTGTTCACTATTTTAATCACTACTGGCCACTTACATTTGAATGAATTAAGGTTAAAATTTTAGTTTCTCAGTTGCACTAGCCACATTTCAAAGGCTCAGTAGCTATATATAGTTAGTGACTTTGCCCCTGGATAGCTAAGTTCTAGAGCCCAGAGAAGCAGTCTGGTTTGGAAATACAAAAATTCACACCATGTGTATATGAGGTTTAAGACTGAGGATAAGATTGTCTAGGAAGAAGGCAGTCAGTGAAAAAAGAAAACAGCTAGGATTGAGCCTTAAGGACCTTCAACATGTAAAGGCTGGTAAGGAGGAAGGAATCTTCAAAAGACACAGAGAACAGACTTCCCTGGCAAACCAGTGTTTGGAGTTTGCCTTCCAATGCAGGGGATACTGGTTCAACTCCTGGTTGTGAAGCTAAGATCCCACATGCCTGGTGGCCAAAAAACCAAAATGTAAAACAGAAGCAACATTGTAACAAATTCAATAAAGAATTTAAAAATGGTCCACATGAAGAAAAATCTTGGAAAAAAAAAAAAAAAGAGAAGAAGCAGGGAGAGAATTAGGAGGAAAACCACGAGAACACTGTCCTAAAAGGCAAGGGAGAGGGGTGTTTTGGGGTTTCCCAGGTAGCTCAGCGGTAAAGAATCTGCCTGCAATGCAGAAATCACAGGAGACATAGGTTTGATCCCTGGGTCGGGAAGATCCCCTGGAGAAGAGAATGGCTACCACTCCAGTATTCTTGCCTGGAGAATTCCATGGACTGAGGAACCTGGCAGGCTACATTCCATAGGGTCTCAAAGAGTCAGCACAACTGAAGTGACTTAGCATGCAAAGAGGTGTTTTGAAAGGGAGAGAATGAGCCATGGCTCCATGCTGGTGGAAGATCAAGAAAGAGGAAGACTGAAAATGTTCATTGCATCAGTGGAATAGAGGTCACCAGTGACTGCAGCAAAAGCTCTTTCAGAAGAGGGATGGAGTTGGAAGGCAGACTGGGTGCAGGAGTGGGAGGTGGAGTATGGAAAGAGAAATGACAACAGAAGCTAAGAAACCCGGAGCTCCTAGTTCCATGACTTTCAGTAAACAAGGAATTATTTAAACCAAATCAAGGTACACAGATATATGTTTTCAAAGCTCTGAGTTTATCTTGCCAAGTTAACAATGGAGAATATTTTTTCCATGTATTTGGGGAGGTATTGTTTCTCCTTTCTACCCTGACTGTCTTGGAAAGTAGGTATGAGTTGCTGCTGCTGCTGTGTCGCTTCAGTCATGTCCGACTCTGTGCAACCCCAGAGACCGCAGCCCACCAGGCTCCCCCGTCCCTGCAGTTCTCTAGGCAAGAACACTGGAGTGGGTTGCCATTTCCTTATCCAGTGCATGAAACTGAAAAGTCAAAGTGAAGTCGCTCAGTCGTGTCTGACTCTTAGCAACCCCATGGACTGCAGCCTACCAGGCTCCTCCGTCCATGGGATTTTCCAGGCAAGAGTACTGGAGTGGGGTGCCATTGCCTTCTCCTAGGTGTGAGCTAGACCAAGCAAAAGCTGGGAGGCCATGTATGGAGTATTCTTTACCCTAATAGCAAGAGTAAGCAATGGAAGGGTTTTCTTAAAAACTTTTTTATTATCCAGAATTTAGAGTAAACACAAGAAGACAGAAAAGCATAATTAACTTTGATGTGCATTTATCACCTGGCTCCAATGTTCTTCAGCCCTCAACTCTACCCTATCCATGTGCCCATCCCCTTGGATTAAAGACTTTTAAGCATGGGAGTGACACAATTACACTTCTGTTACAAAGATCATCCTTATTGCTCTTAGAGCAGGAGTGGCAAATTTCCTCTTTAAAGGGCCAGATAATATTTTAGGCTTCGCAGGCCATACAGTCTCTACCACAACTACCCAACTCCCCTGTTGTGGTGTGAAAGCAGCCACAGACAATATGTAAACAAGTGTGACTGTGTTCCAATAAAACTGTCCTTAAGGACACTGAAATTGGAATTTTGTATAATTTTTATGTGTCACAAAGTGTTCTTCTTTTGCTTCCTCCCCTCTGCCCTGAGCATTAAAAAAAAAAAAAAAAATGTAAAAACCATTTTGCTCATCGGCAATACAAAAACTGGAGGAGGATAGATTTGGCCAGTTATCTGCCAACTCCTAGGGTGGAGGGTGGACTGGAGGGGCCAGGGCAGAAAGCCCCGCTGAGGCTATTGCAGGGGTCAAGAACACAACCTCACTATGCCCAGCAAAGAGAAAAGAGAGCATGGTAAATACTGACTTGTTTTGTGGTTTTGTTTAGTTCGTTTAGTTGCTCTGTTGTTTCCGACTCTTTTGTGATCCCGTGGACTATAGCCTGCCAGTCTCCTCTGTCCAAGGAATTTTCTAGGAAAACTAGAGTGGGTTGCCATTTTCTTCTTCAGGGGATCTTCCTGACCCAGGTGTCAAATCCCTGTCTCCTGCATTGGCAGGTGGGTTCTTTACCACTGAATCACCAGGGAAGCCCAAACACCGATTAAGTACCATCAGTTTTACATTTATTGAGTACCTGTTATGGCCTAGGCACAACATTAAGGATGAAGATACACAGATTTGCCACTGAGTAAATAGATGAATAGATTTTGCCACTGAGTCTAGCTGGAGAGACAGATATATTTTTCTATATCATATAGTAAGTACAACAATACATACATTTTATATATACATATATAGGGCTATGGAATATAGATGAGATATTGATTAATTCTGGTGGAGAAACAGCAAACATGAGCTGCAAGAATGACATTTAGGTAGGCACTTAAAAGGCTAGCAGAAGTAGGATGAGGGGGGAGATAGTCAAAGCAATGAGAAAAGCATGGATGGCATTAAGGAGGCTTGAAATGGAAGCTTCTGTCCCATCTCTGTCTTTTGGTTACTGTTAATTTAAAGAGAATGCAGGAGAGAACCAGATAAATTTGATGGGAGTATCTGAGGTTTCAAGAAGGAGCATAATGGGTAGAACATCAAATGGTCCCACATGATACATCCAGACCGTGGCTACATCTTCTACCTCCCTGACCACTCTCCTCCTCACTCACTCAAGGCCAGGCACATTGGCTTTTGTTGCTGTTTCTTTAATTGCACACTCTATGGGGTCACACAGAGTCAGATACGACTGAAGCGGCTTAGCAGCAGCAGCAGCAGCCTCAGACTCTTCCACTGCCTAGAGTCTGATTTTGTCCTTCACTTCATCCATAAGAGGGCTTTTCTAAGCACTCTATCCAAAACAGACTTTACCCTCTTTTGTGTACCTAGCTGTTCCCCATCCCTGACCCAAAGCATTTATTATAACCTCATTCATTTATTGTCTAACTCCCTGACGTGAACACAAGCTTCATGAAGGCAGAGTCTTTGTTTTGTAGGCTGTTGTAGCTCTAGAGTCTAGAACAGTGCCTGGCAAAATACAGGCACACAGTTGTAAAGTGAATCCACAGGAACTCCCTTGGTGGTCCAGTGGCTAAGATTCTGCACTTCAAATGCAGGGGGCCTGGGTTTGATCCCTTTCACTTTTCACTTTCATGCACTGGAGAAGGAAATGGCAACCCACTCCAGTGTTCTTGCCTGGAGAATCCCAGGGACGGGGAGCCTGGTGGGCTGCCGTCTCTGGGGTCGCAAAGAGTCGGACACGATTGAAGTGACTTAGCAGCAGCAGCAGGGAACTAGATTCCACATGCCACAGCTAAGAGTTTCTTTGCCTTCTGCCACTTAAGATCCTGCAAAGAAGATAGAGGGTCCTGAGTGCTGCAACTAAGATCCAGTGCAGCCAAACAGAATAAATAATTTTCTTTTTTTTTAAAGGAAAGAATCCACAGTAGGAGAGGGAAGGAGAGGAAGAACGCAGAGAAGGCCACATAGGTTGGAGGTGGAGAAAATGATATTGCAGGAGTGTAGTGCAAGCCCCAGTAGCCTCAATATCATTGGGTAAGGAAGATGGGAGTTCATCTCCTGAGGGGGAGAGAGAGGGATGCAAGGTTTGCGACACTGTGGGAAACGGGAAAGAATGTAACATGGGGAGGAAGTTGGGAACACAAACATCTGAACTCAAGCCAAACAGGTAATTGTACTGTGCCTGGGGGTGAGGTGAGATCCAAAGAGAAGACAACAGCTCCCCACCCAGCGAGTGGTGATTTATCTTTCTCAGAGTTGACTGCAGAATTATCGAGTTAGGAGAATGATAGGTTCTCCACGAATAAGCAGGTGAGAGTGGGCATGAAGAAAGAGATGGAAGGAAGAAAACAGCTTATCTGAGAGCTCAGTATGATGGCACAGAATTTGAACAAATGAAACCAAAGCACAGACAAGGTTTCTTTGGTTTCATGCTTCTATGCTAAAAAAAAAAAAAGAGGAGAGAAAGAAAACAAAACAAAACCCTCAAACAGAAACATACCTGCTCTTTGGCAGCAGGGAATTCTCAATTGGCTGGAAGTAGGTTTCGGGACACACTGCCAGGTGCTATCCCCTTTTCTTTCCTGTTCTTGGGAGAAACAAGCAGCAAAACAGCCCGTTCGTGAAAAAAAGGCAGTAAAAAAATAGACCCGGGCCATCATATCCCAATTCTCTCCTTTCTTCTACTTTGGTTATTATTTTATTAATAAGTCAGGGCTGCCAGTGCTCCCTCTAAATATAATTTACTATTGTGTGTGACCAGTAACACACAGTGTTTTTTGGATATGAAGGAGAGATGTTTTCTCATTGTTGAGAATGGGAGGTTTAGTGATTGATACCCAGAATTCTTCCTCTGGATGACCTAGATCGTGGTCGTTTCTGAGACTTTATTTGTAGTTGTTTCTGATATTTCTTTGCATGCAAGAAAATAATGAAAGTCAGTGGAATACGAGATAGGTTTTTTCGGTTATATAGTCCCTGCAGGTTGCCAATAGGCAGTCTTGGTTCCCATAAATGTGCTAAAATCCAAGATTAGGGCTTTTTAAAATTAAGATTCTCAAATTTAACGATTGCCTCTTCCTGCAACATGCTCCACTCAGGGTTTTTCTCAGTCTTGGTGGGTAGCAATTTCCATTCTTTAGGACAAAAGCCTTGGACTTCTCTTTGACTTTTTACTTTCCTATTCCATATCTACCTTGTCACAAAATTCTATGAGTTTGACCTTCAAAATACATCTCACATCTGACTACTTTTCACAATGTTCACCATTACTGCCCAAGCCACTTTCATCTTTTTCTTGGATTATTGCAAGCTCTTCCTACAGGTTCTCTGCTAAACTTTCAGTCTGTTTACCACAGCAGCTAGTGTGATTCCATTAAAACAGAAGTCATATCATGGTAGCCATTGGTTAAATTTTTTCTATGACTTAACCACTTCACTCAGAGTAAGAGCCAAAGTTCTTATAATGGCTCGTAAGGCTGTACATTATCTGGCTCTTTATTTCACTCTACCTCATCTTCTGCTTCTCTCTACCTTATCCAGTCCGCTCTAGCCATCCAGGCTTCCTTGAGGGTCCTGGAAACACCAAGTAGGCTCCTACCTCAAGGCCTTAGCACTGGCTGTTCCCTCTGCTTGGAAGCCTTCATGAAGGCTGTAGTTTACTCCTTCAAGTCTGTGCTCACATATCATCTTTTCAGTGAGGTCTACCTCGACCACTTGATTTAAAATTTCACCTGCATGCCTCATCCCCTTAATTTTTGTCTTATATTTGGTCATTTTTTTTTGGACTGGCTGAGATAATTGGTAATTTATGTAAATATTAATTATTAATATACTCAGCTACTGATTTTACTGTCCACCTAATTTTGTTGTCTTCATTAATGTATCCCTATACTTAGAAGAATACTCAGCATGTAGTAAATATTAGACAAATATTTACTGAATAAAAGGATGAATTTCCTTTACAATTTAGGACAATCCTCTTAAAATAACTAGGCTTTACACTAGATTTTTGGAGAATTTTTGATTCTAATTGAATTAGCCATAGCTTAATACATTAGTATTTCCAGATATGTAGCTGGGATAAGAAGGCTAAGAGTTTGATGATGGAGATTCTGGTTAGTGATATATTGGACTATAAGACTCTTGAGAGTCCCTTGGACATCACACCAGTCAATCCTGAAGGAAATCAACCCTGAGTATTCACTGGAAGGACTGATGCTGAAGCTGAAGCTCCAATATTTTGACCTGATGTGAAGAGTCAACTCATTGGAAAAGGCCATGATACTGGGAAAGATTGACGGCAGGAGGAGAACAGGGCGACAGAAGATGAGATGGTTGGATGGCATCATCGACTCAATGGGTATGAGTTTGAGCAAGCTCTGGGAGCTGGTGATGGACAGGGAATCCTGGCGTGCTGCAACCCATGGCGTCCCACAGAGTTGGACACGACTGAGCGACTGACCAACAATATTGGACTAAGAAAGATCTGTCCATGCTTGAGGCTAGGTGAATGCAGGGGCTTTATTCCACTTAATCTCGCTCACAAGGACAATTTAAACAGAACTACAGTTTCCTGTAGTTAGGGTTCCAGGAATCTGTGTCCTTGGAAGGTGGAAGAAGGTGCCTAAACCAGCTCTGCTGCTCTTTCAAAATGAGCCACTGCAATTCTCCTAGGCAAAGGGAGCAGAGTGTGTGGCCATTTCCGAGACTGTCCTGAGGGTGTAACGAGTAACCTTCAGAGAGGAAATCCAGGACTTTTTAGAATAGCAGAAAAAGAAGCTCCTCGGAAAGCTGCTTCAAACTTTTTTTGGTTTTATTTACTTATTTTTATTGTGGTAAAACAAACAAAATTGATCATTTTAGTTATTTTTGAATGTTCGGGGTTTTGTTGTTTGTTTTTAGTTACAGAAAGTCACACAGAGTTCTAAACTAGAGTTTGGGCGATGCAGAAGAGAGGGAAGGCGACAGCCCGAGGACTCCTCCACCAGGAACTCTCGGAATGCAGTGCCGGCTGAGACGGACCCGCCGATCTCCATTTTGCTGGGACCGGGCCGTCGCCGGAGCCTCCAGGGACCTCGGCCACTCCAGCCCCGCGGCTGGGTCCTCCCAGGAGGTACGGTCGTCTGGCTCCGGCCGAGGCCGGCGGCGGTGCTCCGGGGAGGAACCGTCCAGGTGCCGAGTTTCCGCCCAGGATTCAGCCCCCACTCCCCCCGCTTTCCCCCACCCCGACCCAGTTCGAAACTGCGGGGAGGTGACGGCCGCAGCAACACGGGGGTTCGTCCGGCGCTTTCCTTATTTTGTCTTCCAGAGGCGGCCTCAGAGTCCTCGGCTCCGCCTGCGGGCGCGCGCGCGCTCTGGTGGCTCCGCCGCGCGCGCCCCCGGTAACTTGTCATCCCGAAGGCAAATAAAGGCGGCGCGGCCCCGCCGCCCCGGGCGCGCTCCCGCCCCCGGCCTCCCTCCCGCCGCGGGCCCGCGCGGCTCCGTCCCCGCGGCCTCCCCTCCCCCACCCCGCCTCGCGCGCCGCGGGCGGGGCCCCGCGCGGGGGGCGGAGCCGGCGCGGGCGGCGGGGGCCAGGCCCGGGGATTAGTTGGTTTCGGAGCCGAGGAGGGAGTCCGGGCCGTGGCGAGCGCGGAGCAGACAAAGCCACGTACGGGGGGGCCTGGCCGGAGGTGCGCTCGGGGCTCGGTGGCGCCCCAGCCCGCACTGAGAGCTTTGGGGACCCGCACGCCGCCCCGCCACCCGCCGCCTCTTTGCAACAGGTCCGCCGCCTTCGGGCGGCCTCCCTCTGCGCTCCCCTCCCCCGCACCGTGCGACCCCCACACTCCGGGGTGCCTCCGCTTGGCTCCGGGCCGTCGTCTCGCCACCAGCTTCGATGCGGTTCGGGTCCAAAATGATGCCGGTAAGCGGACGGGCGGTAGGGGCCGGGACCGGAAGTGTGCGGGGTCGCGGGCAGGGGTCTGGTGCCCGCCTTCGTGCGGGTCCTGAGCAGAGCCCGGGGATGGCGGCGGCGGGGGGCTGAGTCCGCGTCGCGGGTGGTCCGTGCATAGCTCACCTCCCGCGAGCGGCTCCATCCTCCCCACCCCAAGCTCCCGCGTGCGGGAACGGGGAGACCCTCACCGAGGGTAGGGGTCCCAGCAACTGCTCCCGAGCCGGTGCGGCAGCCACTCTAAACTTTTCTTTTTCTGTCTGGCTGGGTCCTGACTTTTTTTTGCAGTTCCTGAAGGTCAAGAACAAGGGAACCGGGAATCTTATTTGCTTTGTCTTAAAAAAAACAAGAAACAACTTCAAGTTGGCATGAAATACACGTACCGAAAAGCGTACCTTTTGTTTTTAGTTGAATTTCGATCTTGATATCGGTGATGGCCAACTCTTTTTATCTGGAAACTGATTTTAATAAATGAAGCCTCAAAGTTTTTGATAGCAGTAAAAACGCATTTGCCTGGCTTCCACCGTTTCCACAGCTTGTTTAGCGAGCCCTCGGAGAAGGTTGGTGAGTTCTTTATAGACTCCGTAGGCTTTCGACGTGTCCACCAGGCCACACAGGTGAACAACAGGTTTGAGACGTTTGAAATGCCCTTTTTCTTCAACGGTCGCAGAAGCTGGAGGGTTGCAGTGGCTTATGCAGATTTCAGTAGCGTGTTTCCTCGAGGAAATTGTATGTACTTTACACTTCTGCCACTGAAGCAGGATTATCTTGCAGTCGAGCGATGTTTTCTTATGGCTTCATTTGTGGAAACAAAGAAATCACTTTTCTTTTACTTTTATAGAGTCTGTGGAATGAGTGAGGACAAATTTTGTGTATATGCAGTCACAGATGCAGAATACACTATCTTCTGGCCCCTTAGCTTGTGTTGTGGGAGGGTTTCTTAAACTTTCACATACTGGACACATTTGATTGATTGGTTTTGATAATTCAGTTTAGATGGTTTGGGATATTTTGTCCTGCCAGGATTCAGAGAATTTGAAAGTGTTAATAGCATTATGTGTCCTTTTTTAGTTTGATACCTGGTTATGAAGTTAGGTTTGTGATGTGAATGACCAATATTTAAAATATGGAGAAGGGTGAGGGATTTTGTCATTAAAATGTTTCATTCCTTGTATTTACATTTCTTTGCCTAAAAATAACTTTCACAGTTTGTGATTTTTTTCCTTAAAAATAGGAGCAAGACAAGTGTTTGTTGTTGCGGTATGCTTTCTTTCTTAAAGATCAGTTGTATGTTAAGGTATTCTTTGGCCATTATTAATGATGATGAAAGTTTTCCTTCTTACATACCAGATCATCACAATGTATAGAAAGTTATATAGCTCTTTAGGCTATTGCGTTTCCTAACGTCAGTAGAATCTTTTTAAAAAAGATTTATTTTTCTTAGACTGTGCCGGGTCTTCCTTGCCGCCCGTGGACTTCGTCTAGTTGCCGGGAGCGAGGGCCACTCTTCGTTGTGGTGCGTGGGCTTCTCATTGCAGTGACTTCTCTTGTTGTGGGCACAGACCCCAGAGTGCTGCCTCAGTAGCTGTGGCACACGGACTTTGCTGCTCCTTGGCATGTGGGATCTTCCTGGACCGGGGATCAAACCCGTGGCCCCTGAATGGCAGGCAGATTCTTAACCATTGGACCACCAAGGAAACCCTGTCAGTAGAATCTAACAGGACTCATGATGTGGTGGCATGTGCAGTATTTGCTCAGCTCCTACCTTTGTGACCATAGCCTTTTTTCTTTCTTAGTGTTTTGTTTCACCATCTGTAAAATGGGGGTTTTAGTAGTAACCTAGCTTTAGGATGTTTGTGAGGATTAGAGTTATTGTTTATGAAACAGTTAGTGCCTCCTTGCCTCTCTCGGGATAGTTGCTAGATAAGAACTTCTCTTGAATTTGTAACATTGGTTAGGTTAAACTGGAGATTCTTATACTGGTGACACATAAAAAATATGAAAAAAAATTTCATTTATTAACCTCTTGTTATATCTTTATCCTGTAATAGTTGGGATATTTGAAAATAAGACTGTTTTCTTAAATATATCTCTTCTCTTTAGCTTTTAATATGGATTTTTATTCCATCATCAAGTGAGGTTTTAAATTTATTACTTTGAAAAACTAACCAATTTATCAAAAAAAAGCACTTTGCTTAATAGGGAAAAATGGATAGTCTCAGAATGTAGACAATTACCTTGATATGCTTTCTTGTTGAGGTGAGATGTTCATAACATAAAAATGACAGTTTTAACCATTTTAAAATGTACAGTTCTGTGACATTAAGAATACATTTTTAAAATTGCTTTTACAGGAATGCTGGAGATAACAACTTGCTATTTAGACTGCATTATATTAAAGTTGTGCAAATAAATTATGTTCATGTGTTTTCTCAACAAATGGTAGAGAATCAAGTGAATTTCTTTCATGTGGGACATGAAGTGATAATTGGATCCCAAATCAGAAGGGGATGATGCATTTTAGTAGGCTAACTAAAAATAAGTAGGCAAGTGCTGAGAATCACAGTAGAGATAATGATAGGGTACTGCAGAAAAGGGTGTAATAATTACACTCATTTTGAGATACCTGCCATAGTTGGTATGTCTGGTTCTGTGATATTTCCACAACTTGGTGAGGAGAAACTGATTACTCCTTCCTACTTGACACTGTATCTTTTTCTTCATTAAAGAAACGTTATTTGTAGTTTGGCAGTATGGCTGTTTAATGAGGCATTCTCATGTTGTATTTATCAACTAAAGGGAAATCGTCATTAAAAGCAACATTTCTCAGCTGTTTAAAATTATATCAGATATCTTTTTTCATTACTTTTCATTTTGTGAAGTGTTGTATTCAAACAAGAATATTTTTATGAAAGAGCTTGCTGCTGCTGCTGCCAAGTTGCTTCAGTCGTGTCCGACTCTGTGCAACCCCAGAGACGGCAGCCCACCAGGCTCCCCTGTCCCTGGGATTCTCCAGGCAAGAACACTGGAGTGGGTATGAAAGAGCTTAGCTAACTCTAAAAGCATTCCCTGTTCTTTTTAGATACAGTTTGATAACAATTTCTGTTTGTACCTGCTGCTCAAAGGTAAATGAAAAAAACCTGCTCACAAAACCACACAGTGTTCCACAGTGCCGTGTGGAAGGCCAGAGGACTTGAATTTGCCTGTCTCAGTGGTTGATGTCATATATGTGGCATTTATATTCAGCTGTGATAGAAAATGAACTGTATCTGTGCTGTCCAGTGTGGTAGCCACCAGCCACCCGCAGCTACTGCACTTAAAATGGGACTAATGAGACCAAGGAATTGAATTTAAAAAAAAATCTAATTATATCTAAATAGCCACATATGCCTGATGGTCACTGACTGTATCGACAGGGCAGTTGGTTTGATGAAGGGGCACAAAGGAGCATTTTACATTTGAATCCCATATTTGCAGCTTCACATTTACGTTAATACTTTAAATGAAATTGTAATGGGTCGTTTATCCCTAATGACTTGGAGAATGGGTTTTCCGATTATTTAATTTAGTGTTCTGTTTAAATGAATTTCACCACAAAACCCTAATATGGATAATATTTTGGAGAAAATAATAGCTTATTTTAAAGAGCTCAGTTGAACTAATCATGATTTATTTTTAGGTTTATGGCATTTTATCTTTCAATGCTACAGAGGTATCATAATTACGCCTAGCAATTTCATTATGCTGTGAAATATCATCTGATTATTGGAACTTATAATTTTGGAAGTCTGGGACCAAAAAAATGGGATATTGCAGTAGCTCCTTTAGAAGTCTCATTCTTGGTCAATCAGATTTATGTATTTCTAAAGGCAGCTTAGTCAGCTCCCCAGCCTGAGAGCTTAACTTCTGCTGAAATACTTGTATTATTTTCATGTTTTAAAGTATTATTTGTATTATATACTGGTTTTATTTGCACATACTTTCCCAAACTGAAATTGTGTTTTGAAATGACAAACCTTTTCAAGTTGTAGCTTTGGAACATTGTATTATTATGATTATACCATGTTCTGAAAGAATTCCTTTTTGTTGTTGAGAAGTAATGCAGTCCATTAGCTTAGGTTTTATTTCAGAATAAAGTTTAAGGTAGGTTCTCTATAGAACTATAATTCTCAAAGGCTGTTAAACAAATCATCTATTTAAAAGAAAATGTGCAAAGTATCTCACATTTCCTGTGCTGTAGTGAAATTTGTTTCTTGTGACTTATGCTACACTAATTAAAAGCCGAAAAGAATTTTAACAATTTCTGTATTTTTACCTGTTTGAGAGAAACTGGATTTAGACTTTATAAAGAACTGTAGCACAATCATACACCTGCTTATATTGTAAAAATTAACTTAGAATTTATCTTAGAGGGACACAGAGGGTCATTTATTCATACACTGCTTCTAGGAAGAACTGTTTTCTCTCTCTCTCTACGTTCCCTGTCCCCCAGCAGCAGATGGTAAAAACAAGAAAACAAAACCTCTCTTTTCTGGAGCTTTTAAGGAACACTGTAGACCTTTATCTCTTGGTAATCTACCATAGTATGTGAGACTTCTTAAAACGTCTTTCTAAAGTGCACCTAACACTGAGCCATTCTTGCAGCTCATGTAAGGTCCAGCCTCTTTCTAGTTCAAATAGGGTAACAGCGTACCAATACATATTGATATGATTTCCATCATGTACCATAAACCTCTGAATCAACCTGAATATTCATTGGAAGGACTGATGGTGAAGCTCCAATACTTTGACCACCTGATGTGAAGCGCCGACTCATTGGAAAAGACCCTGATGCTGGGAAAGATTGAGGGCAGGAGAAGGGGACAACAGAGGATGAGTTGGTTGGATGGCATCATCGACTCAATGGACATGAGTTTGAGCAAGCTCCGAGAGATAGTGAAGGTCAGGGAAGCCTGGCATGCTGCAGTCCGTGGGGTCGCAGAGTTAGACATGACTGAGCGATTAAACAACAACCCTGTAAACCTCTCACCAGCCTTTTCTACTTACAAGTACTGCAAAGAACATGAAGAGTGGGATAGAAGAATTCAGGAATCCAGAGTGTTCTTTTCAGCTCATGCCACTTTTTCAAGTCAAACATTATTTAAATATTTCTCTTTTTTCATGATACTGAAGCAGGTACTGAACAGAACATTTTCTTTTAATCAGATGTCATTGAGAAAAGCAAAAACAGATGACAGACCTTGTGAGAGGTATACTTAGGCTGGAGTGGTAGGTGTGACAGTAAAGTTTTTCATCTTGTTGGGGAGAGCTGAGAAGTCTTAGTCATTAGGAGAGCCTTCAGGAGCACTGAACATTAAGGACACAGTGATTCTTAAAACATTCTGCATACTCTCTTATCAGAGGAAAACTCTCTTATCAAAGAAATGCAAATTCCCAACATAGTTAGAGCCTGTGTAGGAAAAGTAGCTTCACAGACTCTGCGACTGTGGCCATTTTTAGCTTTTTTCTGCTTAATATTTATCCAAACACAAATGATTCATTTGGTTAACGGAACCAGATTTTTCATTGAAAATTTTCACGGGACCAATAAATACTGAATTTTCCCTTTTGAAATGCGTACTTCAGTGGTTGTTCTAGAAACAGATTTGTGACTTAGTACTATTTATTTAAATTTCCAACATTTCAACCAGAAATCCTTAAGACACAAGTTTAGAAAAGTAATAGAGAATCATAAGGAGTAAACTATTGTAAAATATTGCTTTAAACTACTAGTGGTAATAATAAGAAATGATCCAGACAGTGTGTTAATCTTCCGTAGTGGAAAGAATAATTTCTCTGTCAACTGGTATGGTTGAAAGCCCCATGCTTTTATTTTCCACCCAGGGTGGAGAGGGAGCTTCTGCTGGAACCCCTTGTGTGCCCAACACCTGCCCCTCTGTTGGGCTGCTCATCTCAGATAATCCGGTTTTGACCCTGTGAAGCAAGGCTTCCCTCTTCTCATGTAACAAAGAATTTGAAGCCCATAGGGTTTTGGTAATTTACCCTGGGTCACTTGGCAGAAATGAGATGAGAACCAGGTCCACCTGTGAAGAAATGCTCTAGAATGTTTCTGTATACTTATCAAGACAGTAGTCATGGTATTCTTTTGGCTAATGACAACTTCAAATACTGGTTTATAGAGCATAACACTAATTATTTTTGACTTTAAGGAAAACAGAGATATCTTCCCATATGTAAATCCACACTGGGTGATAAATTATCAAGTTTCGACTGATGTGGAGCTGACTTCACCCTGTGCAAAGGAAATGGCTCAGTGACTATTATTTTTTTCTACCTTTAATGCTTCTATAGAGATCTCGGCTCTTTCGCATCATCTGGGAAAGAGAAGGGGTGTAATGATTCCTTTTTTCTTCTTCTTCTTTCTTTGATACAATTGCCTTTTGTCTGAGGGGTATTGGATAATCTTGCTTTTGATGGTATGTTTAAACAGGGTGTGAACGTTGTGAGGTAGGAGAGTAAGGGTCAGAGTGGAATGGGTGGTTAAGAGCCACGGAGGGCAGGGAACTAGAGAGTCTGCTGTGAGGTTGCCGTCTTTATTGTGCAGTCTTTTCCAGGGGCTTGAGAGGTGAATCTGTGACTTGGAGGAATGCCCACTGCTGGCAGAATCTCCAGATGAGGACAAAGTGACAGCATCTCCCCTTGCTGCCCCAGGGTGGTGTGTATAGTGAGGAAGAGTGATTCCATTTAATCAGATGAATTTATTGGAAATAAACTGGAGACTGGTATGGAATGAAATCATATTAAATCAGTGATCTTCCTTCTTCCTTATTAACCTGCTGATTGTTTTTGGATGGCCTTTTGGGGACAACATCTGTTCAATAAGTGTGCAGTGAACACCCACTATATTCCAGGCACTGTTCTCAGTGCCATGGATACAGGAAAGAAGATGACAGTTTTCAAGGAGCGTACCTCTCCTGAAGCTTAGTGGGAGGCTTGGAGCGGAGAGGATATGGAAAGTAGAAACAAAACAAAAGAGTTATGTAGGATTTAAACAGCATGTGACTAGGACGGCTGCTGTAGATTGGTGGTCAGGGAAGTGACATCTTGGCTGAGACCTGTGCAGATCTGTGGGAGGAGCAAAAAGCTATGACAAACCTAGACAGCATATTAAAAAGCAGAGACGTTACTTTGCTGACAGAGGTCCATATAGTCAAAGCTATGATTTTTCCAGTAGTCATGTATGGATGTGAGAGTTGGACCATAATGAAGGCTGAGTGCCAAAGAATTGATGCTTTTGAACTGTGGTGTTGGAGAGGACTCTCGAGAGTCCCTTGAACTGCAGGGAGATCAAATGAGTCAATCCTAAAGGAAATCAACCCTGAGTATTCATTGGAAGGACTGATGCTGGAGCTGAAGTTCCAGTATTTTGGCCACCTGATGCGAACTGACTCATTGGAAAAGACCCTGAGGCTGGGAAAGATTGAGGGCAGGAGGAGAAGGGGATGACAGCGGCTGAGATGGGTGGATGATATCATTGACTCAATGGACATGATTTTGAGCAAATCCCAAGAGATAGTGATAGGGAAGCCTGGCGTGCTGCAGTCCATGGGGTTGCAGAGTTGGACATGACTTAGTGACTGAACAACAACAACATATCAAGTAGGCAGAATTCCCAGGGGATGGTGCAAAGGCCTGGAGGAAGCAAGGGGGACTATGAGGCCGGAGCTTAGTGGTTGGGAGCGAGTGACTGGAGTGGAGGTAGAGAAGTGCAGCCTGTAGGCTTTCCTGGGCGGGGCGAAGAGTTTAGTTGCCAGGGGAAGGGATGTGACAGCCCCTGGAAAAGTTCTAAGGAGTAAAAGTGACATAAATGGAGAGATTAGAAAAGATGCCTCCATTGCTGTGTGAGAACAGATTGTGGAGGTGCCACAGCCAAAGAACTGGGAAATATGGGGGGAGCCTGACAGCCCTTGTGGTAGGAAGACGATGGAAAACCACCAAAGATGGATAAAAGCTTTATCATATACTGTGAGGGCCCAGCAGTTAGTGTGAACTGGCTGTGAACTCAGTCCATGCAGTGTGTGACTTGCTCTAGGCGTTCATAAGCCCCAGGGATGAGAGAAGGGTTGATCTTACCCCAGGGTTGGGCATAAGATCAGGACAGGGATGGGCAGGGTTACTCCACGTCCACAAGCTCCTCCTGTGAGACTCAAGAGAAACCAGACTTGTTACATCCTTAAAGAGCTCTGCAGAGCTTTAGAGAAAGCTTGTCGCCGTGCGTGGAGATCAGTTCCTTTGCGGATGCCTTAACCCTACAAGTATTTTACAACTGTGCCTTCCACCCCATGATCATCTACTTTGAAAGCTTCAAGTGCTTTCACCTACAAGTTCCTTCACCTTTTTTTTTTTTTTTTAATCAATGGTAATCCTCATTTTATTGACAAAGATACAAAACAGCCAATGACCTAGGAAATTGAAATCAGAGCTGACTTAAATTCTAGAAAG
The DNA here is from genome assembly GCF_032452875.1 of Bos javanicus. NCBI lineage: Eukaryota > Metazoa > Chordata > Mammalia > Artiodactyla > Bovidae > Bos > Bos javanicus. Next base: position 27,885,154 of record NC_083883.1, on the reverse strand, counting down.
AGTCTCTTCCTGCCAGTGTTTTTCTGTATCACAGCAATATCTAGTTGCTAACTGCTAGCTGTTGATAATTTGTGACGTGTAGGTTATTACTGGACTTCCCTGGTGGCTCTGATAGTTAAGAATCTACCTGCAATAGGGAGACCTGGGTTCGATTGCTGTGTTGGGAGGATCCCCTGGAAGAGGGCATGACAACCCACTCCAGTATTCTTGCCTGGAGAATCCTCATGGACAGAGGAGCCTGTTGGGCTACAGTCCATGGAGTCACAAAGAGTCAGAGATGACTGAGCGACTAAGCACAGCACAGGTTATTATTATTATTATTATTTTCTTGTAATTTGTTGATCTGGAAAAGGGGACTATTTTGGATACTAATTTTATTTTAAAGTTAAATAGGATCTTTCTCTGGTAGGTGTTGATCGCTGCTTTCGGTCACTAAGAGACCTGGATGTTATCCTGCATTCCATCCATTCTTCCATTTTCTCCCATGATGGTTTCATCACTATGTCCCGGACTCCTCCTCTCTAGCCCCTGGTGCTCTTCTTCTGTGTTACCCCTCTCCTGCCTGGAAGGGGTGATCCTCTCCTTATTTATACCTTTACTGTCCTTCACCCCGTCAGTCCATCTCCACACTACTTCCATGGTGATCTGAGATAGTGTCTGTTGCTCCCCCTGTCCAGAATTCTTCAAGACTGACTTGTATTACGTATAGCATACCAACATAGTCTCATTAGCTAGATCCAAAGTTTCCTTATCATCTGGCCCAGTGGATTTCAGCCTTTTTTGTGTCCAAATACACTTGTAGAATATTTGGCATCTCAGTGGGGAAGGGAAGTGATCGAAAGACTCAAAACATGAAGCAACTCAGCCCTTCACACCCAGCGCCTGCTGCGGAGGGAAAGTAAGTGGTGCGTGTGCCTCGTGCCTGGCAGAAGGGCAGCCCCCTTCGCCCTGCTCAGCCGGCCTGCCTTCAGGATTGCAGGGCAGTTGGGGAAGAAGATCTGCTCACTGCCTCCTTCATGCTCCCAAGGGACGCTGTGTTAGGACTCTGTGGGGCTTGATGATCTGTTTTCCTCTAGCTGGCAGTGAGTTGCACCTTCTTGTATATTGACGTCCATCACCTGCTCTGCGCCGTCTGACTGGGCCTTAATTGTCAGTGTGAAATAAGTCGTGTATGTCCCGAGTTTCTGCATCACAGCTGTGACTCAGGGGTTGAGAGGTGACCTGTTCCTTCTGTCTGACCTCCCACCTTCCTGGTTTCAGCAGTTCCGGGGCTGCGTGACGATAGCACGCCGGGTTTCCTCTCACTGCTGTGCCTTTACATGTGCCATTTTTCTGCCTGGACAGCCCTCTTCTTGTCTGACTCATCCTACCCTTTTCGGTTCAGTAGTATTCCTTGAGAGGGGTGGTTTTTTTTTCCTGTTCTCACTGGACGTCATCTGAACCTCCACCAGGAAGGTCTCCGGTTGTGTCACGTGTTTGCGGGGCCCTGTGGGGCTTTGTGCTCTGTGTGCAGCTTGAGGGTGTGACCCATCCTCTAGTCTGTGTTTCTAACACTGAGCACAGTGTTTGACACACAGTGGCATTTAATAAATGTAGTTTGGGTGAATGAATGTTCTTATTTTTAATTTTCCTTGGGGAGGGTAGTGCTTGCCCATTTAAATATATGTCCATTGTTGGGAGAAGTTTCACAGAGGTGAAATCTTTGAACATAGAGGACCACTTCCATAGCAGACTGCCAGGTAGAAAGGAAAGAACTAGAAATCATGGATTGGTTGTGCTCAGGCGATCATGCATGGATCTTAAAAATACGGTGCTTACAGGGAGCTCTACTCTAGGGAACTTTTCCCATGGGTCTGTAATGACCTATATGCAAAAAGAATCTCAAAAAGAGTGGATATGTGTATATGTATCAGATTCACTTTGCTGTACTGAAACTAATACAATTGGGAAATCAACTATACTCCAGTAAAAATTGGTTAAAAATACAATGCTTAGTGAATAAAAGCAACAGATAGAGTGAAGTCTATGATGGTGCCTTTGTGTAAAATTAGACATGCTCCTAAGACAGCAGTGCTCAGCCTAGAAGAAAGTATACCAGCCAACATGAAGCTTATACAGAAGGGTTGAGGTAGGGATGGAGAATTAACTAGTCAAGTATATTTATTTAGTTCTTTTATTTTGTTGTTTGTTTATGGCAGACACTGAAAGCAGAGTAGCTTCAAGTGAGCGACTTTGATAGATATTTTGGAATTTGAAATCTTGCCTAAATCAGGCTTCTGGCATAGTTGAAAAGGAGAGAAAAGATTTCTTAGGTTATCCTAAAGTAAGCAGAATGCTTTGTTTTCTTCCCTTGAGACATGGTCTGGCTCTGAGAAAACTCACTTTGCAGTTACACCGCGAGGTCACGTATAAGTGCTTCTTATGCCTGATGACGTGAACACACTGTTCACATCTGTTTCCTGTTCACATTCCCATCTTCCGGGGAACTTTGAGTCTCTGAGCCACAGTATCGGTTCAGTTGAACAATCACATATTCAGATTTGCTGTGTGTCAGACAGATACTGAGATTGTGTTTTTCGGGAGAGGAGAAAAACTGGGAGGAAGCATTTGAGGGCCAGAACTTCTGTACCAAAGGAATTTATAGACCAGTAAGACAGATAAGACCGGGATCCGGACAACTGTGATGTGAACAGTCGTCTGAGAAGCAGAGAGAAAGCGTCCTCCTGGCTCGAGGTGTGTGTCTGTGGGAGGGACAGGGCTGGAGGCAATTTTATGGTTTTGAATTATTCCAGAAAGCTTTTCGAGATTTCTCATTTGGTGATTTGAGGCTGTGACTGTGGAGCAGATAACTTCTATGTTTTAAGTCTTTATATTTCTTATAATTGATTGGAAATTCCTTGAAATTAAAAATAGGCAAAGATAAAATACCACTGTATATGAATCTGATTTTTTTTTTTTAATTGAAGTATAGTTGATGTACAGGTAAGTTACAGGTTTAAAAGTCTGTGAAGTTTTGATTGTCACAGGGTTAACCATTGACGTTTTAAGTTAATATACACTATACAGGTTAATATGCACTGCTGTTATCTATTGGTAAAAGAACTAATGCTGTAGTTCATTTACCCAGAAATTTAGTTTCATGTTACATCTCTGCTTATAAGCCCCAATGCAGTGGTTCTCAAACTTCAGTGGGATTGCTGGGCCATACCTCAAGGTTTTCTGATTCAGGAGGTCTAGGTGGGGGCCTGAGACTTTCTGTTTCTGGCAAGTTCCCAGCGATGCTGATACTGTTGGTCTGGGGACCATGCTTTGAGAACTACTCTAGTGATGTCCCTTATTCTTCAGCCTGTGTCCCTTATACTTGACCTCAAGGCCCTTTATCAGCTGTTTACCTGTCCATCCTTGTTCATATGTGCCTATATTCCTGATACACTGGCCTTCTTAGTGGTGACGGCACAGACCAAGCCTGTTCCCATCTCAGGGTTGTTGCCTGGAATGTCTTCCCTGGATGTTTCAAGAGGCCGGCTCCTTCCGCCTCAGTTCAGCTGCTCCTCTCTCAACCGTGATTAGCCATGTCCTGCCATCACCTGCATCTTTCTCTATCACATCACCTTTTATTGTGCTCATTGATCAGTCTCTTCTCTCCGCCCTGAAGAATGCAGACTTTCCCATTCTCTGTGGGTGAATGAAAGATGTTGAAAACAACAAGAAGATGGGACTGAGAGGAAACCAAACCAGGAGCTCCTTTTGAATGACTGACGTTCATGAGAGAAGACTCTATGTCTCAGGGGAGGTGACTGCTCTCTGTTTCTGTAGATGAAGTGGTTATGTAATCAAACATCTAAAACCAGCTATTTTTCAGTATGTAATGAATTTTTTTCCCGCTATTAAAGTAACCATATTTACTATGTCATTTTTCTCAGAATGGTAGTTGTCTCAGAAAATGATTGTGTACTCTAGAAGATCCTGAATGAATGGCTAGGAAATGTGGTGAACTTTTTTAACTATTCAAATTTGTGTCATTGATTTCTAGATTCTACTCATTTGCTCTAGTGACCGAAGAAATAGTTTATAATATAAAGAAATCCTTTGAATATGATTTTATGGTTTTTCTTTATTTTTAATGAATCCTTTCTATTTAAAAAATTTATTTAATTTTATTTAAAAAACTTTCAGGCCACACCATGCAGCATGCAGGATCTTATGAGTTCCCTGATGAGAGCTGGAACCTGTGCCCCCTGCTGTGGAAGCATGGAGTATTTTTTTTTTTTTCTTTTAATTTATTTTTTAATTGGGGGAAAATTGCTTTACAATGTTGCGTTGGTTTCTGCCATACAACAGCAGACATCAGCCATAATTATACATATATCCTCTCGCTCTTGAGCCATCCTCCTCTCCATGCATCCCATCCCTCTAGGTCATCACAGAGCACCAGCCTGGGCTCCCTGTGTAATAGCTTTTCACCAGCTATCTGTTTTACACGTGATAGTGTATGTACGTCGATGCCGCTTTCTCTGTTCATCCCACTCTCTCTTTCCCTTACTGTGTCCATGAGTCCATTCTCTACATCTGTGTCTCCTCCATTCCTTCCCTGTGGATAGGTTCATCAATACCATTTTTCTAGATTCCTTATATATGTGTTGATATACGATATTTTTCTTTTTCTGACTGACTTCACTCTGTATAACAGACTGTAGGTTCATCTACCTCACTAGAACTGACTCCAAGTGGTTCCTTCTGTGGCTGAGTGTAATATTCCGTTGTATATATGAACCACATCTTCTTTATCCATTCATCTCTAGAAGCACATCCAGGTTGAGAATTGTGGAATCTTAACCACTGAACCGACAGGGAAGTCCCTGATTTTTCTTTAAATAACTTACATGTCTGATAGAAACTGACGGGCTGATGTTTAAAGTATTCCGTGAGCAAAATGCAGTATATTTAGTGAATACATGCTATACTTAGTGTAGAAATGGGTTTAAATATCATTGATCTTTAATGGAACATTAGTAGATGTGACCCATGGTAATTGATGAAGATTTTATAAAGCAGTGTAATGGCCTCAGGAGTAAACTCTGGGCCGGAGAGATGGCACATAAGCCTCTGTCAGCAGTGATCGCCGATAGCGGTAGCAAGGTTGGACGGATCATCAGGGAGGCTGGGGAGTGTCTGAGGGAAAGGACTCAAAGACTAAGTGTCCCTGCTGCTCCTCAGGGAGACGTCACGGAGACCTCTGTCGGGATGCCCACTGAACTACTGGGGAGGGGTGGCAGGGTTGTCCAGGCTGGGGTGGCTGGGTGGCACACCCCCTGCAGAAGGAGGGCAGCCCAGCCCGCCCTTGGGACGGAGCAAGTCCAAGTCAGGGAGCCAAGCAAGCCGCCCCGTGTTCTTGGTTCGTGGCCCCTGGAGCAGAGTTACCACAGGAGCAGACAGCGAGGCCTCTGAGGAGCAGGAGGCTGAAAATGCTGGAAGATTGGAATGATCTGCATCTCATTTCTGACCCCTTTCTCGGGTTGGAAGCCAGAGTTGGGCTGAATGGCTCTGTATGTTTGAGAGACTGAAAGAAGCTTTGGTTGTTGCTGTTTCTTAATCCCTTTCTATGTATCTTACTGTTAAGAGAGGTGTTTTTCTTGACCAGGTTATAGGAAGCCTAGTAGCAGCATCCTCTTCTAGAAGGTAGTCTGGGGTCTTCCTTCCTTCATTTCATTTCTGTCTCCATAGGGGAATTATTAAATACAAAAATCATCTTGACTTTTCTCTACTCTCTACTACCATTATTATCTGATTGCCTCTATGGTGAGTTTCCTGTGAGTTGTAAGATTGGGGAGGATTTATGTCACTCTTTTTATAGATTGTTCATTTTCCTCTAAAGGACAAATTTTTTTCTCATATATGAATATATATATATATATATATATATATATTTTCTTAGGTAAACCTAAGTGATTTGGGATTTTATAAATCAAAACTCTGGTGCTTTTATTGCAAAGCTTAAATTCCTTTCTATGACAGGGAACATCCTAAACTCTTAGTTCTATTTTTCTTTCTGTTAAACTTCACATGGTTTTTCAGTCAAAGGAATAAATTTAGCCTCTGACACAAAGTAAATTTCTTGTAAATGCCCTGGTCAGTTTTTTTTTTTTTTCAATTTCCTTTTGGAAAAGTCTTCCAAATTTTAATCTGAAATAATTCCTCTTTGAAATGAGTCATCCTTGTATTAATAGCATAACTTTATAGTTACAGTGCATACATGTCCTGTTAAAATGGAACTCTTAAAAATAAATCTTTGATCTCTTCTTTTTTAATGAAAATTGTCTCTGACTTTGGATTTTTGGAAGGGCAAGCCTTCTTCAGACATGACTTGGGCATGAATTACTGTGCAGCGCGTGTGGGGAGGCCTGGTGCAACTTAATGTAATGGTGTTTGGTCTTTCCCTGAATCTTTCTCTTCAGATTGATCACTTTAAGAATCAAATCTTATTTGCTGTTTTTAGGGAAATATTTTCACATTATCACAGTTTGTATTGTGTTATGTATACTTTTAAATTGTACATTATTATGAAACTATATTAACATTGATATTTAAACAAATTTAAAGTGACATCTATACCCGATCTCTGGAGAAGGAAATAGCAACCCACTCCAGTGTTCTCACCTGGAGAATCCCAGGGATGGCGGAGCCTGGTGGGCTGCCATCTATGGGGTCGCACGGAGTCGGACACGACTGAAGCGACTTAGCAGCAGCAGCAGCAGCAGCATACCCGATCTCATGATACCAGAGTTCTCTTACGTATTCTGTACAAGACAGTTCCTGTGTCTGTATGTTTAATTTTTTATATTTTGGCTGCGCCATGCAGCAGGTGGGATTTTAGTTCCCTAACCGGACATCAAATCTGCGCCCCTTGCAGTGGAAGTGGAGTCTTAACCCCTGAACCACCAGGGAAGTCCTGTCCATATGTTTTAAATGGTTAAAATCTACAACTTAATATTTCTATTTTGTAACCTTATCTTGCCATTTTCTAACACTGTACTTACAGTAGTTGGTACCTGGGTCATAGTCCCTCCAGCAGCTACCCTTCCATGGTTAACTTATTGGATGTTAGTTTCCTATCTTACTGTTCATAGCTCCAACACCACAGTGAAAAATCTTCAGCCATTTACAGGTTTTCTTCATTTCAGTTATTTCTGTAAGGGTAATTCATGGGGTATACGTAAATTTACGGGTTTTGATAACATGATACACTTTACTTTCCAAGTGGGATTTTAAACAATTTTTAGTACCATCATTATATCTTTGAATGAATCAGTCTCATCTCTGTTGGATCTTACGTTTTAATCACTAATTTAATAGTTGTAAGTGATGACTCATTGTTTTAATTTACATTCATCCTTCCCACTCTGTGTTTTACCTTTCGTATTGCCCTATGGTCTGTCCCTGAGAGCCTCTGCTCCTAAGTATATATTAGATTTGATGCTTACTCTTTTTTAAAAACATGAAGTTCTTGATGTGCAAGTTGGTAAGAAGTGAGCAGTTCATGTCTCTGTTAATGGGAAGGGCTGACCTGGTATCAGGGGAAGAAAAGCCATCTCTTCTGTTCTGTCCAAGCTAGACTCTGAGCATTTTCAGATACCCCAGCAATTTATCGTCCTCACAGCTGCAGGTTCAGCTGTGAAAGCTGATGTGTTGTTTTGATCTGATTATTGCTGTGCTTGTGATGAAAATAACTTACGTCACAAGTTCCCAGGAACACATTTGTGAGTCAATGAAAATAACCAAGTTTCTCACAGTAGCCTCCCATGCGATTTGACGCCAGGAAACTCCATTCTCCTTTCTTCCTTACGGGAAAGGAGCTAAGGGAGTCATCTTTGTTTTCTTGAGAATATGGTGTTTTCAGAAATCTAAAGAGTCAGGAAAAGATGGCATTTTTAGAAGTAAGGTTACTATAGATTATTATTTTTCTTTTTATTATTTCCTTATGCATGCATAAGCCATTTCAGTTGTGTTCAACTCTTTGTGACCCTGTGGACTGTAGCCGGCCAGGCTCCTCTGTCCATGGGATTCTCCAGGCAAGAATACTGGAGTGGTTGCCATTTCTGGCTCCAGGGGATGTTCCCTACCCAGGGATCCAACCCACCTCTCTTCTGTCTCCTCCGTTGATAGGCAGGTTCTTTAGCCCTGGCGCCACCTGGGAAACCCAGAATTTCTTTCTTTATGCTTGCCATTAGTTTATGCCTGTTTGCTGAAACCTCAGTCTGCCTCAGATCACATTCATCTTTCTCCTTTCTGAATTTTCATTTTACTTACAGCCCCACTCACGTAATTTGGTACTAAGTTGTTCTTAATTTGGTATTAAGTTTTTTTTATGAGTAAATTTTATTTCCCTTAAGAGATTCTTGTATCTGTCACATAGTAAGCATGTAGTGGGCATTTAAGATTGTGATATAATTCACATACCATAAAATTCACCCTATGAAGTATGTAATTCAGTATTTTTTTTGTTTTGTTTTTAGTATGTTCACAGTGTTAACCACTGGTAATTCCAGAACATTTTCATCACCTTAGAGAAAAACATCCTCTAGGGTTACACGCTATTCCCCCTCCCCTCAACCCCTGGTAAACACTAATCTACTTTTAGTCTCTATGGATTTGAATATTGTGGTGTTTCTTTTTGTGCCTGACTTCTGTCACTTAGTATAGTGTTCTCAGAGTTCATCTATGTGTAGTATGCATCAGTACCTCATTCCTTTTATGGCTGAATAATATTTCATTCTAATGCAGTGGATGTTTAAGATGTGTTTCTTGTGTGTGTGTGTGTGTGTGTGCGTGTGTGTGTATTTGCAGGCTCATAAGTGCGGCACACGGGCTTAGTTGCCTCACAGCACGGGGTACCTTAGTTCCCTGACGAGGGATCAAACCTGTGTCCCCTGCACTGGAAGGTGGATTCTTAACCACTGGACCACCAGAGAAGTTCCAGGATATATTTCTTGATTGTTAGGTTTTAGTCCCTGGCTAAAGTTGAGGCAGTATGGTGACCCTAGAAAACAACATTGTCAGACAGATATTTGCCATATATATCACATAGCAAGGACCAGGTAATAAGAATGTTTGCCTTATTAATTTAATTATTGATTCTTTATCAGTTTTATTATCCAAGTGATGTTTAATCATTCTAGAAAGTTTAAGCATAGATAAGTCCCCCCAAATTCATTTCATAATCTTACCGCCAAACATTACTACTGTTAATTTGGTGAGGTCTTTTTTTGTTTGTACTACATGTCTGTGTACACGTATTATATTTTTCCATTTGTATAGTGGGATATGGTGAATACTGTTTTGTAACAAAACAGTACATACCTGACCATTCTTGAAAGTTTCGCTTTTTGTGCTTTTTCCTTCTGGAATGTTTTGGTATTAGATGCTGAAAAGTTCTCTAAGATTTAGCCATTTTATTTTTTATCATTAAAGATCATGAATTTTTGGCCAAAATTATTGTTTTCAGAAGGACTTAGTTGATAGAGTAGGTTAAAATTTTTTTCTTTAGTAAGGTTTCAACATGCTGATAAAACTGCCTCATCAAAATGAAATAAAAACAGCTTCATCTTTTTATTTTTTAGGGAATTAAGTTACACTTCAAAGAGCGATGTTTTGTAGCACAGTCCACTTATGAAACAAAGATAAAAAGAAAGTACAGTATAAAGAGCCCGTGTGCCTACTTTTCTCAGGTTAGCATGATAGGTTAGTTTAACTAGCCTTTTCTTTTGATTTGGCTCGCTTTTCTATATATTTAAGAAATACATATATTCTTTCCCAGTATGGTTTATCCCAGGAAATTGGATATAGTTCTCTGTGCTGTAAGGAGGACCTTGCTGTCCATCCCTTCTAAGCGTGATAGTTTGCATCTGCTGCTGCTTCTGCTGCTAAGTCGCTTCAGTCGTGTCCGACTCTGTGCGACCCCATAGACGGCAGCCCACCAGACTCCCCCGTCCCTGGGATTCTCCAGGCAAGACCACTGGAGTGGGTTGCCATTTCATTCTCCAATGCATGAAAGTGAAAAGTGAAAGTGAAGTCGTTCAGTCGTGTCCGACTCCTAGCAACCCCATGGACTGCAGCCTACCAGGCTCCTCCGTCCATGGGATTTTCCAGGCAAGAGTACTGGAGTGGGGTGCCATTGCCTTCAAGTTTGCATCTACTTGACCCTGAACTCCCAGTCCATCTCTCTCCTCCCACCCGACTTAGCAACAACATCTTTTTATGTTATTGTTTTTCCTCTTCCAAATAAAGAAAAGATATTCATTGAGAAAATGCCTGATTTACTTCCTCTGTAAAATTTGGAACAACTATGAATTATCACAGTAAAGCCTATAATTGTGGGCAGATTATAATGAAAAGATTTTAAATTATAAGTGATATGTAAATGCAAGGGGACATACTTAATGTCTATAAATTTAAGATGGGTGAAATGAGTTTAAACTATTTATTTCAAGTGACGTGATGCCTTTTTGTTCTAATGGAAATATTCTAGGGGGAAATGTGGCATTTATAGGTCTCAGGGCCACCAGGCGCAGCTGGGGCTGGTGGGTGGTCCCTCTCTCCCACCCCTTCTCTGGGATTGTCAGGAAGACACCTGCCCTCGGCTGCACATCAGCTGTCACACAGTCACGGCTCAAAGCCACCTCTTCCCAGCTGTATTGTTGTCACTGTGCTGTGGTGTCCCATTAAGAAATTGTCAAACTTGATAAACTATCTTTGTAACCTAAAAAGTAAGATAATCACTACAGCAAAGAAAGTCAGTGCAAATGGGACTGTGCTGGTTTGGCCAAGCTGAGCATGAAGCATTTGCGGGTTCTCCAGACATAGATTGCCACTGGGCAGTGAGTACTGGCCTAGGAATAGAGACTAGAGATACAGAGTCAGCATCATCAGCAGCATTCCCCTCTCGACTGAATCAGTCCATCCATTAAAATGCTCTGTAAAAACTCCATGTTGAAATAAAGAAGAATCAAAGCACCGCTTTTACTCTGTCTTCTTCCATCTGTGGCTCCATATTCTCCACCTTCCTTTTTTTTTGACCGCACCATGCAGTTATATGGGATCTTAGTTCCCCAACCAGGGATCGACGTGCCCCCTACATTGAAAGTGCTGAGTTTCAACCACTGGCCTGCCAGGGAGTCGCTGTTTTCTCCATCTTTCTGTTCTGAGTCTCTGCATCCTTCCCTTGGGCTCTTAGCCTGTCTCAAACAGGCCTTCGACCTCGTTCCTCAGACAGCACTGGTCAAGGCATCCAGCAGCCTCCGTCTTGTCCAGCCTGGAGAACTGTCCTCATTCTCGTTTCTAAGATCGCTAAGCTTTATTTGACTTAGTTGAGACACTGCTTTGCATGGTCTCTGGTATTCCACACTCCTTTGTGTTTCTTTCCATTTTTTATGGTTGGATCTTTTCTAATCCTTTACTGGGTCCCTGTCCTCTATGGGACTTCTGGCCGAGGCCCCAGTCCTGTGGCCCCTTCCCTAATCTGTTCCTCCTTCCTCATAGTAAATGACAGCACTATTTACTCTGTTGCTTAGACACCAAATCTACGTTCATTCAATTTCTATGGTTGCATCCCACATTCTGTCGATTAGGCAAGTCTTGTTGACTCTGCCTTCAAAATATAATCCGGTCCAGCCATTTTTCACCACTTGCTGTTACCTGCAGTCTGTGCTACCATTATATCTCATTTTATGTGCTTCGTGTGTGCGTGCTAAGTCCCTCCAGTCGTGTCTGACTCTGTGACCCTATGGACTGTATCCCACCAGACTCCTCTGTCTGTGAGATTCTCCAGGCAAGAATACTGGAGTCAGTTGCCATACCCTCCTCCAGGGGATCTTCCTGACCCAGGGATCAAACCCATACCCTTATGTTTCTCAAATTGGTAGATCGGTTCTTTACCACTGAGCCATCAGTGAAGCCCCTTTATGTGCTACATTTCCTCTTAATTGGTCTTCCATGCCTGCCTCTCTGTGGTCTATTCATATAGTAGCCAGAGTAATGTTTAAAAAAATGACTTCAATACTCTTTTCAGAATCCTCCAGTGACTTATTTTTTAAAAAATTGAGATATGATTTACATACCACCATTTTGAAGTATCCAGTTCAGTGGATTTTAGTATGTTTACAAGGTGGTACAACCATCACCACTATTTCCAGAACATTCTCATCACCTCAAAAAGAAGCCCTGTACTTGTTAGCAGTCAGTCCCCCAGCCCCTGGCAACCACCAATCTAATCTTTTTTGTCTCTAATGATTTGCCTCCAATGGCCTCTTAGATTAAAATCCAGATTCCTTGCTCCAGCCTTTGGGTCTTTGAACAATGGTTTTTGGTTTGCAGTTTCCAGAGCCACAGTATCAGCATCTCAAGGGAGCTTCTTAGAAGTGCAGAATCTCTGTCCCCACCCCTGGTCTACTGAATCAGAATCTCTGAGGGTGGGGCCTTGCCATCTGTGATGAATAACCCTCTGTTTGCACCACAGCTTGAGGACTCAGTGGCTTCTATGCGTGATCTAGTCTCTTTGAGTTAATCTCCTATAATCCTTTCCTCTTGCTCACTCTGTCAGAGTGACCTTCCTCGTCCACAAATATGACAAGCTTGATTCCTCCTCGGGGCCTTGACATTTGTTCTTCCCTCTGCTTGGGCTGTTCGTTTCCTGTACTTTGTGTTCTCTCATTCTGTTTAGATTGTGGCTCAGGAGCCCTCGCTCACCATAGAGGGGTTGAAGTCATTGAGTTTGAGGATGGAGTGGGGAAGCATCTTTTGCTTGCCTGTCTCCACCCTGCTTTGTGCCCCAGGAAGTTGACTTCTATAAAGGCATCAGTAGTCTCCCTTTCCATCCGACTTCTAGTTGGGTTTTTCCAGTGAGGAGGGGTAGCACGGATGACCTAAGAAGGAGGAAGCCAGGTTGGGGTATTTATTCCCCTGGGGTGGTTGTGTCCCTCTCCACACAGCGCTCTCTGTCTCTCGTTCTGTACCGTGTGCTGTAATGGCTACTTAATAAAGATTATGTCTGTATTAGAACTTAAACCATAAAATAGATAGCCTATAAATCTTGCATAAATGAACAAGATGTTGAAACAAAAGTAGGATGGCATAGCATGATACAAACTGAAGAGGAGAGGACACTAACTTCTGTCGGCGTGTGTAGCTGTGCTGAATACTGTCTGCTCTGCTTTCTGTCAATACCTGTGGGAAACTTACTGTGAAAATAAATCAGAGGTGAATCTGTCAAGTGCAGTAACAGCTGCGGTATTTATTCATTCCTAAACACACACTTACTGTGTGTTTGTTACAAACCAGGCACAGTTCAAGGTGCTAAGGATGCCGTATTGAACAGACAAAACCCTGGGCCTCATGGACCGTCTGTTCTAGCAGGGAAGACAGTAAAAGCAAGTGAAATAAATACAATACATGGTATGTTGGTCACTGTGCCAGGGAGAGAGAGAAAGTAGGGAAGTGCATGTGTGTGCATGTGCATATGTGGGTGCACGCATGCTGTGCAAGTTGAGGGTGGTGGTGGGGTTTTAGGCAGGATGACCAGGGAAAGCCTCCCGGGAAGGAAGTGGTTGTATCAAGACCCAGGGAAAGGAGCGGCAGGCCGTGCTGGCACACAGGGAAGAACATTTGTCGGGGAAGGTCATCAAGAAGACGTGACCTCAGGCTCGACCTGCAAGCTGACCCAGGCACTTGGAGGCTGTTCACCCACCTTCCTATCCTTGGAACGTGCTGCCTGCTGTCCCAGGCTCACGCTGCCCAAGGACGCAGGCTGGAGACTGAACCCAGGGGGACCCTCTCCATAAGCTTTTACCATGCTGCTGGGCAGGGGTCGGGGGAGCCACTGGCCCTGCAGCCCCCAAGACCAGTCTCCTGAGCAAGCTGCCTTGCTTCCGGAAAGGCCAGTTGCCAGTCTGGAGTGGGCTGCCTGCCTTCTGTCTCTCCTTGCCCTCCGCGCCTGGCGCCAGTTTCAGAGTCCACCCCAGAAGCTCTGAGGACGTTTCGAGCCAACAACATGGCAGTCAGAAACAGGATGCACAGGCTCCAGGGGGTGGGAGGCAAGGAGGAGGATGCTGGTGGAACCGAGCTTGAAGGTCCGAAGGCCGTGAGGGCTGGAGAGGGGGTGGGGACAGGTGGTCCCAGATCAGCTCATCCATATGAAACTCCTGCTTTTCTCTCATCCCCTGCCTGCTGCTACCATAATCTCAGAGTGGAGCAAGCCTGGTTTTCCTCCTGAATTTGCTATGAATTGTTTAGTTCACCGCCCCCCCCCCCCCCCCCCGCATCCTCCCACATTTAGTCACCAGATCCAGTCTTTCTGTTGAATTTGTTCTTTCCCCCTCTGTCCATTGCCTTCATTCAGGTCCTCACTTCGCGACTGAATTGCTACCTTCCAGGTTGTGGACTGTTGTGAAGAAGTTGGCTCTTACAAACACCCAAACTACGTGGCAGCTCTCAGGAACTTAGGACTCTTATTTTGAAGACCAGGAGGCTGGGATTCAGAGAGGTGACATTACTTCCCTAATAATGATTAACAAGTCTGGGGTAAGAACCCAGATCTCCCACCTGGGCGTCAGGAGCAGCTCACATTGCCGGCCTGGCCTTGGAGCACTCAGCCCAGAACAGTCACTCCAGAGCTGTCTTCAGGCATGCCTGAATGAAGTCCACTCACCACTCACACCAGTGTTAATCCTGTGGGATTTTGGGGGAAAAGTGCAGTGATCTTAGAACACATTTCTCATCCTTCGTATCTATAATTTGTACTTTTAAATAAATGAAGCTGTTGTCTTCTAAAAAGTAAAACACCAGATCTCTATACAAGTTTGGTTGTGTGCTTAGTCGCTCAGTCGTGACCAACTCTTTGCGACCCCATGGACTGTAGCCCACCAGGGTCTTCTCTGTCCATGGGGATTCCCCAGGCAAGAATACTGGAGTGGACTGCCTTGCCCTCCTCCTGGGGATTTTTACCAGGGTTCAATAGAGCATTTCCTAATACTCTTCTGCTATAAGGAACAGCTGAAAGAGTAGAGGATGGGTGGAGAACAGAATTGTACGCTCATCCTCTCATTTTAGTAGCCAGTATAAAGACTCTTTATAAAAGACTCTTGCTTCATTTATAGAGAAAGTAATATCTGCTCTGCTTATCTGAGAGTTGATGTAAGTTTCTGAGATAATGTGTGTGAAAGGACTCTTTAAGATGAGGTTTACGAGGTAAGGCACTTTTATCTTGGGAAATAACCTCTTATTTGTTGATACAGTGTGTGTTTTGTATATAGGGGTACTCAGTCGCTCAGTTGTGTCTGACTCTGCGACCCTTTGGACAGTAGCCCACTAGGTTCAAGGGGTTTTCCAGGCAAGAATATTGGAGTGGATTGCCATTTTCTCCTCCAGGGGATCTTCCTGACCCAGGGATCGAACTCTCATCTCCTGTGTCTTCTGCATTGAAGGCAGATTCTTTACCTGCTGAGTCATTGGGAAAACCTGTTTTGTGTATATACAGTATATTAAATATTTCTATAATTTGATAAATGCCTCTTAGTCTCATATTTACAATGAAAACGGTTCCTATGTTTGAAGTGTTAAACTTCAGAGAAAGTTCTGATGTGGGTAGGGAGTATGGAGGAGGAGTACTCTTTAATACTAAAGTGTAAATTATTTACACTGGTTACATGTGCTGTATATGTATCCAGAGTCGCACCAGGGTGGAAACCTGTGTTCATTTTGTGTAACAGTTTTAAAGTGCTGCCTTGTTGGCTGAGCTGAGGCCTGGAACTATGTATCTTTATGTAGCACAGTTTATCAGAATGTGAAGAACCTGATACAGTTAGCTTGAAGGCTTCTGAGCTCATGCTGACAAATTTTGCAGCTTTGTTTTCATATGTTTTATTTTTTTGATAGCATCCGCTTTAAAATTTATTTCTGAGTTGCCTTCTAGCTGTAATGGGTTCCTGTCTATGTTTTCCAGTTTGGGGGGTTCCTTTCTGTGTTACATGTGTTTCTGTGAATGAAGAGCTTCAGTTGCAGGAAGTGGAGACTTGGCTTACTTTGGAAAAGCATAGTTTTACTGCAGGGAGGAGCAGGGAAGCCCCGTGGGCAGAGCCCACGGACCCAGGGGGCCTCCTTCTCTGTGCATTTTCTTCTCCCCTTACTCAAACCAGATCCTTGAGGCGGCCAGTCTGCTGTTTCAGCCAGTTTCCATCATCATCCCTGGTCAGATGCTGCCGCTCTCCTGCTGTCCCCTCCCCTCCCCCACGCCCCCCAAAAAGAAGAGCCTAATGCAAGCAACTCTCACTTCTGGGGTAGTGGGAGAGAGGTTTATGCTGGGTGAGACGCCATGTGACTGAGGGCACTGTGGCTTGTATGTGTCATTGTGACCACAGTGCAGATCCTACTCATTCTGCCTTTAAAAGAAAAAAAAAATTATTTGTTTGGCTGCTCCAGTTCTTAGGTGCAGCGAAGGGGATCTCCATCTTGTTTTTGGCATGTGAGATCTCTGGTTGTGGCGTGTGGACTCTTATTTGCAGTGTGTAGGATCTAGTTCCCTGACCAGTGATTGAACCCAGGACTCCTCCTTTGAGAGCTTGGAATGTTAGCCACTAGACCACCAGGGAAATCCCCTTCTGTTTTGTTATAGCCTTAAAACCCAAACTCCTGCAGTGTTTGGCTTGGTCTCATTAATTCTTTTTACAGAATGTATACTGGTCCATCAAGTTCATGTTTCAAAGCCATTGCATTTTCTTTCTCTAATAAGAATTATTTTCACAGAATATAAAGCTCACAGTGGAATTACACTTTCAAATTGTCTGGGTTTTGTTTACTTGTTTTAATCCCGATACACATTAATCTGCCCAGAGTAAGTCCTCACTGAATGAATGAGCTAATGGGTTTGCAGACTTGAGTTGTCATCAACAATTTATTTGCTCAGTTTTCTTCAGTGCTAGGAATTAACAATGGTTGTTTTTTGTTTGGTTGATTTTTTTTTGTTTTGTTATTTGATAGGTGTGAACACTTGAATTCTTTAGCGAAGTGAAGTGAAGTTGCTCAGTCGTATCCGACTCTTTGTGACCCCATGGACTGTAGCCTACTACGCTCTTCCGTCCATGGGATTTTCCAGGCAAGAGTACTGGAGTGGGTTGCCATTTCCTTCTCCAGAGGATCCTCCTGACCCAGGGATCAAACCCAGGTCTCCCGTACTGTAGGCAGATGCAGTGTTTTTAAGATACAGTATCTGTTTTTACCGGGAGGAAGACTGAGTTTTAGATCTAAATCTTCTGGTCTGAGTGTTTATATACAAGGTCATCTCAGCTTTAGCACGACAGCCATTCATTTCTACTTACACCTTATTGATGAATACTTAAGCTTTTTAAAAATAATTGTATTTATTTATTTTTATTTTTGGCTGTGCTGGGTCTTTGTTGCTGCCTGGGCTTTTCTCTAGTTGCTGCCTGGGCTTTTCTCTAGTTGCCGTGAACAGGGATTACTCTCGAGTTGCCATGTACGGGCTTCTCATTGGGGTGGCTTCTCTTGTGGAGCATGGGCTCTAAGGTGTATGGGCTTCAGTAGTTGTGGCCGGTGGGCTCTAGAGCACAGGCTTTATAGTTACACGTGGGGTTAGTTGCTCTGAGGCATGTAAGATCTTCCTGGATCTGGAATTGACCCGTGTCTCCTGTATTGACAGGCGGATTCTTTACCACTGAGCCATCACTGACTTATGCTTTAAAGTATGTATCTAATCTGATTAAAACATCTTAGATTTGAAAATATAATTGTTTGAACAGGTGATACATTGTACGTGGTATAAATATTAGATATCCCTCTGAATTCTGTCCCCTTTTCCCATCCCCACCTTCAGCAGCAACACATGTTTTGTTTATGTATCCTTCCTGAAAGAGACTTTGCTCAGTTAAGCATGTGTTTGTGTGATCATCATCTCCTGATCATACTCACGGGGCTGATGGGAGAATCTCTTTGTAGTATGGGCCTGGCACATCATATACTAAGAACTACAGAAGTCTTGGTAAACAAATGACATAAATAAACTGTCAGAGGAAGATTTAACTTGACCTTTTGTGTGCACTGATCCATTTACTGTGCTCCAGGGATCCCCTAGGGTTCTTCAGGCGCAGCTGATGGAGGGAGGGCAGGGGCCATCAGCAAAGCTCCGGGTCCCTCTCCACCTTGGGCCTGGAGACAGCCAGATGGTCCTGTTGTGTATTTGCATTTCAGTTAAGACAGTCGGGGAAAGGAATCTAAAGTAAGCGAGAAGTGACCAGCGCTAGTGTAGGTGGTACTGATAACCCTTGTGTTTCTCCTTCTGTTTCCAGATGTTTCTTACTGTGTACCTCAGCAACAATGAGCAGCACTTCACAGAAGTCCCTGTCACTCCAGAAACCATCTGCAGAGATGTGGTGGACTTGTGCAAAGAACCTGGCGAGAGCGATTGCCACCTGGCTGAAGTGTGGTGTGGCTCTGGTACGTCTTCTTCATCTGTGCCATCTTTATTATAAAAGTTTTAGAGAAGGCAGTGTGTGCCTCTCATGTTTATCCATGGAGAAACTGGAGAATAGGGTGTCTATCAGAGAGACAGTTTTATCTATTCAGTCCAGTTTTGTTGCCTCCTCCAAAGTCTTTTTTTTTTTTAAATATTTATTTTGACTACGCTGGGTCCCAGTGCAACACGTGGGATCTTTAGTTGTGGCATTCCAGCGCTTGGTTGTGGCATGTGGGATCTAGCTCCCTGACCAAGGAAGCAATCTGGGCCCCCCGCCCTGTACTGGGAGCATGGAGTCACGGCCGTTGAACTGCCTGGGAAGTTCCTCCAAAGTCCTCTGCTGTTTTCTTTTTCCGCAGCACATCATAGACACTACAGTATTAAAGGTCAAAGGATAAGCAGCTGATACATGGGGTGGAAACTTCTGGAGGTGTTAGGGTAAAATGTACTGTGCTCAGAAGTGTTTTGGGTATGCTTAGGTGGTTTCACTTCATTAGAAATTTGAGGCATTCTGAGCTGTTCTGATTGTTTTGCCGTCTCTAAGTCTTTGGAGGTTTTTAGGGAGAGCTCTTCGGTATTGAGTTAATTATGGTGGCAGGAGGCAGTGGTGAAATCATAGTCATTATTTTAAGCCTTGAAATCGGTCCCTTACTTAGTTCTTTGGAGCCCTAAAATGGGACAGCCTGGTTTCTTTTTGGCCCTTCAGGAGTTTGTAGATGGAGGAGTAATGTTTCACGAGTTGTGCGCTATCCCTGTACAGCTTGGGTGAGCCTTTACTGTTTCTTTCTTCTCCCCTTTGGTGCAGTTTATCTCAGTGCAGGTTTCCCACTGTTCACTGCATTCACACCGTTCATGGGGGTGTGACTTCAGCTAACACCCTCTGCTTCCCAGGCAAGTCTTCTCAATCATCTTCGGATGATTTTCCTACAGCTGGGTGTTCAGGAAGACTTCCTTCACTCTCTCTGAGCTGCTTACTTCACATAGGAACTAGATTAGACCATTTTCGTAAAGAAACCCTAGTGATCCTTTTTGTAAAAAAAAATTAAATTTATTTGACTGCGCCAGGTTTTGGTTGCACCATGTGGGCTCTTCCTTCGGTCTTCCTTTTGGCATGCAAGATCTTTTCGTTTTTTTCAGCATATGGGATTTAGTTCCTGACTAGGGATCGGACCTGAGCGTCTAACATTGGTAGCATGGAGTCTTGGCCACTGGACCACCAGGAAAGTCCCTCCAAGTGATCCCTGTTAAATGAAAATTTGATAGTTTGACTTTCTTGTTTTAACTTTTTTATTCTACTTAGGACAAAATCCAGAGTCTTGGTTTTAAATTGTGAGGTCTTTAGATTTGTGAGGTCTGGTACCATTTTCCTCCTTGCTCACCTTTTGCCGCTTTTTTATGTTCCTGGATAAATGAAGCTGTGTCCCACCTCAGAGCCTCTGGTGCCAGCTGCTCCTTCTGCACTCCCAGATTTTGTTGTTGCCGGTCATTTGGATTGCAGCTAACACCTTGGCTCTTCAGAGATGTTTCTCCTGAGCTTCCCACTAAAGCAGGCACGAGGTTCTCTATTATGTCATCCTGGTTTGATCCTGTGCATGAGACGTGTCTGTCTGGTTTTTGTGTGTGTGTTTATTAATCTGCTGCTTCTTTAATCCGTGTAGCCTCACACACACGCACGAGAATGTAAACTCCTTAAGAGTGGAGACCTGCTTGTCTCATTCTTTGCTGTGTCCTAGCTTCGAGGGAGTGCTCAGGAAATATTTACTGAAAGAATAAACGAGCTTCTAGCTGCTCTGGTGGCCTCCCTGCATTCTGCAAATAACTTGCCCAAAGTGAAGTGATTGAGACCATGCACTGTGCGCTTCCTCAGTCTCCTCCCCGCTGCTTACCTCAGGTTCCTCTGGATGTGTGCCTGCCCTTCTTTCTGACTTCCTTCCTTTGCCAAGGCTCACCCTCTCCCTTGAAACTCTTGATTCCACTGTTTCCCTTTCCTCTCTAGTATCTTGCTCACTTGAGTTCAGTAGCCCTTGCTATGTAATGAGGGTGTTTAAAGGATATTCTTTCTTCTAATTTTTTTAATTAAAAAAAAAGACCACATGAATGGATTCTTTTTTGTAAGGCAAATAATATAGATGGAATGGAAACCTCTCCCACAAGCCCATCTTGTGTCGCTTGATGTATAATTGCTTATAATTTTAGCAGATAACTTTTCAGACTTTTCTCTGTACTGTAACTATAGAAATAGTTTTGTGTCATCTCTATTTTTTCTTTATGTAACAGTATCATACATCTTGCTATCTACAATTTATCGTTTTACCTTACAGTATAGCTTGGAGGTCTTTTCTGATTAGCTTGTGTAAATCTACACCATCGTACCATTGTTTTTAATTATCATAATTTTCCGTAGTATGACCCACAAACTGCATTTCTTTATTCACTAACATTTCAATTAATTCTCTTATTTCTATAAATGTTGCAGTAGAAGGCCTTGTAGAAGCCTCTAGATCACGTGCAAGCATTTCTCTAGGGTAGATAACCAGGAATTGCTTGCTTAAAGGTTCACACATTTTAAATTTGAATATATTTCACCAGATTTCCCTCAGCAAAGGCTGTAGAAATTCACACTTCTACCAGTTATTTCTAAAAGTATTCCTCATCAAAAAAAGATACTAATACAATGAATTCTTACTTTTGCTTAGCTGATGCTGAAGTTGATCATTTTTCATTTATCTACTGGCCACTTGGATTTCCATTAAAAAAAAAAGATTGTTTCGTTATAGTCTTTGCTCAAGTCTCTTTTGACTTTTGCCCTTTTCCTTCTTGATTTGTAGATGTTATAGAAAAACACAACTCTTCTAGAACTCAGGCCTAGTTGTGTGTTGTTTTAAAAAGTCTTTTCTGTATGTTAAGGCTGTAAACATAGTCTCCTGTTGTTTGGTACCATTAAATTTAAAATTTTTTTCCCTACCCTCCCCACCCTTCCCTTCTTCTTTGTCATTAATTTTTCTGACTAGTGTGAATTAGAGATCTAATATGTTCCCCCCCCCAGGTGGATAGTGAATTTTTTTAAGTGTCTTATTGAAGACACTTGGTTTCTTCCTTACTGATGTGAAACTTCACTTCATAGTCTTGTTATATCTCATAGGAAGTATGTTTCTATAAGCTTCAGCCAGTTACTTTTATTTTTTTCTTCTATTTATGATAGGATCAAATAGTTTTCTTAAATTTTATTTTTCTTAGTTTTTAAATTATGAAAATACGATAACTCATTTACAGAGACTTGGAAAATACAGAACAAAGTTACATATAGTTCCACTATATATTGCAATCATTTTTTTAAATAAGTAAATTAAAGTTTTTAGTTGGAGTTTCAATATCAAACTCTCAAAAATTAGTAAAATGAATATACAGAGAAGTAGAAGGATATAGTAGGCCTGAAAAATACTATGAACCAATTCGAGATAATTAAGATTTATACAGTTTTTACACAGCAGTAACATACTCTTAAGTTCCCATAAACTAGGAGACACTAGAATATATCCAGTGACATGAGACCAGATGCAAAAATTTGATGAGGACCAAATAGTTTTAATTTACTCTAGTTTTATAATAGATTACTACTACTACTAAGTCGCTTCAGTCGTGTCCGACTCTGTGCGACCCCATAGACGGCACCCCACCAGGCTCCCCCATCCCTGGGATTCTCCAGGCAAGAACACTGGGGTGGGTTGCCATTTCCTTCTCCAATGCAGAAAAGTGAAAGTGAAGTTGCTCAATCATGTCTGACTCTTCGTGACCCCATGGAATGCAGCCCACCAGGCTCCTCCGTCCATGGGATTTTCCAGGCAAGAGTACTGGAGTGGGTTGCCATTTCCTGTAAAGGCAACTGCTTATTTCATTGTGCTCCTGTACTATTCTTGTGTATTTTCTTTTTCAGATATGTTTTAGAATTACCTTGAAATGTTCCATGGAAAGTTCTTTGGGGATTTTGATTGGTTGCAGGGAATTCATAATTAATTTGAGGGTTATTTGTATGATGTGATTAAGAGCAAGGTCGTGGGTGTCAACATCTTGTCTCTTTCATTTACTAGCTTTATAATGTCAGACAAGATACTTAATCTCTATGATCCTCAGTGTTTTTCCTACAGAATTGGGATAATAAATGAATCTATTGCACAGGATTGTGTGAAAATCCTAGGCGCTGACACTTGAAGGGGGCTTAGCATAGCCCCTGGCACATTTAGTGTTCACACTCAGCAAGTAATAGCTGTTACGTTTTCAGCTCCTTTTTTTTTTTTTTTTTTGCTATAACTTGTCCAAGGTGTCCCATTTTAAAAATAGTAACTATGTTACTTCCACTTTGTTTGCTTTTCAAGTTTCCCATTTCCTTTAACTGTCTTTTAAAATAAGTAGCTTTTGGGACTTCTCTGGTGGTCCAGTGGTTAGGACTGCTTCCAGCGCAGGGGACACAGGTTCGATCTCTGTGCAGGGAGCTGAGACCCCACATGCTGTGTGGTCAGAAAGTAAAATTTTAAAAAACGATAGCTTTTACTTGCCATCTCCATTTCCTTACTCCCCTCTGGTTTATTTGCTGAGAGAACATATCTTGGATTCTTGTTGTTTGCTAGGAGCTGTGCTTGATTGTAAAGAAGAGAGAGATGAACGTGTGCTGTCAAAGTAAAAACAGGAATCAGCAGACATTTCTCTCATACAGAGTGATGACTTCAGGAATAGATGGAGGTGCTCCATCTGCAGAAGGAGAAGAGGGTACTGGGGACAGTTCTCAGTGCTGGGAATGGCTTGTTCAGAGTCACATAGGCATGGACGCCAGGACGAGGGATGGATGTCGTTGGAGCATGGGTTAAATGGGCGGCTTTGAGAACCTTTGAAGTGTATTTCCGCTTGTGCTGGCCTAAACTTGATATATGTATGCATGTTGTCACTGTAGGCCATTAGGACCTTAGCTTCTAGACCTAGAAGGTCCACGCTCAACATGGACTGGAAGTCATTTCTTTTGAAATAAAGTGTATGTGTATGTGTGTGTGTGAGATTTTTGTTTTTGTGAGGAGGTAGAGGGTCTGCATGGACTGGAAGTCACTTCATTTCTTTTGGAATAAAGTGTGTGTGTGTGTGTATGTGTGTGTGTGTGTGAGAGATTTTTGTTTTTGTGAGAAGGTGGAGGGTCTACATGGACTGGAAGTCACTTCTTTTGGAATAAAGTGTGTGTGTGTGTGAGAGAGATTTTTGTTTTGGCGAGGAGGTAGAGGGTCTGCATGGACTGGAAGTCACTTCATTTCTTTTGGAATAAAGTGTGTGTGTGTGTGTGTGTGTGCGCAAGATTTTGTTTTTGTGAGAAGGTGGAGGGTCTACATGGACTGGAAGTCACTTCATTTCTTTTGAAATAAAGTGAGTGTGTGTGAGATTTTTGTTTTTGTGAGAAGGTGGAGGGTCTACATGGATTGGAAGTTACTTCATTTCTTTTGGAATAAAGTGTGTGTGTGTGTGTGTGTGATTTTTGTTTTTGTGAGGAGGTAGAAGGTCTGCCCAGAATTTCTTTCAGGAAGGTGTCCGCTCAGCTCCGAGTGTTTCCTCTTGGGGGGGCGTCTTGGTTAGACTTTCTCTGGTTTAGAGAAGAGGGTATCTGTGTCTGCTCATTATGTCATGTTGCTGTAAATAGAACCCAAGCTGTACTTTGTTGCCACCAAGCCGATTAAGTTCAGGGGTTAGTTCACAGAATTGGCTGCTGAATCTTTGGCTGCTCTCTTCTGTGCCCGTGTTGTTTATTTAAGGTACTCAGATAGTGTCCTTGGTTACTGACAAGTGCATTGAATTTTTTGGGGGGCCACTGCAGCATTCTTACATGAAAAATGATTAAGTTCTTTGATTTTAAACTGTTGGCATCCTCAAACAGTATATTTGGTTTTTATGTTCAGATTCCTTAAGATTGGAAGATTACAGTTCCCATGTAGTATTTAGCTATGCCTCTTTTTTTTTTTGTCTCAAGGAATATTTTCAAGGCAGTAAACAGACTTTTGTTTGGAAATACATGTGTATGATTTTTTTTTTTAAACATGGTTTGTAAAATTGTCAAAAAAAAAATCCCTAATAGAAAGACAAGGCTATTTAGAAAGTTGTTTTTAATTTTTCATTTGTATACTTGGAAAATCATAGAACCATTAGAGTTAACAGAGACCTCAGAGACCATCCTATGAAATAGATAACAGGAACTTTGGAACCTGCAGAGCTTCACGGCCTGCCTGGAACTAGTGAGGGGCTGCTGAATCTGACTCCTGAGCTCTTGCCAGTGGCCCTGACCCAGTCCTTTCCTATCCCCATATTCCACCCAGCTTTGACCCTGATTATGTGGGTGGTAAGCTGGTGATACTTCATTTTCTAAGGGTTCTTTTTTTTTTAAAAAAGATCTTAGATAGTATTTTCTGCATTCATAATGCATAATTTGTATGAAGGGTAGACAGTAAGTGATGTGTTACCAGGTAACATGACTTGTACATGATTTATTCATTTCTTTTAGAACGTCCAGTTGCCGATAATGAGCGAATGTTCGATGTCCTGCAGCGGTTTGGAAGTCAGAGGAGTGAAGTTCGGTTCTTCCTTCGCCACGAACGCCCCCCTGGTAGGGATGTTGGTAGGTAGCATCCTGTTGATCATGACAAAGATTCGGACTTCAGTTTCATGCTCGGGAGAGGTGACCCGTGATCAGGAGCAGGCAGTGTGATGGATAAGTGAGCAAGAAGCAAGGGGGAAAAGTGAGGATAGCCGTCTCTCCCAAGCCCTGACTCTGTAGGGTGGGCAGAAAAGGGTGCGGTTCTGTTTGTTGTGTTTTGTTGAAAGATGGAAAAGTTTGATGACAGTTTTTTTTTTTTTTTTAATGTTTTATTTTTGGCTGCACCATATGGCACGTGGAATCTTAGTTCCCCGCCCAGGGATCAACCCCGTGTCCCCTGCCTTGGAAGCACAGAGTCTTAACCACCAGACCACCAAGGAAGTCCCTTGACTACAGCTGTTAATATGGGCGGGAAAGAAAGGAGTCAGTAGAGAAGGAGTTTGAAATACAAGGAAGAAGGGAATGCTCGATGGGCAAGTTAGCCAAGGGGAAATTCAGGGTCGAGGGGGTCGAGGGGTGAGATAGGAGGGTAAGAGAAGGGTCTGTTCCATTTTAACAGGGTGGAAGGGAAGCTTCCCAGAGGCAGGAAATGTGTGCTCTCTATGGGAGTAGTGGGAGGGGCTTCTCATTTGAAAACATTTGTTTTCTCTGAGGGAGGGAGGCCCTGGTGGAGAATAAGAGAGAGTGTGGCCAGGGAAGCTGGCACGCCAGGGCCCCTAGAGGACAGTGGAGATTAGACACCAGGAGACCATGGGTGATTTTGCTGCAGTGGTGCTCTGCAGCCCAGAGGGTTGTAAGAGGAGAAGATGGTTGGATTGACCCAAGGTTGGAATTTGGCCAGACAAGTTCAGTGGAAAATTGGTGAGACAAGGAAAAAAGAGGATGTTGGTGATATGGCATTCAAGCCGAGATGGGGATGAAGTGAAGGCGGAGGGGCTGCAGAGAAAGAAACACAAGTTTCAGGTTATTGAACAGGTGTAGCGAGAGGTAATTGTGGTCAAAAAGTAAGAAGATTGAATTTAACATGTCAGGAGTAGAGCATTTCTAGATAACGTGGTCTTGTATTGGACCATGAAATAAAGCTGAATTAGAGAGGAGACAGGAAGTTGTGGATCTGAGAGGCGAGCTTTTAGATGGTGAGGTCATCCAAAATGAAGGGGGGGGACTTGGGCAAAGAGAACAGAAGGGTCAGGTGGTCACGTCTGTGTGACCAGAGTTTCTAGATGACAGTAAGCAGAGGGTAGAAGGTGATAAGTGGAGATCGGAAATAGTGGGCTGAAAGCAGACTAGACATTGAGAACACAGTCAAACCTGTGACCCTGAGGTCTCTCTCATAGGATGTAGGAGAGAAAGCAGTTTCAAGTCTTGAGATCTGTAGGGAAGCCTTTGTTCTCAGTGGAAAGTGGTTGCAGCAGGGTTACTAGGTGTTTCTAAAAATGTTGGGATTCTTAAAATGGAAAGTTGACGGTTTGTGACTTTAGTATATATTGAAAAATTCTTGGGAGTAAGAATGTCAATAACAGAGGTTAATTATTACATGTTATAGAATCTCAGTTTTATTCCTTTAGTCAGAGGTCCACATGGCAGCCATTAGACATTATCAGAGGTGTGGGAGACCCCAGAATTGACGTAGTCTAGCCTCTTCTGCTCTACAGATGAGAAACGCTGATACTTAGGGGTTAGATGACTTGTCAGAGGCCACATACTAGGAGGCAGAGCCAGGAGGGGAACCTGAGTCTCCTTATCCTGGCTGGTTCCTCGGCCTTTGAGCTTCACTGTGTCTGTAATACTGTTTTAAATAAACATGCATTTTTTTCCCCCCAAAGCTGCCTTCTTTTTTGTGGTTTTGACATCTGCATCTTATTTTTATTTTGTTCTTTATTTACATTATTGCATATATCTCCTTTTACTCAATTAGTTGAATTTTCTCCCTTCATCTGTCAGTTCAATTATCTTCCTCTGTGGTACCTGGTAAATTATTAAATAGCTTCTCAATAGTGCAATATGCAGTTTCAGTGTGTCTGTAATGTGAGAAATACAATCTGAAGATAAAGGCGCTGTTTTTACTTTGTTGCAAAACACCAGTGCCACACAGTGTCAAAACTGGGATAAAACAGGATTGCTGTTTAGTGTCAGCCTTTGTGGTTGTAGACTTCTAGATTACAGATTAAGAGACTGTTACTGTATTCTTTTTCTGGTTTAACTAGGACCTGTGACCCAGAATGTATATGACTTTTTTTTTTTTGGCCATGCCATGTAGCATGTGGGTTCTTAAGTTCCTCAGCCAGGGGTCAAACCCATGCCCCTTTCAGTGAAAGTGCTGAGTCTTAACCTCTGGACCACCACCATGGAAATCCGCTACGTTTTTCTCTCTTTTTTTTAATATGACACTATTTTCAAAGCTCTTGCTTTTTATTCTAATTATGTAACTGAACATGCCAGTTCAGTTGCTCTCTCTTGGAGGCAGCAAAGAAAGCAATTATTCCGGAATGGTAGATTTTTTTTTTTTTCCTTGCAGAAATATTGTGACAGATACCTGAGCTATTTTGCCAGAAAATTGAGCAGTTTTAAAAGTAAAGCTGAGAAAACGTTGGAGTTAGGTATAAGTGTGACATGTGGCTCTGAGGATAGACATATTTATTATTTGTGGGAATTTGTGCCAAGCTTCCAGGCAGGTTCAACAAACATTTGATTCAGAAGAAATTTTTATCTAAAGCTTCTTGGGAAATAGTATTTTTTCTCTAACATCTGGGAAGTACAGTTATAAGCTTAATTTCATGTATTTAAGAAACTCTCTTTGATATTTTTCATCAGTTTAAGTTAAAACTATTTTCTTATCATGATACATTAAGTGATGCTGAGAAACATATATTTGGACCTGAAAAGTTCTTTTTACCCCCAAAAAGCAGAATGTACAATGTTTTCCAACTAGTACTTTCCCATGCTAAGAAAATGAAATTTTTTTTACTTAAATGGGGAAGTACTTGCTAGTACTTAGGAATTACCACAAAATTCGAATTACTACTTGTTCTGTTTCGATTGCTTCCTTCCTGTGGAAGTTACAAACACTTTAATGAGTACAAGGGTGGGTTGATTAATTTTCACCTATTTCTTTCAGTGAGACTATTCCCAGTTTTATTTCTGGGTAGCTAAAGAGAACTGGGAACAGACACTGTAGGCATATGGTATGAATGACCCAAAAGAAGAAGTATATTTATATTCTTAATTTTTCTCCTCTAGCACCTAACTCATGCAGCTTTTCTAGGGATTGGTTAGCATGTGACATTTTCTAGTGCTGACCATTCACTGTTCCAAGTGAAGTTTTCTAGAACAGGTTGAATCTGTGAGACCTTAACTTCATTGGTATTAGAAAGTATTGGTATTTTAAGTATATTTTCAACATAAAGTATTAGCATTAAAAACATAACTGAGAAATGAACTGGTACTTAAAATATCTGTCACCTCTAGTGTTAATGCATACTTTTTGAATTTTGTGCTTAGTGAGTGGACCAAGGTCTCAGGATCCAAGTTTAAAAAGAAATGGTGTAAAAGTTCCAGGTGAACATCGAAGAAAGGAGAATGGCGTAAGTGATCGTCGTTACCCATTCTGTGTTTGGACCACAGTGATGCTGCTTTTTTTTTAACTTTTAAATCTCATTCACTGTTCATTTTTTATTCAGTAGGTGATTAAGGGAAACCCTTTTTTAAAGGCTTATTTTAAATTTATTTCATGAAAGTGATTAATGGTCTCTATGGTTGTTGAAATATCCAACAACCTTAGATATGCAGATGATACTATTCTAATGGCAGAAAGTGAAGAGGAACTAAAGAGCCTCTTGATGAAGGTGAAAGAGGAGAGTGAAAAAGCTGACTTGAAACTCAACATTCCGGGGAGGGAGGAGGGAGGAGGGTTCAGGATGGGGAGCACGGGTATACCTGTGGCGGATTCATTTCGATGTTTGGCAAAACTAATACAATATTGTAAAGTTTAAAAATAAAATAAAATTAAAAAAAAAAAAAAGAAACTCAACATTCAAAAAAACGAAGATATTGGCATCCGGGCCTATCACTTCATGGCAAATAGAAAGGGAAAAAGTGGAAGCAGTGACAGATTTTATTTTCTTGGGCTCCCAAAATCACTGCGGATGGTGAGTTCAGCCATGAAATTAAAAGATGCTCGCTCCTTGGAAGGAAAGCTGTGACAAGCCTAGACAGCAATTGAAAAAGCAGAGACATCACTTTGGTGACAAGCATCTATGTAGTCAAAGCTGTAGTTTTTCCAGTAGTCATGTTTCGATGGGAGAGTTGAACCATGAAGAAGACCAAGTGCCAAAGAATTGATGCTTTTGAACTGTGGTGCTGGAGAAGACTCTTGAGAGTCCCTTGGACTGCAACGAGATCAAAACAGTCAATCCTAAGGGCAATCAACCCTAAATATTCATTGGAAGGACTGATGCTGAAGCTGAAGCTCTAGTACTTTGGCCACCTGATGCGAAGAGCTGACTCACTGGAAAAGACCCTGATGCTGAGAATGATTGAAGGCAAAAGGAGAAAGGGTGGCAGAGGATGAAATGGTTACATAGCATCACTGACTCAGTGCAACTCTGGAAGATAGTATAGGACAGAGAAGCCCGGGCTTCTGAAGTCCATAGGGTCGCAAAGAGACACGACCTCATGACTGAACAGCAACAACATGGCTGTTGAAAGAAGTCAGATGCTGGATATGTCACAAATACAGAACAAGTGTTGAATAAGTTTGAGGAAGTATTTGTTTTTTTGGTGATTTTATTTGTTACTGTTACTGCTTTTAGCATTAATGTGAATAAGTTCGAGGAAGTATTTGTTTTTTTGGTGATTTTATTTGTTGCTGTTATTGCTTTTAGCAATGTGAATAAGTTTGAGGAAGTATTTGTTTTTTTGGTGATTTTATTTATTGCTGTTATTGCTTTTAGCATTAATGATATATTAATGCTCTTGCTATTGCATATGAATTTTAGCAGGTATCTTTGGGACTCCTTGTAGACATTTTCTTTTCAGAGCTTAGAATTTTTAACCTTGTTAGGGATTAGCTAAATTACCTCTCCAACGCACACTGCTTTTATTCCACCTTGCCCAAATTCTTCCTGTTTCTCTTCTTTGATCTCATAGTTATCTTAGTGATGAAAGGCTGATACAAGGATAATGGAAATGGTCTGACCATTAACGAGATTTCAGTGCATATCGACACAATGTATCTTTCCCCATCACTGGATTTTTATTTTTTTAAAATGATTTATTTATTTTTTGGCCTCTCCATGAGACATGCAAAATTGTAGTTTTCCAACTAGGGATCAAACCCTTGCCCCCTGCAGTGGTAGCTTGGAGTCTTAACCACTGGACTGCCAGGGAAGTCCCATCACTGTTTTTTTTTTCTTATTTTTTTTAATTATGAAAGTATTACAACACTTAAAATTAAAAAAATAAAATTTATGGGTTGTTCTGGGTCTTTGTTGCTGCTTGGGCTTTTCTCTCATTGCAGCAAGTAGGGGTTTCTCTCTAGTTGCATCGTGTGGGCTTTTCATTGTAGTGACTTGTTGCGGAGCATGGGCTCTAGGGCCCACAGGCTTCAGTGGTTGCAGTTCCCAGGTTCTAGGACACAGGCTCAATAATATTTGTGGCACACAGGCTTAGTTGCTCTGCAGCATGTGGGATCTTCTGGACCAGGGATCAGACCCGTATCTCCTGCATTGACAGGTGGATTCTTCACTACTAAGCCACCAGGGAAACCCCTTCACTGGGTTTTTAAATAACATCTTTATTAATGTATAATTGACATATAATAAACTACACATAGGGCTTCTCTGGTGGCTCAGATGGTAAAGAATCTGCCTGCAATGTGCGAGACCTGGGTTCATTCAGTCCCTGGGTCAGGAACATCCCTGGGAGAATAGGGAATGGCAGCCCCCTCCAGAGTTCTTGCCTGGAGAATTCCATGGACAGAGGAGCCTGGCGGGTTCTGTGGGTTCACAAAGAGTTGGACATGACTAAGTGACGAACACAACACAATAAACAAGCTGCTCACATGTTGGGTATATATTTTGATAAGTTTTGACATGTGTACATCTCTGATGCTGTCACCATAATCAAGATAATGAACATATTCGATCACCCCCCCAAAAAAAAGTTTCCTTATGTTCTTTTGTAATTGTTCCTTCTTGCCTCCCTTCCCATCCTCAGGGAACTGCTAGCCAGTCTGCTGTCTGTCGCCATAAATTAGTTTTGTTTTCCAGAATCTAGGATAAATGGAGTCATCCAGTATATACTCTTTTCTGTCTGAATTTGCTCAGGATAAATAGTTTGAGGTTTATTCATTTTGTTGTGTATCAGTAGTTGATTCCTTTTTATTGCTGGGAGATATTCTATTGCCTGGTTATACCACTCCTTATCCATTCATCTGTTGGGCATTTTGATTGTTTAGTTATTCTGTATCACGCTGTGATGAGTACTTGGGTATACATCTTTGTATGGACATATGCTTTTATTACTATTTCCCTAAAGTAAATACTTAGGAGTAAAATGGTTGGTTCATATGTTAACTTTTTAAGAAGCTGTCAGACTGATTTCCAAAGTGATTGTTTTATTTTATAGTCCTCATCAGAGAGTTCTAGTTTTTCCACATCCTTGCCAACATTTGGTATGGTCAGTGCTTTTAATTTTGGCTTCTGGTGATGGTAGTACATTCTGGTTGTATTTTGTATTTCTCTGATGGCTGATGGTATTGGGCATCTATCATGTGCTTATTTGCCATTCATATATTGTCTTTAGTGAAGTGTTAATATTTGTTCACTTCTTTTTTTATCATGTTGCAGGGCTTTTGGGATCTCAGTTTCCCAGCCAGGTTTTGAATCCAGGCCAGGGCAGTGAAATAAATGAATCCTAACCTTTAGACCACTAGGGAACTTCCTGTTCCCCTCTTTTGCTTATCTTTTTCATGATTGGGTTGTTTGCTTCATTATTATTGAGTTTAAGAGTTCTGTTATATATGCTGAATCCAAGGTTTTTTATTAGATAGATAATTGGCAAATATTTTTCCCAGTCTATGACTTCAATACAGTATAATTAATCAACTTAGAAGTTTTAGATCTTGCATCTGAGTTTAGGATCCATTTTGAATTAACACTTGCATGTATTGTGAGAGAAGTGCATTTTGTTTATTGTGTGTGGATATCCAGTTGTACAAGCAGCATTTGTTGAAAAGACTCTTCTTTGTCTACTCAACTGCCCTTTCTCTTAAATCAATTACCAGTGTAGGTGTGGGTCTGTTTTTGTACTCTGTCTTCTGTTTCATTGATCTGTTCATCTGACATGATATCAGTAACACAATGTATTGATCACTAAAGCGTGTTTAGTCTTGAAGTCAGGCAGTGTATGTTTTCTAACTCTTCTTTTCGAAGTTGTTTTGGCTATTCTGTCTCATTTGCACTTCCATATGAGATTGTATAATTCGCCAGTTGATTTATTTTTTTTTAAAAAGCCTGCTGGGATTTGGGTTGGTATTGTCTTGCCTCTGTAGGTCATTATGGGAAGCATTGCCATCTGACAATATTGAGCTTTTTAGTTCACAAGCACCACAGTATTCCTCCCCAAATAGGTCTTCTCTCTCTCAGCCATGTTTTGAAGTTTTCAGTGTCAGGCCTGAGCATCTGTCAAATTTATTCCTGAGTGCTTCATGGTTTTTATGCTAATCTTAATGATATTACAAAATGTCTTTTTTCAGTTTTCTGGGTTTTGCTAATGTATAGAAATATCGTTGATTTTGGCTATTGATGTTTTATCCTGCATTCTTGCTAAATAACTTATTTATTTAGTAGCTTTTTATAGATTCCATAGAATTTTCTTCATAGATGATTATGTTGTCCTTGAGTAAAGACAGAAAATTTTTCCCTTTGCAATCTGGATATAGTTTCTTTCTTCCTGCCTTCCTTTCTTTCTAGCGAGAACCTCTTAGGACCATGTGGAATGGATGTTTAGGGAGTATAGTAGACATCTTGCTTTGTCTCTGATGACCTACTGTGTCTTGGATTTTTTAAATTCCAGTGTTACATTTTTAAAGGGTGTTTTAATGACTGTATTCTAAGTTTGCTGCCAATTCCCAACATCATGTTTGATGTGGTCAAATACTGCCTTCCTAATTTAACTGCAGAACAAGGTGATTCCAGATGGTTCCATTTGTGTCAGTACTGAAACTATTTAATTTAAATTTACAACTTAAAAGAGTCTGTGTATCATTATGTTTTAAATATTAAGTCAATATGGGAATAGTAATATAAAAATTAATGAGTTCTTTAATATGATGTGAGAAAAATAGCTAAATAATTTTGTCATGATAACATGATTTGAGGGAGGAGTCTCCGTGATCATTTTATAGTGAGTTGGATTATTTGCACTTTTTTTGGTAGGTTAATAGTCCTAGAATGGATCTGACACTTGCTGAACTTCAGGAAATGGCGTCCCGCCAGCAGCAACAGATTGAGGCCCAGCAACAAATGCTGGCCACTAAGGTAATGGCCATGTTTTCAGAGACCTAACAGGCCACTCCCGTTCCTGTGTAAGTAAAGCTGTTTACAGTACACCCTTGCTAGTAAGCTGGTTCCCTCACATATGAGTTGATAACATCAGCCCAACAGGTATCTGCTGTGTGGTGCTTTCTTCTCTTCACTGTAGCGTTTTGTAGAAATGCTAAAATCATTCAGTTGTTTTAGATCCTCCTTGGCCCGATCCTGATCAAAGTTAACCACGCTGTGCTGAGTGTCGGTAAAACAGGGAAGGCGTAAAGAGCCTTTCAGCTTTGCTTGCAGGCACTAGTCTGGGCTGACTTCATCTTGAATCAGGAGGAACTTCAAAGTCTCATGCTCACCTGTCCCCAGCTACTGCTTGGCACCGAAAACAGGCTGCTTGCCTCTACTTGGGGACATTCTCCACCCACAAAATAAACCTTGTCCTCTCCTTGAACAGAGAAAATATGGGAAGTTTCTCCATCACTCTCAAAACCAGTCTTCCTGCGGCTGCTCCTGCGAGCCTTGGGCTAATAGTCTAAACCAGATGTTGTCAGACTTTCTGAAGGGCCGAAATATTTTAGGCTTTGCAGGCTGTGCAGTCTCAGCTCTGCATCTGTGGCTGGAAAGCAGCCATAAACAATAGGTAAACGAATGGATGTGGCTGTGTGCCAAGAGAACTTTGTTTATGAACACAGACAGAAGGCTGTGTAGTCTGTTAGCCCTGGTCTAAACACTCAATATTTTCGCTTACCAGTCTTTGAGGGTCTGTAAGCTGGGGTGGACACCTGAGAGTTTGAGTAGCAAGGTCCCCAGCATGGCTTTGAAGTGATGGCCAAGGATTCTTCAACCTCATTCTCAGCATGCACTGTGGCTTCCCTGTAATACTTCTTAGGGTTCCTATGCATCCTTTTCTTTTCTTTTTTAACACTTAAAATATTTATTGAAATTACAAATTAAACTTTTCCATATGGTTCCCAAGTAGAAAACACAATATTTAAAGGCATTTAACAGCTGTTTTTTTTACATCAGAGGGTTAGTGGCACCAAATGTACCTATGCATCCTTTTCTACTTTTGATGCTAGACACCAGCTTTTTCAAAATCCTGTGTATTGTTGCTTCTCATACTTTAATGTGCGTATGAATCACCTAGGGGTTTTGTTAAAAATGCATGTTCTGATTCAGTAGGTGTGGGTTGCGGGTCTGACATTTTACATTTCTAATGCGATCCCATGTGGTGCTGATGCAGCATTCCTTGAGTAGCAAGGACATGAATTCAAATAAAAAATTCGATTGTTAACAGCATAAATCTTTAAAATCAAGGTCTTATTTTGAAACTATCTGTGTCCTTGTATGTGTTAGCCATACAAATCTGAGAAGTTTACCCTTGAGTATAAATTGTGTGGCTCTGTTTTCCTCAGTTGAAATTTTAGATATAATAGGAATAAAATTGTAAGTTGCGTAATTGCAGTTTCCTAAAGGCATTCTTTAGAAAGTAGTTCTTTGGCTCTTTTCTAAGCGTGCCGAGTGTGCCCTAACTGTGTAAGATGCTTGGCTCTTTTCTAAGCGTGCCGAGTGTGCCCTAACTGTGTAAGATGCTGGTCACAGAGATTTCCACTACACGTTGCATTGATTCCTCACTGCAGCCCTGGAGGGACTAGTGATCATCTCATTTTATAGGTGAAGACACAGACTTGTGGACTCAGTGAGGTTATATAATTTGCCCCAAAGTCTCATAGCTAATAAGTGGCAGGGCTTGAGTCTGAATCCAAATTTAACTTCAAAGTGTGTCATTTAATAGCTTTCTTTTACCGCCTCCCATCTCTGCATGAGCTCCTTCTTAATATTAATGGCTGCAGCTCATAAAAACTAGTTCACAGATCACTGCTTGCTCGCTGCAAAAGGACCACTTGGATAACAGTACTGA
Organism: Bos javanicus; assembly: GCF_032452875.1. Taxonomy (NCBI): domain Eukaryota; kingdom Metazoa; phylum Chordata; class Mammalia; order Artiodactyla; family Bovidae; genus Bos; species Bos javanicus. Next base: position 27,849,554 of record NC_083883.1, on the reverse strand, counting down.
TTCCTGGATCTTACGACCTTAAGTAGATCCTAGGGTAGAGCTCAGGAGCGTCTGTTTTTCACAAACGCCC